>NC_081292.1:80512500-80839000 GCF_030435805.1 Mustela lutreola
TGAATTGCATATCTACATACTCTGTGTAATTGGCTTTATTATCATTTTTAAAGGTTGAAATTAAATTCTTACTAGATAATTTAACCTGGTATATACAGTAGTTATTTGCAGATAATGTAACTATTATACTTTTATAACTAAATTGCAAAACTTTAAACTTCCATAATGTTAATGTTCCTAGTTATAGCTTTAAAGTATTTATGAGTAAATAAACAAAAATCACAATATATTAAATATATAATTCTTTAGGTTGACATTAATATGAGAGCGCAGTGCAAATAGTTTCCATGGTAGTAGAGTAATGCGAGCAAACATCAAAAAATGTAACTTGCATGACTTTATTGCTCTTGAAATTAATTCTTGTCCTTATGTGACCTGCCATGTCTGTTATAGAAATCTAAAAGATCATAATTGTTTGATATGAAATGCAAAAAGAATAGTTAAACTGAAAGTTTAACATCATGAAATTCAAAATCCCAAGCGGAATATAAACATTAAAAGAAACTTTGGACTGCTAATCCTAGGAAATGAGTTTTATGGATTGAATTCAACAAGGCTTCAGAAATGGTTCCATCTGCTGCCTAGCAGCTGGTGAAAGGATAAATTTAATTCATTAATTCATTTGGAAAAAAGGATCCAAGTAGTAAAGACTTCATTGCTCATAATGCATATAGGTGAAAACACAAACTGAAATCTGGTCCAATTGATCATCCTAGATAATGAGCTACATTTTGCTTTCCCTTTTTTGGTAAAGGTCTTAGTGATTGAGTCAATACGGTGTGGATTTTTATGACAATAACCAATCATTTCCAATCATTTCAAAGAGAAAAAAACTCAGGGAAATTTAAAGTCAGTCACAGTTTTTAAATGTAGGGAACTGTAGGCAATAGAAATTATGCACCTTCTGATTTTGTGCATTGTCTATATGGGTAGCAGTGTGTGCATCTACACTTCAAATTTACACACATATGTACCCTGAATCATATAGACTCTGAATCACTTCAAGAACTACTTACGTTAGTTAGGTGACATCCTCCCATTTGCTGAGATATTCAACATTACATAGTATTCAAGGTGAAGGTAAGTCAAGCATATTTTAGATTCGAAATTCATATTTACTTAAAAGTTGCAAGGTCCCAAATAACACTTGTTTTGTTTTCTCCTCTTTCTACACTTCAAAACTAATTGCCCCAGTCTCTGTTTTCACTCAGACCCTGCAGAGGACTTCAAAACATACCAAGTTGTATGTGAAGTAGGTTTTTCTCAACTCCTCTGCTGTTAGTCACTTTGACATAAAACATGGGGAAAAGATTTAGGTGACTGAATTGCCCAGGACTTTTTAGTGTCTTTATATAAAAGTAATGAAGATCTGATGCCCCGTTTCTTGACTTGTTTCAATTAAATCAACATGATGGAGAGTTAGAAAAGTTAATACTATATCCCCTTTAACTTTTAATCATATTGGTAGATTTTTTTTTCTTTTGGTCTGCCCGCATATTTTTAATGAGAATGAGATTTCCCTTAGAAATGTATAGCTCACCTTTAGGTCAAGGTAAGTGTTTGCTGGTTGCTAGTTAATTGATCCATGATAGAGATAAGAACATCCCTGGAAGCTAGGCTGCTTCAGTAGCCAGCATACAATTTAGCACTTTTTTTGGATGGTGATTTCATGAATGGTTTTTGACTTTTCTTTCTCTGTGGCTCATAGCTTACTGTGGTGGGTTTGTTGGATTTACTATAAAGATTCTCTTTGCACCCTGTGGGTTGGGTTAAGAATCAGGGTTTATGCATTTACTTGTACTGTTGCATTGTTTATACAGCTTTGGTTTAGTTTTGATCTTTTTTTTCTTTTTCTTTTTCTTTCTTTTTTTTTTTTTTTTTTTTTTTTTTTTTTTTTTTTTTTTTTTTTTTTTTGCCTTTGAGGCTCTTCCACAGTGTCAGCTGCTGACTGATAGTAGGAAAACGGCCTCGTGGTGTGAATGAAAGGGACCTAGCGGTTGGTAAACAGAGATAAGGAATAAATAGAGCACAGGCAAAAGGAGATAGTTCTGTGGGGGCCCAGATTGCTGCCAGTCTGTTCAAGGGAGATGCAGAGCCTGTCCTTTTCCCAGATTAAATTAGTGTGCGAAATCTCCAGTGACCTCCTCCCCTTCTCCCCATACTCTTTAGCCAAGCTGAACAGCCTCTGCTGTAAAGTATTCATTTTATCCAGGGACAAGCTGGACAATAGAACTCTCCCTGATACTTATGGACAGCTGTCGTCATTCATAGTGCTCCCAGTATTTCATTTTTCATAGGAGTTAAAAGGGTTTTTACCTTGTAACTGAAAGAGGGCATAAATGCAACTTTGCCAGTTCTGGGGCTGCTGGGGCAGGGGGTGGGACTGAGGTGGGGGCGACTTTAGAGTAAGGAGAAGCTGCTAAGGAAAGCAATTCTTTTTTGTCTTGTTAATATGATTAAACTAAGACAGAAATTAAATTCCAAATCTAGGTTCCTTATAAACAGAAAATACCTCTGATTCTGAAAGTTTCCTAAAATTAAGGTCAGCAGTGCAAGCTAGATAATTCATCTCTGCCTGCACTACCCTTGTTTTGGCTAAATATGCATGCATTTTATTACCTGCGTATAACCACCCGTAAATAGTAAGCCTGTAAGATACCTCGGTAGTCCCATATTTTTTTTTCTTTTTTTAGTGATTTACTGCAAATATATTCAGCATTTGACTGATTAAATAGACCTTCGGCAACCTTGAGGGTCACTGTGTAGAGTATGTACATAGAAAATGCATCAGCCCATTGTACCCTGGCAGCTAATGAGATTGGTCGTTAAGTAAATGACACAAAGCCTACAAAAAAAGCTTAGCAGCTCACTAGAGTATCACAGAGTGTCCCTGCACACCACACAACGACACAAACACTGGACTAACCTAGCCCACCCCTGCTTTATTCTACATCACTGCTTCCCTGATGTCAGCGTGAGAGGCAGAACAAAGGCTAGGAGGCACGGGTAAGTCAGTCTGGCAATTAAGCCCTAGGGAGAAAGTAGAACAAATCTTAGCCTAACCGTGGGGCTGAAAGTCCGATTCTCGACAAGTAGGTCAGAATGAAGGGATTTTGCTATCACTTCTGGAAATGCTGCTTCAGTGATCAATGCTCTTATGTTGTTGTTATTGTTGTCTTGTTTTGATGTTTCATAAAAGTTTTTGAATTTCAAAAGTGAAGTGTACCCCAAAATGTAAGTGAACTTGAATTTGAGAAGGTAGGCTATTTGTTGGAGAAATGGTGCTTTCACAAATGACGACCATTCAGGTGTGGGTTCAGGTTTGAGAAACTTTCAAAAGCATGAGGCAACTTTGATTTTAGTTGTCCTACTGCTTTTAAAAGATAATGGAAACCTTGGGCTGGAGTGTGTTCAGTAAGGTTCATTCTTGTCAATATAAAATTGTCCCATCTGCTAAGGTATATTTAATATCATATGTGGGATAACCATTTCCTTGATCAGTATCTTAAAAATCAATCAATCAAACGCAACAAAACAAGAAAATAAAAGCTTCTCTGTTCTTCGTGTATCCTATCTCTCTTGGATCTGCAAATAAAATCATTGCTGCGAATTTGTAATATTGAATAGGATTAGTGGTTATTTGCTTGCTGTACTTGGGGGAAAAAATCAAAGCTCTCTGACACTGAGCAGCATTGGCTTACTGTGTCCCTTGGAAAAATGCATTTGCAGTATTGAAGTATAACATTGCAGGATCCTTTTAGAGAAATATGGCAACAGGAAGTTGCCAGAAAGTCTTATTTGCCTTGCTGAAATGTCTGTCTGCCTTAGACTTGTGTACTCAGAGGATGTTTAGTTCAAGAGAGGATGATATTGTTACAAGACATTCAGGTAAATTAAATATTTTATTCTAAGAACTGTTCAGCTTAGCGGATAGTCAGTGATTTAATAAACTCTGACAATCTCATTGAAAATGTTTGAAAAAGTACTGTTAACATAAGTGTGGTGTTTTAAAATAGATGGGTTCATAAAATCAGTGTCAGGATTGAATTTTTAAAAATCACTGTCATTTAGTATTAGAATGGCATGTCATAATCATCTGTTCATAAATTAAAACTCTCCATGTTATGTAGAAATCAGTTTGCTAACTTGCATTACTTGCCCTGGAACATTTTTATTTATATAAGAATATAGAAATTTTATGATACAGAATAAATCACTTATTAATAGTATTCATGAGAGATTCATAATAGAGTTTATATTATAGCATGGGTGACCAGAGGTCATATACTTCTTCCTTTTTTTAAATTTTTTTTTGGCCTCAAAGTACTTTTCCTCTTCTAAATGTGTTCCCAGTATTCATTTTATTTATATAATTCATTTAAGGCTTTATGTGTATTGTATATAACATACATTATGTATTACAAACTCTATTATTTTCATAGTAACCAGAATTGACAAGGAAATCAATTCTGTGAAGAGGGAGTTATTAATAGTGTCTTGGTAATGTCAAGTGAAATATATATGGGGAAGATATGCTATGATTTTACTAAACTAAGAATTTTCCAATATGTAATCTAATCAATATGGTAGAAATCATGGGAAAAGCAAGCTATATGAAAATGGCCACAGTGGCTACCTACCAATTTTAGTTTCCAGTAGAGTTCTGCAACTCTACTGGAGTATAATGCCTGAAAGAGTAGTTTACTCTTTCAGGCATTATACATTATACATTATACATTATATATTAGGGTGGTGGTGTTGTTTTTTTTCCTGTTATAAAGATTTAAAATCTGAATCTCATGGGTTATAATCTATTTTTCTGTGCTTGCTAACATTCATCCTATTAATACAGGAGTGAATTGTTCAGAAAATACACAATCCTTCTGGATTGCTATAAATATTTTGCCCCTCTCCTCAGCAGCATGGCAAAGGATAAGCAAACTTGACTGAAGTCTGGGTAGTTGCATCACTGGGGATAAAACTGTGTGGAATTACTGTAACAGAAATGTAATTGTCATTCTTTAGGACAAAATAGGTCTGTGTGTGTGGTAATTAAGATAAGAGGGCACAGATCATTCCTTTTGGCTTATGTGAACTTGTTTGTACAAACATTGTTCTTGAATTTGAGAGATTTTTAAAAATGTTCACTATGGAAATACACTAAGAAAATGGTTTTAGCTGCTTTATAACTTTTTTCTTTAAGGAAATTTGAGGAACTTAATTTCTGTTGACAGAAGGAACTTTAATTTAGGTTCATTTATTTGACAAGTATTATTAAAACTACATGGTTCAAAGGATTGTACTCGGGACTATAAGGAATATGGGGACCTCATTCTCACCCCTGAGGATCCATGATATAAGAACTGTAAAGCATTTCCTAGAGAAGAAGTTATGTGTGCTATATAGGTGACACAAAGTGACAAGAGAATCTCTGACACCCCTTCTCAGGTGCATGTGTTTGAGACCTGATTTTTCCATTTACTAAATCCATAGCCCTGGAGAAGTTACTTAATTTTTCTGGGCCTTGGTTTCCTGGTCTGTTAGATGGGGGCCAGGCTAGATAAATCTTGACTCATGACTCATGTGAGAATTAAATAAGATAATATACCTAAAGCCCTTGGTATATGGTAGGTGTTCAAAGAGTGTTTGTTTTCTAACTTTCACGTGGAGTTTGTGACAGTAAGTGGACATGTCAGTATCATGTTACACATTCCCGACCACCCGCTTCCATCAATACAGAACTCTCTTATGTTTTCCCTTCCAGAGCCTTAAATTTGTGAGATTCCTTGAAGGATTTGAAAATTCCATTTTACATGGCTGAGTGCTCATATCCAGTCTAAGGTAACAAGTTAAATATACTAAGTATACATTAAGTATTTATGGTTAAATTGGCTTATTATGCATAGCTTTATTAATGGCAATCCAGAGTATACATTAGAATTTCATGACATTTCAACTTTAACTTTCTGTAAACAGAAATACTAAATTTTACCCTATTTCAAAATGGAATATCTATAAGTATTAAATTATAGCAAAGGTCTTCATGTAGTAAGGTTATTGGGTGTACTCCTCATTTCTTTCGTATTTTTAATATTAGTATCTTTATTTTTTGCCCCTTTAGAATTCATTTCATAAGTTTTGGCTTAGTTGGTTTCTCTTAGTTGGTACTTTGGATGTGATTTAAAAAAAGAAAAAAATTCCCTCTTCTAGGACATTATGATTGAAAAATATTTTATCACCTACATAAAGAAACTTGAACATGTTTATTACTGAATGCTTTAAAATTCCATTTCAGTGAACTCTAAGAGACACTTGGATTTCTTTATAAGTATTTGAATATTTTTTGACAAGTTTTGCATCAAATTTATAAGCTTCTGGGCAAGAATTACTGCTTTTTCAGTTTAATTCTTCAGATTACAATTGTA
This sequence comes from Mustela lutreola, assembly GCF_030435805.1. Taxonomy (NCBI): domain Eukaryota; kingdom Metazoa; phylum Chordata; class Mammalia; order Carnivora; family Mustelidae; genus Mustela; species Mustela lutreola. The sequence continues at coordinate 80,518,926 of NC_081292.1, forward strand.
GGAATATTTGTTCTGACAGGATTTGATCTGCATATTTAAGTTGGACCTTTGAGAGAATTTCAAAGCTGAGGAGAATTTCTGATCTTATAAATCTTGTAGCCACAAGTAAATTGTGTTAACTCACAAAACTGTCAATACCTTCAAAGTCTTATTAGTAACTTATTTATACTATTAAATAGGGTCATCTATAACATATAATAGCAGTTTAGATCAGAACATTTTAATTTACTTGATTTATATAGTATAAATAAGAAGGACCCAGAGATAGCTGCACAAATACATATTCTCTAAATACTCCTAACTAAACATTTTATTTGTTGGTTTGTCGTGGTTAAATAGGTGAATTGATATATTATCTTAAGGAAAAGTTATACTTGATAATTCCATGAAAAACATTTACATTACAATTTCATTAAAAAATAAGTACACAATTTTCTGTGATACATTTTCCCACCTTGTCTAAAATTTGAAAGTTTAATTTCATTTCCTCAATTTAGAATTTTCCCTCATGAAGGAGAAATATGACTAAAGGTCAGTGTGCAAGTCTTATCTTTTTTTTTTTTTTTTTTTTTGCAAATGTATCCTATGTGTGTCCAATTTCTATATGAGTGAATTCAAGCTTGGCATGAAACAAAACTTAGTTATCATTACTTGTTATGCAAAACAAGACAGAAATGAAATAGTTAATTATTTCAATAGAATAAATAATATTTTCATTCCTAAAATATAGATTAAAGCAAATCAGAAAACAAAAAAAATGAAAAATTTTGTTATTGAAAACCTAATTTGTAAAAAATACAATAAGCTAGAAAGATGCATCCACTGTTTGCTCTTTTGTTTCTATAGTATATTTGGTATGAATTTGAATGAAGGTATTTACCTCTTTTAAATTTTCTTCTTTCAAATATCAAACAATGGCAGGAATTAGTCTAAACATTTCTATTCTGAAGGGTGAAAAGGAGGTGAGAAAGAAATATGCTCATGAAGAAAATGAAATCAAGGAAAGATTGAGGCTGACAATATGACTACTTTAGAAAGGGGGTAAAAATGAGAGTATACAACCTATTATGTGTACAGCCCTTGATCTTTTTTGTGTGTGTGAAAGATACCAGTGTCTACCAAAAGGGTTAAAGAAAATGCATTCTGTTGCATCTGCTTACTAAATCCCTTACTTTAGTAGAAATTCAAATTTTGTAAAGATTATTCGTTTTATTGATGCATATAATTATAATCACAAGCCATCTGCTGATTTGGCAGGCATGGTTAAAATTCTCTAACTCTCATAACCTTTCAAGTACAGTGCCCTTGGGACTCTATTTCACTTTTATATTTTGGAAAACATGTAGGGACAAATAAGGGCGGTCATCTGCAGAATGTCAGACCTGAGGAAATGAACGAGTGGAGACCCGGTTGCTGTTTGGGTTCTTTTTAATGGTAGAGCAAGTTATTTATTTTTTCTTTTTTCTATTTTTGCTTCTGACTTCATGAAGGATTATCCTAGATTCTATGATGTATTTGGGAATTTTTTTTTTCCGAGGGATTAAAGCTCTATTATTTTCCTCCTGAAACACAGGTTCCAAGTCTAAATGAAACAAACAAATAAAAAACCTTTCTAAATACTGCCTACATTGGTTTTCACAGGTCAGTTAAATATATTCCACTTGGACTTTTTTGAACTAATAGAATATTCCACCAGCTCTATCTTTCTTAAATATTCACGTTGAACTGAATAACCTTCCAGGCATAGATTTCAGATCAGAAAACAGTTTGTACATTTTGATGCCAACTTTTTGTTTTAAAGGTCAAATTTTCAAGTGTTTGTTGTTGTTTTTTGTTGTTATTTGTATGAAATCATGTACTGACCAGCTTTCCCATGGCAGGTATCTTCTTGGGGTCCAACTTTGCTTCCATAAATATTTGAGGTTTGGTTATATTCCATACCTGATTCACTTACTTCTTTGGGACTCTTTCTTCTGTAATCAAACTTTATCAACCAGAGGATTCCAAGGGCCAGGATTTGCAGACTAGAGTTGATAAGTAGGCTATATTACAGCAAACTGCAAGTGAGGTAAGGAGAATTTGAAAAAGCCATAGGATCCCAGACCTTGGCTCTGTCAAATAATGGAAATGTGCACATATACCTCTGCTGCCTCATTCACACACACACACACACACACACACACACCACTCATAGTTAAATATCATTAAATAGTTGAAGGATTCTGACTTGACTTGGGCAAAATCATTGACCCAAGAACTATTTCTTAAAGTTTGGCAAATAAAAATAAAATTTTAAATAAAGAATTTTTGGTACAAACATTGTACATATGGATCTTTCCCATAAAAATGAGACTATGTTTGACAATAGTAATAATAATAACTCTTAATATTTACCAGGTGCTTACACTGAGCTACCCATGGTGTTAAGTTCTTTTTAGGTATTATATAATTCAATACTCATAACATTTCCACTCGAGTCTCCTTTTTTGCAGGTGAAACAACTGAAACCGAGACAGTAAGATATTTTTCCTTGGGTCACCAGCAGGATTGAGACTTGAGCCCCAAATCTAACTGTTCTCTAAATCCATGTACTCCATATGTCCCTATGCAGAATGGTATCTGGGCACAATGTACGTGAAAAAACAAAACACAGAAAAAAAATCAGTGTCAGCAACATTGTGTCAAATGACACTGGGTCTCAAGTTTGTCTGGTTTCCACTCATAGTTAAATATCATTAAGAGGTAGAATGATTCAGACTTGACAAGTTGCTTTATTTTCCTTATTGATAACATCTGTCACATTAAGGGCTATGCTGGGTGAGCACTACTGTTCTTTTCACTCCCCATATTCTGTAACTCGATGAACTTTTTATAATGAAAACATCCCATCAGTTTGAAAAATAATTCAGAGACAGCATAAGTCCTTACTATACCTCTCTGAGACGCACGTATTTACTATGCCAATTAACTCTGATATCAGAAGTAGCCTGTGCAAAGAACCGAATGAACCTTAGCTCTGCTGCTAAACATTGGATCAAAAGTGAAACATTTGGCCCAACAGCCAGAAATCTTAGCTTACAGAATCTGTGAGCATCAACAGAGATACTTAAAAATGTCTGATAATTGAATTTTTCCTCTGAGTAGTTTGGTGTCAAGCAGAAGACACGCATTTTTCTATTATAATAATACGATAGCACTGACATGGTGTCAACCACTCTTCTAAGTACTTTTCGTCTACGAATTCTTTTAATTCACACAACAGCCCCAACTGGAGCAACAGCTTATGGGGTACAGGGAAGGGCTGTTACCAGTCCCTTTTCATACATGAGAAGGCTGTGCCATGGGAAGGCGGGATGTGCTGCAAGGTCAGAGCTGTGCCTGACCCAAGGCCTCAGGCAGGGCAGACTGACGGCTGCACATTTGACCTCCGTGACTTCGGTCTGTGGGCTTGTTAAGATTTTGTCTTGCTTAAAAAAATATTTGGAAACATAGATTACAGTTTGCAGATATGTTTAGATACATTGTTGTATTTGGTTTTGCATTTTAGATCTTAATTAAGCAGTTACTGTTACAATACTCATAAGGTTTCCTGACATTACTATAGAAGATTAACTTAGAAGCATTTTTGAATCTTTTGCAAATACCATGTTGAAAATACAGTACTAACTAAAATGCATCAAGTTAATGAGATTTGACAAAAATCCTTTAGAAGACAAACTCTATTTAAAATCATTTCATTTTCCTCAGAATCTAGCAGAGAAGCTGTGAACATTTGAACACATGAGTGATTGTTAAAAGAAAGAGAGAATATAAGAATGAAGAGTTTTAGTTACCCTAGAACCCTTCATAGTTAGACACCACGTCAAATTCATAAGAGATTAAAATATTTTATTCCAATCATACCTCCATAGCTCAGTGGGTTAAGTATCTGACCCTTGATCTCAGCCCAGGTCTCGATCTCGTGATCCTGAATTCAAGCCCCATGTTGGGCTCCATCATGAGTGTGGAGCCTATTTAAAAAATTTATGGGTAAATAAATAGATAAAGAAAATATTTTACTCCAGCCAGATATGATTTTTGGATATTTTTTGTATTTTACATGTACTAAATTTTCCAAGAGAGTCAAGTAAAAAAATGTAAATATCAGTACTAAAAAAATTGTGAACAGGTTATGTAGGCCTGTGTACCACCATGACCTATGCAAAGATAGAATAGGCCGTGGACACATGCAATTCCACTCTGCCTCTCAACCTTAGTGTATATGGGGACAGAGCATCTCATCAGGCATTGTCAATTCTATTTCTTCTCTGAAAGTTAGTTATGGCCTGAAGAACAGAAAGACCACCTTTACCTAGAGATAGCATCAGGGAAAATTTCAAGGAAGAAAGTCTTGAATCTATCCATTGAAAATAAAACTACAAGAATCTACTGTTTTCCAGCAACTCTGTCAAGCAGTGTAGACACAACCATAAACATTGTGAAAGCTCACACCACTGTAGGTGATACAGCTAACTGTTATTCAGAATACAGTGGGACCTGTGCTATCCAAGAGGCAAGCCCAGGACACAGATTTGAAAACTGGTGTCAAGTCATCTGGCTTGGATTACAGTAGGGGTGGTTAACCCAGATAAGAGATTCAGAAGGAAGAAGTTATTTGAGGAAAAGATGATGTACACATTGAATGAAAGACAAGCAGGTGGTAATGTTGGCTATAAGGTCAGTGAATCAAGAAATTCAAGAGTGAGACTTGGTTGGGAAGGAGAGAAGGACATTTGGATGTGGTTTCCAAGGAGAATAAAGTGAGAAAAGGATCAAAATTAGGAACCCCAGGAATATAAAGGGAAAAAGAAGAGGAACCAATGATAAAGGAACTTAGACAATGCTAAGAAATCCAGGAGTGTCAGACAAAACCAAGAGAGAAACAGTTTCTTAAGGAAAGACTCAGCACTAGTGCTAATTACTCAGAACACAGACTGAAAATTCACCCCAAGACATGCCAAATAGGAGGTCATTGGTCATCTTAGCTGAGAAACTTCAGTGGAATAAGGGGTTGGAGGCCAGATGGCCATGGGTTGTGTAGGGAAGGGGAAGTGAGAACAAAATGTCTCTGGGGATTTTAAGAAGTTTGACTCTGAAGAATAGATATAGCACTATATGTGTATATATTAAATAGAAGGAGCCAGAAGAGATAAGAACACTGAAAAGTTTGAAGATATGGAAGGCAAACCAGCTAGATGAAGTAGGAACAATGGAGAACCCACCCTGAGAAGGAAGGAGAAAGCCTCTTCCTCTAAAACCAGAGAAAAAGGGAGTGGAGACAGAAATATATTTGTTAAGTATAGAGATGAAAGTCCAAGACCATTCAGAGTTGATAGCCTCGACACTCCCTGTAAAATCAGGCAACAAATTCAGTACCAGCTCTGTGTAAAATGGGTTTAGACTGCAAGTGCCTTGAACATGCTAGTTTTTATTATTACGTTCACATGATATTATTAAAAACAAGGCTTTTACCTAACTCCTCGACATTATTAATGGTTGATATTGGCATAGAAACTCAGATTAATGGGAACCAGAAAAGCTAGGGACTCTCATCTCCAACTGGAACTGCTTTTAAATTAGGAAAGGCAAAGGGGCAATGGCGTTGCCCCTTTCCTCTGGAGTCAGGAGCAGGGAGGGGTGAGGAGTGGAGGATTGAGATTGGCTTCGTTCCATGCAGAACAGTGTCAGACGTGTTGGGAGCAATGAATGTGGCTTGTAACAGGCAGTAATTATATTTCTGCTCTCCATATCTCTTCTTTTGGTATTTTATCCTTCTATTTTCCTGGAGATAGAACTTCCAACTGTTATCTTTCTTGCTTTTACTACTTCTGTCCCAGACAAGCACCCCCTTTTCATACCCAGATGACTGCCTTGGCCTAGAAACTGATTTTCTTCCTCCTACCCCTCTGCTCTGTCATTTAAGGACGTCCCATCACACTTAAAACGCAGACTCCTTACTGTAGTCTGTATGGCTCCATCTGTTTTATGAAACAGTTTTATTGAGATATAATCCACATACCATACAATTTACCCACTTGAAGTGTAAAGTTCAGTGGTCTTCAGTACACTCGCAGTTATGCATCCATCACTATGACCAGTTTTAAAACACTTTGCTTCCCCAAAGAAACCCTGCACCTCTTAGCCATCAGCCTACAACCAACCCTCCCTCCACCCCAAACTCTAGGCAACTGTTATTCTACTTCATGTATCTGTAGCTATGCTTATTCTGGAAATTTCGTGAAAATGGAATCATACAACATGCGGTCTTCTGTGACTGGTCTCTTTCACTTAGCATGTCTTCAAGGCTTACTTGTCTTTCAGCACATATTAATAATCCATTCTTTATTATTGCTGGGTAATATTCCCTTGATTGGATATACTACATTTTATCCACTCATTAGTTTATGGACATTTGATGGTGTTTCTGCCTTTCCACTAATATGAATAATGCTGCTATAAACATTCATGTCCACTTTTCTCTGGACATATGTTTTCTCTTCTCTCATGTATGTATGTAGGAGTCGAATTGCTGGATTATATGGTGCCTTGGAAAAGACTATGCAATAAAATGGCATTCCCACCCACAGTTTATGAAGGTCTGAGATTCCTTCGCATCCTCACCGATACTTGTTACTGTCTGTCTTTTTCATTATAGCTGTCCTACAAGGTATAAAATGTTATCTCATTGTGGTTTCGATTTGCATCTCCCTAGTAACTAATAATATTGAACGTCTTTTCATGTGCTTATTGTCCATTTGTATGTCTTTTTTGAAGATGTATCTATTCAAGTCATTTGCCCATTTTTAATTGAGTGATTTTTCTATTGAGTTGCAATTGTTCTTCACATATTCTAGATGTGAGGGCTCTTTTTCACCCCAGGCACATGGTTTCTCTACTGTTTCTCAAATGAATAAAGATAATTCCTACTTCAATCTGAAATACTCCCTATCTACCAGCCTACCTTGTTTTCTAATAGCACTTATCACTGCTTTAGATTGCAATTGTATATTTGCTGTTTCCTTGGCTTTTGGTTTGGTTCCCACACTGGAATACAGTTTTTGCTGTCTATCCCTGCTTTTCTATTCCCTGTCTCATGATGATGAGAGACTGTTGTGATTAAACACATATACCTTGGAGCTAGAATTCAATTTCCAGTGTGGCTTCTCACTAGCTTCGTGACTCTGGGCAAGTACTTAACTTCTCTGTTTTAATCCCCTCATTTGAAAGATGGGAATAATAAATAATCCCTTATCCATATAGTTGTTGTGTAAATTGAGTTAATATCTAATATGTATAAAACATTTATAACAGTATCTATGACAAAGAAATAATTGAATTTTAAAAAGTGACAAATATTTTTTTGACTGAGTACTTAATGAATTTTCCTTCTAACTGCATATTCTCTTGAAGAAAAGGGCTTGTTTGGGGCACCTGGGTGGCTCAGTGGGTTAAGCCACTGCCTTCGGCTCAAGTCATGATCTCAGGGTCCTGGGATCAAGCCCCGCATCAGGCTCTCTGCTCAGCAGGGAGCCTGCTTCCTCCTCTCTCTCTGCCTGCCTCTCTGCCTACTTGTGATCTCTCTCTGTCAAATAAATAAATAAAAGCTTAAAAAAAAAAAAAAAAGAAAAGAAAAGGGCTCGTTTAACATCTCAAGGTTTAATCAGTCTCATCAAGCTGAGTCCTCACCATGACCACACAGGGTTATGAAGTTTGGTTATGAAGTTTTCAGTGGGTTTTGTGTAAGGAGTGATCTCTTTTTGGATCTTTTGGATCGTGGAATTTTGCAGAATTTCTACTCTGTGCCTTCCTATGTGTGACATCTCATGGGGTCCTAACAGCTCTAGAGGAAGATTCTGTTTTTTCACCTTTTTATAGGTGAAGAACCTGAAGATTAGGGAAGTCACATAGTTCTGAGATCGAGAACTAGCAGATGTCACAGTTAGGATCCCAACTCGCATTGGTGATAACTCAGTGACAAAGTACGGCACTCCCTGAATCTGCTGCCCTGGGCCAGTGCTCAGGGTCTCCTGTCATCCATGAAGCATTTCCTGGGTCATTTATCACTGTCTTCCCTACATACTGGCTTTACGATTTTTTAAAAACATATACAATTTCAGTGTCTCCATTATCTTAGCAATTGTTACTGATTTTCTGAATATTCCGTGCAGCCTATATCCAGTCTAAATGTAGCACAAAAGTTTATATTTCCTTGACTTTGCTCTTTTGTTGTGGATTTTTCTATGATTTGCTCAAAGAAAGACATAGAGTTGTCTAACGTCACACTGCCACTCTAACGAGTGCTACATAGCAGGAAAAACGTTGGCATCAGACATGATTTTGGCACGAGTTCTTACTAGCCAGTGTTAACTAAGTTTGCTCAACTTCAATTGGGAATAACAATAATGTCAACATCCTTAGGTTGTTGTCAGGTTTAAAAAAGATAACAGAAATATAAGATGCCCGGTCTGGTGGCTGAGTCAGTGTTGATGCACACACTAATGGCAGCAACAGCTGAAAGCCTCATCTGATTTTATTTTTACCTTTTCCCACCTAAATTTACTTCACTCAAAGCATTGTCTACTACTTTCTCTCCTCCCTACGTCCACTATCTAATTTGAGAGAAGTATGCCTCGTACAACATTCATGTATATTTTCATGATAAATACTATGTTTCTTGTATTATCTTGTAATTTTATTTTATATTTTCAAGAACTGCTCCATTTAGTCTTTTTCAGCATTTGTAATGTGCCACTTTTCTAATTTTAACATGTGGTTGAACCAGCAGTAGCACTCCTTAAATTTTGATACCCCCTTCCCTTTGTGTTCAAGTGGCTAGGATATAATACTACTACCTATACTGTGGGTCCATTTTTTTGTTTGCAAAATTAATCTCAATTTATAAGCAAACTGTTTATAAAATGATTATTTTCTACTTCACTGGTCTTTAGATATAACATCAATAATTCAATAATCTACTTTATGGCATTACATTTATTACTCTCAGCTAAGCTCAACTATGTGTTTTCACCAGCATGACTTTTTGCTACATTGTATGGATATTTTCCTATTTTATCTCTAAGTATTTCATCCACTTGTTTCCTAAAATTCCCATCACAGAGGCAGTGACTTTGTCATGGTTCCCTGTTTTCTTAATAGTCAACTGGCATTCAGTCAACATTCTCATTGAGTACCTTATCTGTGAAGGGAAACGAAATTGCCCTTGCCCTGCAGGAGTGTCCAGTCTAGAGCAGATGATGAGTATATACGGACAGTGACTTCTCCTGGTGGGTCAGCTGCTATGTGAGGTGTAGGTAGCTTCCTACGGGAACACAGAACCCAGACTTGGAGCGGGAGAAGTTAACAGATGAAAGGAAACCCATACAAATACCTCTGACTTAAAGCCTTCATTTTGCAAGCTCTCTTATCATTCAGTATAACAGCACAGTGTTCATATTAGGTCTTTAAAAGCAGGGATGTCATAGATCTTCTGAGGCATTTTCTTCATGCACACGCTTTTTGGGGGGAAAACTCAACATAGTCAAAAAAAATACGTAGTCTGTTATCTCTGAGAGAAAACTCAGGTCAGATTCCTTCCGTAATCTGCCACAGCTAATGAAACACTGACATAGAGAGAAACTGATTGGCCAATGAAAACCAATAAAAATAATAGGATGGAATTGGATAAGCATAGGACAAAATGCCTGATGTGAACTGTACTGACCTCTGATTAATCACATGAGACAACTATAAAACCAGATGTTCCAATGACCAAAGGCACGTATTTAGTCTGATTCATTGTAACTCTTAAAAACCTTCCAAGGAGAAAGACCAGTTAGGATGTTGATATTCACATGCAGGCTCGGCCCATGACAACAATTGTACATTTTCATTCTAAATATGTACGATTATGAGTTCTTTACTCAAACTATATACCCTGATGTTTGTACTTCCAGAGGAGAGTTCTTATCAAACCCATCAAATTGTTGTCCCATGTTACCAAGAAATAAATTCAGTACCAACATCTCCTCAAAGATTTTCATTTTACTGCCTCTTTGATTTGTACAGCAGATATATCTGTACTATTAAAGCGGCACACACCATACACCCCTCTCTGCTCACTAAGACTCCACCTGCTTACAAAAATGTTTCCCTTCTTCTCCAGAAGAATAGGTGCTTAATGAAGATTTGTGTAAATAAGTTAATGAACTTATTAAATAATACCATTCTATATCAAGAGGGCTGCTTACACTGGTATTAATCAAATTCCTTATTTGAGACAATATAATTTTCTTGTGTTTAGATGAGATTGATAGATTTAAAATAGCTTTAAAAAAAATCAGTGAGATAGCAAAGCCAAATAAGTGCTGGCAAGAATTCAGAAGGGGAATTGTTTCTTTTTAATAGCCTTTTCCTATGCTTACTGATACTTCTTACATTGTGCCATATTCTCCCAGCTTTATTGGAGTACAATTTAATTAGTCCATGTTTCAGGATTACTGGGTAGATTTTCCTGGTCTGAGTAAATCAATGCTAAAGCACCTATCTTCTTCTCAGTGAGAAGCTTGGTATTTGGGAGACTCGCCCTTCATCTCTTTACTAAATCACACTCAGCAAGATTTCATTATATAATTTTTCTCATTATTAACTGGTTGTATTCTCCTCTTTCTAAAATATACGTATTATTTCTATAAGTGATGTTGCAAAATTCCCTTTTAAGAGCTTTATCACTGAGATATTTACATGAACAGAAATGCAAATGTATTTTTAGTATTAGACCAAAAGTTTTCATTTTAATATTTTAAGGAGACTTTAAGATAGTGTGTACTTCAAAATAGCAAAAGAAAAAGAACACTTCACATGGTGTCTATGAGAAACTCATCGAACCAGTTAGAAAATGTCAGAGTTTACTAGGGCTGGTAAAACATTGAAGTCTCAAAGAAATTTGCATTATTTCTTGATATTGAAATTTGTTTTTATTATATGATTTTTAATTAATTCATCCTCATATTTTATTTGCTTTTGGCAAGTTTAAATGTTGTGCAGTCTTACATTTGTAATTTGTGAGCTTACATTTGATAATGGCACCTGTAATGAAGAAGTACTTAATTGCTGTTTCTTTCTTGACATGAATGGCTTCATCTGAACGGAAGATCAAGTTCAATATGCTATAAAGTGGTTCTCAGAATGTACTTCAAGGATGGGCCAAAACATTCACTTTTTTTCTGTTTCTTTCTATCATAAAATATTAAAATCAGAGCAAATAAATAGCTCTAGAATAAAGTGGAAATGCTACTGTTCCATGTGAATATTTTTTGCCTTTGGGGATTAGGATTCTTCAGAGCATTTAATAATGGATATCTAAGGTGATGCTTCTCAAAATGTGACCCCCAAACCATTAGCACTTGCATCATCTGGGATCTTGCTGGAAATGTACATTCTCAGGCCCCAGTCCATACTACTGATTCAGTAGCCTGTGCTTTAACAAGCCCTCCAGGTAATTCTGACACCAGCTAAAGTTTAAGAGCCACTGCAGTGACACTTTGCTATTCAGAGTGTGGTCCATGGATCGGCAGGAACACCTGGACCCTTATTAGAAATGCAGGACATCAGGATGTCAGAAGTAGGACCTGCATTTTAACAAAGTACCCAGGTGATCCTTACGCATATTAAAATCTGATAGCCACTGCTCTGAGGGTTAAATCAAGAAACTTACCAGTGGGAGAGTAGCCTCTATTCAGAGGCATTTTGGAGGTTGTCAAAAAAGACCTCAATAGATACTTCACATTTGTATATTGCCTCTCAGTTTCCTCTGGAATAAAAAAAGGGGGAAGAAATGTGTAAACCTTTTGGTTGCAATGTTCAAAAAATGCATAAAGGTAAACTGTGTCTACAGTATGAGTTGGGGAGCAGGACTATTATCTGGGTAGCAGAGCTATTATCTATGTAATAAATCATATGCGTGTATATATGTATATACATATGCACATGCATCTATGTACTTATATATGTGTACACATATCCTACAATGACCTAGAAATATTAGGTGAATACAGTTTTCAGATCTAAATTATTTTAAAAATTCAATTTTTTAATTCACTTTTAATGTACAAATGAATCTAAGATTTTTTTTGCCTTTTTTGTTTGTTTTGCATCTTTTTCTCTTAGATTACTTTCTACCTTTGAATTTAATTTTCTGTAGGAATCTCTTTAGGAAGCAGAGGAGGTTACAAACTTTCAAAGCTCTGTCTCATCCCAATAGAGTGATTATAACCATGCTAAGGAATCAGTAAGACAAAGCTGTCTGTGGGAGTGAGGAAGTTTGCCTCTTTGCAAGGATTTGGCCTTTTGCACTGACTACTGGTAGATCCAGTGGACTGGGAGGAAAGAATAGTTCACCAAGTAAAATCTCATTTGTAAAAATATTTTTAACATAGAAACACATGAAAATTAAAGGATTTTTAAAATCCTTTGAAATCTTTGCACAACAAACACCCCCATATGTAAATAGGACTGTCACTCGGTGTTTGTCCACAACTAGAGCTCCAGATGAACCAGTGTAGTGCGCGGTGACAGGAACAGCTGACTCATTAGCAGAGAGCAGTGAAAGGTAATTAACCCTGGGAAAAGTACAGCTGCCGTGCGGGCTGTTCCTTTCTGTAGGATCTGATTAGAAATTAGTGTTAAACCACTGATTCTTTTTTTTTTTTTTTTAAAGACTTTCACTCTCAGGTGTGTCCCTAGAAAAGGTTCTCAAATGTATTTATATACAAAAGGGCTCAAATCTAAAAAGCATTTTCTGATAACAGTAGACACCTGTTTTCTTGTTGAGGGGGAGTTCTTTTGAATGAATACTATGTTTGACTATTCAAGATTGCTAGTACCCCAACCCATACTCCAATAGTCAGTATGTAAATTACTTGAAAGGATTGTTTTATATAGTTAATAAGCTGTAGATAATTGCCATTTAATTAAGTTTTCTCTTCTTTCTTTCTATTTTTCCTCTGATGATGTTTCTCATCAGTAGCAATGGAAACTCTCCAGTTCAAATCCAATGAATATTAGAGAAGGTAAGTAAAGACTATTTAAAAATAAACTTTACCCCCAAAGAGAAAAGATTCCTAACTTTTCGACAGCCTTTGAAAACTTGAGAAGTTAAGGAAATTGGTTTTAGGGGATAACTAAAGATGTTCAATATTTTTAGTGTTGGTATTATCATGCTAATTTGCAATTTTTTTTTTTTTGAGGATTGTATATGCTTGCTCATCCTGATTGTGATGTCACATGGCTCATATAAAGAGCATTAATACCTTAACCCAGTTAGAATTCATATATGTAGCTAAAGAATGTGGTAGACAGAATAATGTCTCCCCTTCCCCCAAGGGAAGTCTGTGTCCTAATTTCTGAACCCTGTGGATATGTTACCTTACAAAGCAAAAGGAGGGTGATGAGATTAAGAATTTAGTGATGGGAAATTATGCTGAATTATCCAGGTAGGCTCAATTAGTCATATATTCCATAAGAGAAGGGTGGGAGAATGAGTCAGGTTGATGCCACATGAGAAAAACTCAACTCAACCCACCATTGCTGGCTTTGACGACAGAGGAACAGAGCCATGAGCCAAGGAATTCAGCCACCTCTAAAAACTGAAAATGGAACGGCTCTCAGTTTACAGCCAGCAAGAAAACAGGGACCTCAGTCCTGTAACAGCAAGGAACTGGAGTCTGCCAACAGCCAAAATGAGCAAGGAGATGAATTCTTTCTGCCTCCAGAAAGGAGTGCAGCCTGATTTGGTTTTAGCCTAGTGAGAGTGTACCAGACTGTGGGCCTACAGAGCCATAAGAGAACATATTTGTGTTGTTTTAAGTCCTTAAGTTTTTAGAAATTTGTTACAGCAGCAATAAATAACTAATACAGCAGATGAGACACCCAGTAGATGGGATACATTTTACAGCTGGAAATATAAATCCAGTGAAGACTTTCCTGTGTGTGAACAAAGAGGAGAAAATATTTCTCAAAAGGCCAAGACTGATATAGTCTGTAGAAGTTAGAATATTCATTTTGTAGATCCTAGAGATGTTTACCACCAACTCTGAGAATTCCATCTTTCACTTTGCCACACACCCCCTACACAAAACAAAACGAAACCACACACACACAATTCTCCACATGATATTTTTGTAAACACAGTGTATCATTCAAGGTGCAAATGAATACATAGCTTTATTGGAGTGTTTAGTGAGTCTGTGTTTAACTGAGTAAAGGCGAGTAGAGAGGAATGTCAGTGGATGGAAGGCAAGGTTCCTGCTACAGAAAGAAAGCTGACCTGACGGTCCCAAAGTATGCTGAGCCCAGTGCTTAAAAGCTGACGGTTATCATGTGGAGTCTGGTTCTACCTCCTGCTACCTGTGTGAACACTGGGTAAGGTAGTAAGCTCACTTGGTTTCCTTTCTTCACATGTACAACTGCTAATACCTCCTTATAGGCCCATCGTGATAACTAAGGAAAAGTGCTTGTGAATACTCACACTAGTGCCTGTCACTTGGTAAGACTGCAGTAAAGGTGAGCTAAATTTATTTAGAAAGCACTGTGTCTCTTTACTATTTTGATAAAAATAGTAGATTACCTTTGTCTTTCCTTGTGGCGAGTGCCATCTTACCTCCAAAACAAGTCATCAATCTTATAGCATATGGATAAACCTTGGTTAAAATAAAATTTTTAAGTGCATAATAGTCAGGACATTCTGGCACATTACAAGTAAGAAAAGTGAGGGATTAAAAACCAGGAACTGGATCTCGTTTAAACAAATTAGAGATCTTCCTAGATGGTTTTCTTCCCAAATTTGAAAAAATTAAGACTATATTCTAATTTTATCTTTGGCTTTTATTCTCACAAAAGGGCCAATTTAAATCATAAACTATAATTTTTCATATAAATTCGATAAAAGTAGACTTTAGGGGAAATCTGGCCATAAATTCTATTACATTTCATGCTTGTTCTCCTTTGCATTTGGGGATCTGACATTTCAACTTAGGGGAAGACAAAAGTGTAAAGTCTCCTTAGCTGGCATAGCAGTGAGACAAAAATCTATAGAGTCCCAGACGCTGTGTGTCTGGGATATTTTGTATTAAAATACAATTGATAGAACAGTATCTCAAGCATCAGAAGAGTATTATTTTTGGCTTACTTAATTCAATAACCCTGTATTGAGCACCTACTCTGTCCACAGCATTACGTTGTAGTAACAGGACAATAAGACACAGCCTCTCACTTCCATGAGCTATAGTGGCATGGAGAAGATCAGATGGACATGAGTGATATAATATCAGGCACAACAGAGAAATCAAGATGAAGGTGCCATCAAAACCCATTCAGTCCAGAGTTCTGCGAGATGCTCTCACTTAATCCACTACTTGAGTGACAGATCACATTTTTGCAGAAAGAGTTTGCAGTTCTGACACTGAAGGGGAAAGTTCCTTGGAAAATTACAAATGATCAGATTCTAAGCATTTAATTTTAGCTATTTAATTTTCACCATCCAGTCTCCTTTGACCCTTATGTACCTATAGAAAAATATGGCTTTAATACATGGTCAGCCAGGCCAACTACAATTTCAACTATTTGTATCTTTCCAATTGACCTTTGGGAAATTTATTTATTTTAGTCAAAGTTCTCTAAATCTCTCTAGGGATGAATTCTTGAGGAAACATCATTTTCTACAAGCTTATCCAGTCTGGTCCCACTGTGCCTCTGCCTCCCTCAATAATTAGGCTTTCCACATCTCACTGGAATCCTCAGTTTCCTGGTTTGTACTTGTGACGACAAGAGTCACGCTTCATATATCTTTACATGCTCACTCTTTGGCATGGAGCAATCCATTGGTTGTTGTTCAATAAATGTGCATTAAACCAGTAATAACTAAATATTTAGAAGGATACTTTTATTAAAAGAATCTATTTAAATTAAGCATTGCATTGAGAATAAAATCCAAGGTCATTCTGCAAAAATCCAATGTGCCATTGGCCTCAACAATTGAGGGTCATGTCAATTTTTTTTTAGAAGTTTCAGTAGATTCTCCTATTCCATATTTTGTAGTCAGGCAATGAAGATAAATGGCCTTATTCTTTTAATTTAAATTTACAGAATATGGTAAATATATTTATGAAAAATGGTTATTGTTGGGAAAAACAGCAGACTTGCTGGGAAAAAAATCTAAAAATCTCTTTAAAATGGGTCAGGAAAATGAAAAATGTCTAAGCCTAAATATCAAGCATACTGTGTAACAATCTATATAATAAAATAGACTAAGTAGAGAAATTTCCCTTTACATAATAAAAATTTTCATTTTTGAATCAACAAGTGCTCTTTGAACTTTATTACAAATGTTTTGACATTATAAGATTGTTTAGTATAGTTACTCAAAATAGCACATTCAGTGTTGCAACACAAGCCTTGAAGTTAAGTGGTTAGTTTAATAAAACAGAGTTTCCATAGTTACCACAGGAGAACAGAGGATAACTTTTATTTCTTTGGCAGTCAGGAAGGAGCTTTAGAAAAAAGATGAAGCAAACAGATCCAAGCAGCTTCATTATGTGGAACTTTGCACCTGATTGGCTTTTTAAAAGAGGAAACTCTTGATATTATGGAAATTAAACTTTTTCCCACTTAAATGTATAGCAGCTCCTTAAGAAATATGAACACATCCTTTCTCTGGGCATTTGAACGAGATTTTGAGTCAGAGGGAAAGCTCGCTTAATAAGATATCCCTATGAGATATATTTTTGCTCAAGGTGTTACCTTAATAAACCATCCAGTAGAAAAAGTGGCTAAAAATGCCATTTTAGAAGATGGCAGTGCCATCTTCTAGATGCTCTACAGGACAGAGCATACAATCTTGGGGCTAACATTTTGTCGAAAGGCCTGATGGAGGGGAAGTGGAAGCCCATGCTGGTGAAGATGTCTCTTTGTGCCAGCTTCATTGTTTTCTCAGTGTTGCGTTGAGATGTGCTCTCTCGGAGTGCTAATGGAGGTCACTTTCGGTGTTGTCCTCTGCTGTGTTCGCCCAAGGAGTTCTTCACAGTTGACTGTTGAGAAACAAAATGATGTGGTTTCAAGTATCTCACCTTCAGCTCCTGAGCCTTTAAAGCAGCAGTGATTAACAGGACTTTTACAAAGTTCCTATGTAGTTACAAGGACAGTTTCAATCTTCTGTCATTTTTTTGCATTAGCTATGATTATGCTTTTACCACAAAAATGCATTTGTTTTAAAGGTAACAATACAGACTAGGAGAATAGCTTATGTTTCATCTATATTTATCAGCACTCACTGTACATTTGTGTCTTCATTACCAGGAAATATTAAGGGACATTGTGCCATCTATTCCTGTTTACAGTTTATTATGCAGAGATAGGAAACACTTAGCATGTAAAATGAATGTAGAAATTATTCCTGGATAGAAACACGGACATTTCCCACTCGTTGGCTCTTTCTCCTCCATCACCGGATCAGAGTGTAATTGTCAGTAATCAGGCCTGCTTGCTGCTGATAAAACCACTCTGAATGCTAGCAGCCTTCTTTGTGTGATGACTCAATTATTCCAGAAGTGCCTCATCAAATCTGCCCCATCAGCTGGGCTAATAAATAAGGAGAAGAAACTGGCCCCCCAAAGCAAATTATAAATCCATTTGCATTAACCATTTCGCTGGTCCATGATCTAGGCAGAAATAAGCATGGCAGATTGTGTTAAGCTTATTTGAATATGTTTATAATGTTTACAGCATGCAACTTTTTTTTTTTCCCACAAGGTGTTGGAATTATCAGTCATGAATGGCATCTAAATGCAGTTATGTTAATTGCAGCAAGGCTTTAAGTATCTTTGAGGGCTATTTTGTTACTTTAATCAGGTGAAAGTTAAATCCTCTTGCAGGGAGAAATATGGGTGTTGCACAAGTTTTTGGCATTGCTTTCTAGT
Organism: Mustela lutreola; assembly: GCF_030435805.1. Lineage (NCBI taxonomy): Eukaryota > Metazoa > Chordata > Mammalia > Carnivora > Mustelidae > Mustela > Mustela lutreola. The sequence continues at coordinate 80,536,934 of NC_081292.1, forward strand.
TCAAGGAGAAGAGGCTTGTGTTTAATTTTTGCCTGTACTGGAAGGACAAATACAAATACTATAGTGACTGCTGGTACAAGTACAATGACTTCATATCTATCACAGTGGAAGCCAGAAGTTATTCTGATGCTCTGTATGACTTCGGTAATTTGCAAAGCAAAAATTGCATTTTCTGGGAGGAGATCAGAGTTGCCATAGCGCTCCCTGTACTTAGAATTCCTTGAAAGATTCTAGAGGACAGAGATTTCAAAAAGCCAGGCAAACCAGTAAAAATCAATTAAATCCATTCATGGAAATTTTGTACATTGACAAATCTTATTTTTATTCTTTTAAAATGACAAACTCTGCTGAATAACAAGAAGGCCTTTTTTTTTTTTTTTAGTATTTGAACTTCAATCATCAGTCAGGGAAGCAAAAAATGTTCCAAATGGATCATGAAAAGCGATTTCGTTGCTAATATCAAATAATCAGTCTTGTTGAATATGTGATGATTGAAAATCCAGACATTCTCCCTGAAAGTAAGCAATACCATTGACCCACTTTGCCAAGGGAGCTGGTTTTCCTACAGAGTAGTTCCAGTTTTGCTGAAGCTCTTCTCTACCACTGCTGTGATCAGCAGTTGAATAGAGGCTGATGGTAAAAGTAAAGCTTGTGGCCAATAAACAATACTTTTCTTTTCCTAAACTAACTTAAAAGAAACTCACTACTTCTCTTCACTGGCTCCAGCCAATGAAGCATATCCCCTAATATCAACCTGGAGAGTTAGGCAGAAGAAAGCCGTCTGACTTTGACAACGTAAATATACATTGGCGATAGGCTGACATAATTTTTATGTGCCAATTTTTATATATGCAATCTCTAACTATGACAGAAAAATCAATTCTATAGTTCATTGATTAGAAATTCAAAAATAGGGGGTTTGGAGTTTCATTAGACATTTAATGGAGCTACATGGCAACTGAGAAAATAAGGAACTTGACTGTCCAGGTTAAGTTATCATTAAGCTTTCTACAAAATTTGACTCTAAGTTAAAACATACTGCCGATTCATATAAAAATAAACTTGGAAACTATAGACTGTAAAGGACTTGCTTTACCATTCAAAAAAGTTAAACTGAGCCAGGTTAACCCTCCCCCCCCCCCCTTTCTCATCATTCTACCTGGTGAACAATTGTTGAAGATTTTAATCTTTGAAAAATGGTCAGGAGATTAAGACTGTTAGAAGTTGTGGAGACATGGCCTCAAAGGATAGCAGTGCTAGGGTAAATATGCTGGCATTCTTCTGTTTTTATCTTACTCTTTAAGAAACTAACTCTGAGAGTGATCTCTGCAGCCTGTATTAACATTTTAAACTTCCGAGAAGTTCCTGCCATACATTTCCATCCTGACTGAAATACAACACTCTGGTTCCATTGGTGAGAAATTCCAAAAAGAGATTGGTGGTCATGGTGAGCTCCTTTTAGTTATTAGTTAAAGGGCTACAAGTGTGACATAGCTTTCTTATTAAATTTATTGGCTCTATCATCAGATTTTTTACTCTGAGTGTAGTTCAGAGGATTTTAAAAAAATATATTGTGTTTTTTGGAACCACAAATACATCTGTGGTTCTCTCTGTCAGGATACGACTGACATACACATCATATCACTTTAGGTCATTCACTCCCTCCCAACCCCAGACTGCCAATAGAACATAGTCTGATATACCCTTTTAAAAAAATAACACAGCAGATTCATTCTAATGCATCATTGGTTGAAGGAACTGTCTTTTTCAGAAGCAAGTAGTCACCCATGAAGCAGCTGTAAAGAACTGAGAGGCCCTAATTATTGGCATATAGTAAAGCAGACAAATGAAGTACTTTGTGATGACTCCATTTAACAAGTAAAGCCATGTCTTAATTAGACAGCACATTTGAGGACCGTGTAGCCCATTAGGCTACTAACACTTTGGTAATTGTCATCTGGTTTTATCTTTTAAGATTGCCGTTTCATAAAAATGTGAGCTTTAATGAAAAAGTGTTCATCCTGGTAGTGGGGCTAGAACTAATGGTCTTGCCAGTTGTGGGAACTTGGTCAAGATTCCAAGTCTTAACAGTTCTAGAATGTCTGTTTTCTATGAATATATTAGCAAGTCCTGAAGTTTTACAAAATGATTCAAGACCAGTGAAAGAGACTGAAGTATGGCAATTAATAAAAGTGGGTTTTTAAAGGTATTCTCTTGCTGTACTAATAGGACACAAGTAAGGAACAGAGGGAACCAATTTCTGTGGAAGATTCCTTTTGGTAGCAGCCAAGAGTGTGTTTCCAAAAAGCGGGATTGGAGGGGGGCCTGGGGGTGGAGTTGTTAATGATAGACACATGGGATGGGGAGCCTCTAAAGGGCTCGAATTTCCCATTTGTATTTTGGTGTACTTGGACTTCTCGAGCCCCTTTGTGTCAAATCATATTTCTAAACTTATATTTTGCTGGCGCCCTCTGTGCACTTCTCCAAGTTGATCTCAGCTGTGCTGCCTTAACTCTCCTCCCTAGGGAGGGGAGAGACAGCAGATGGGGTTAGGGCAGAGGGCTGATGCATCTGACAGCAAACGGCCGGGTTGTTGAGTGGAAGCTGCGAGCGTCAGGAAGCTACTTTTCCCCTGAGAACCAACTAACCACTGAAGAAAGTTGAAAATGAGCCCTTTGAGAAACGCTATTAAAAGTAGTAAAAAATTGCAATTGTGCAGATGATGTGCTGCTGTGTGCTTATTCGGATGCTAATGAGTTTGACATTAGGGAACTCAGAGGGTTTACAGCTACTCCCTTATGTGATTCAGTTCTTTATTGGCAATCTTTGAGAAAATAAATGGAAAATGTATTGCTAATAAATACATAACACGATAGGGTATTAGACAAAAAGCCATTACTTTCAGGATTTAGAAAGAGCTTTGCTCACCAGTGTGACTGTTTTCCAGGATCTTTTGTTTTAGGTTAGAGTGTGGCAAACAAAAGGGAATAGGCAGGTGGAAAGCTTCGGGACTCTTTCTGAACTGAGAGTGAGGTAGAATCAGCCAAATGCCATTTGTACAGAATGACTTTTTTTTTTCCCCAGTTGCACTCAAACACAAACTAAGAATTCCCAAGCTCCTGTGCCCCTTTCCAATTCTGACATCATGTTCAATAATCTGCTCTATCACTTGAGAGAGTTTTATACCTATTTTTTCCCAGGAACAGTTGATGACTTGAGTTGAAGAAGAGCTGCTTAATGTCTGGTCAAAGCTTACAAGCAATACAGAAATCTATGGTTAAAAAGCCACGCACTTCAATCTACTGCAAGGGGTAAAATACAGGAAGATAGAAATCTTCTGCAAGGAAGGTTGGTAGCTTGTGTTTTAAAATACCAGAACTGCCAGACATACACATTTTAGATGTGCATTGATATACGTGATATTTGTATAAATAGTCCTGCTCTAGGATGCTGAATGTACTATGCTGAATTTCAAAGTTTCCTCTCAAAGGCCAAATGGTCTGAAGACAGATTCTCTTCCCATTCCTGGGACAAAATAAAGGTGAAGCAGCTCTCTGTGGTATGTCTGAATGCAGAGTAAAACAAGGGTAAATCGTTTCTATGAAAAGCAAGATAAAATATTGGCAAAGAGAATTACAAGCATTATATGAAAGTCTCATTCAAGAGAGCTCTTAACAAGAACAGGATGAATTTTGAACCTGTCTTTTGTGATTTCTTGAGTAGAGTACTTTCCAAATCTTGTCTGAACTTCTTTTGGTGGTTAAAAGTAAGAATACTAATGATAATAGTAAAAATACTAGTAGATAATACTATCCAATTTCCCTACCAAATTGAAGACGTAATATATACATATATAGTTTAGTAATTAAGACGAGAATGAATTTGACTACCTTTAAAAATATAAATGTCTTTTACTCATTGATATTGTAGTATACAATTTTTCGTTCTGTCTATGGTAGAGCCCAACCAGATTACAGGTAAAAGTGTTAATGCATTATTGTTCACTTCATTGTTTACTACTGATCTTCTATTTAATTTTATACTCTTTCCTCCTTTTAATTTTGATCTTAATAGAATGAATTTAAGGACTTCTCACTGAGGTGGACAAAGAAATTTTGTCACTTTGACAGAGCAGGGCAAACCAAGTTGGCAGACAAGTTACCTGAAGAAAAAGAGAGGTAAGGCAACATTTTGTGTTGAAATAAAATGTATCCAATCAAGGCATTTATATAAAAGCTCTCCTTTATAACAGCACTTGGTGGATTTGCTTTGAAAGGAATTTATTGATAGTGCTGAATTTGGATTTGGAATTTTGTCAGAAGCATGATCATTTTAATATTTAAAAATATTAAACAGGTAGAGTCCTTTTGCATATTGATTGGTTTATATTATTTATTCATACATGTTTACCCCTAAAGAAAGCTTCAGCATTAAAATTGTCTTTAAAAATACATTTAAATTCATTTGTATTAGGAATCAGTTTACTGAAGGATTAAGAATAAATAAGAGATAGTTTAAAAGCATGTTTTTAAAAGCATTGTAGATGACTTCTGAAGTTAATTCCTACAAACATTAAGAATTAAGTTGTCCTTGGGAAAAACCTATTAAAAATAATTTATCTCTATATGAAGTAGCTTGTCTTCCAACAATTACATATTTGTACATATACATCTTAATATATCAGTAAGAAAAAAAATTCTTAAGGCCCTTTTAGGGTATTATTTAACCCACGTTGTCTTTAAACCGGGCATATTTTTAAAAATACACAAAAAGTCTCCTAAAACATAAAGCTGGCGATTGCCCCCTTATATCACAAAGCTGTGACTCAGAGGCCGTGGTACAGCGACTAATAGAAATCCTTGGCACACGTTGGCTACCTAAGGGAATAATAGAACTATTTGCTGGAGTCGTTTGGCAAAAGGACACAAACATATGGCTTTGGTTTATATTCAGCTTTGCCAGTTGTGTGAAGTTACAGGATGGAGTCGACAAAGCAGTGACAACTCAGAAATGAAAAATGAAACTCAAAATAGACGAACTTCCTTATAAAGCGACTCAAGCTTGTCTCAGGTCGAAGATTTCTTTTACTGGAGTGCATTTCCAAGTGACTCTGGAAATCCCTGTGAGAATCACTTCCTCTAAGGGGAATGGGAATGAAATTGGCTCTCAGAAAGAAGAGTTTTCCAGAGAACTGCACTTGATCTGATGGTGGACTGAGTCTGTTTCTTCCTTAGGTGTAGTTTTTGTCAGGTTGGGAAAGATTAGGGCAGACAAGAGAGGTATTCTAAATCTAAAGGGGACACATCATTCTATTCCTTAGCTTTCTGTGCAGAACCAAAGATAGTATAATAAGAAACATATAAGTAGGAACAGGGAGTTGGAATCAGAGATAAAGATAAAGGATTCAGAAAATTTTCATTTTTTCTAAAATAAAGGACTTAGAGAAGGTAGAGAAAATTAATATGATATCTTGAATGATGCAAAAAAACAGTTTTTATTAGTTTACATTTTTTAAAAATTCACTTTTTGATGTCTTCTTTCTGAGCAAATAAGAAACATATGAAAATAAAACCAGAAAAGTAAAAAGAGAGTTAAAAGAGAGAAAACAAATACTTGAACATTCCATCTCAATATTCTTTCAACAAGAAAACTATTCTTTTAGTATTAGAACTCATGTTCCCCATCCATTCCCTGTATAAGAGGAGACAGCTTTTGCTGCCGTTTTGGGCTGATCCAAACCTGCATTTAAAAGAAAATGATGCCAGAATCAGCAAAAGAAAGGGCACTCAGTGTAAGGTTCTTTGTTCTTCAATCTGGCCAAATTTCATTCTAAGATACTGGCATCCTCCAGTTGTTTCATTTTCTGGGCTTAGCCCTTTCCAACTTCCTGAGTTTCTCTTTGTTATTTTTTTTTAAATTGATTTTTGTAAAGGAAGCATCCACTGAGGATAAAAGACTCCTCATGGAGAGGACCCTAGGACCTCTTCTCAGCAGCCATAGAGCTTCCTCTCTCCATTGCCACGTGTTCCCTGGGATTGAAATGACATCTAACAAGAGTCATGTGGCACAACCTACAAAAATGCATTGCCAGTCCAAAACTCTGAGGAGGGAAACACAATGAAATCTTGTTATAAATGGAAATTATTGCAAGTTGAGTGTATGTGAAGGACTTCTCAAATTAAAGATAGTTACCATCATAAGATTATGTGTTAGTAGAGTATGAAGTTTAATTGTATCAGGATTTTGAGAAGTTGTGCTCAAAACATTATGATCACTATGACTTTTTATATTAATGTAACAAATTCAAGATTACTCATACATATTTGTATCCATCTTATCTATCATCTATCTATCTATTTACCTATCTAGGACACCAGTCTAGTCTATAGTTCTGTTGAAAGGAAAAATAAAACTTCAACATCACCAAGAGATATTTTTTTTATCCAGTTTTTAAGAAATGATTAAATATTTACTTGGAGAATTTTTTTTTTTACCATTAGGTTTAAATAGGATTTTGAGTAAAAAATAAAATCAAAGGGAACTAAACTTCCTCACATAGCAGTAATTTGCTAGTGTGACTGAAAACAAAATTGATTTTATAAACTTTGTGTCCTGTTCCTTGAGGCTCTCCTTTCTACAAACCAACAATTTCAGGACTTTCTCTTCAGCTCAGAGGAAGGCTCCTGATCTATACACTGGATGATGTGGACAGGAGATCTGCTGATGTGAGGGCCAGTAAGAAAATATGATCAAGTAAAAGCAAGGAGGAATTTCCAATGGGTACCTGAATATAGGTTGCAAGTATATAAGGATGTTAAGTAACAGGTTTCCAAATTCAACTAAGTAGTTTAATTTCATTTTTATGTTCATTTTTCCTCTTCATTATCTATCTACTTACTTCTTATTGGATCTTGCATATCCTTCCTGCAAGTTTCACTTCTTTGCCTTCTTTATCTCATAAGTTTCTTTCCCTCTTGCCATTTTTCCTCGTATTAACTCCTCTTCCCAGAGAATGAAATCTTGTAAATTTTTTTTCATGGCTTTATTATGAATACCAGGTAAGAACCACTTTTTTCTCCTTTTCACATATTTGTACATAAAAATCTTCATACTTATAGGTTAAGCGAATTTTCTTAAAGTAGTTTGAGATTAGGAAAAACAAATGGCAAAACGTATTTTTAATATTTTATCTCTATTGAGAAGTAAATTATCAGAGCCAGGAGGAAACCATTATAGGAATCCCAGAAAATATCTTGACTTGTTCCCATTCATAAACAACAAAATGAGATAAACAAAGGTTCTAAGAAACCTCAAGAAGGACAGTTGTCTTTTTTTTTAAGGAAATTAGATCTCTGTTTTGAGAAAGGAAATGACTCATTAAGATTTGCCAGATTCAAAAAAAAGATTTGCCAGATTCATTGGAGACTTGTCAATAGCATTTGGGACTTCCGCAGTAAAAAAGATCAAGTCTCCTCTTACAACAGAAAAAAAAAAAAAATGTTCCCAGTGAAAAGTGTAGTTTCCCATATTGTAGCACATATTAGTTAGGTCCGTCTCCTGGATCACACCATAGCCATGGGCCTTCTCTATAGGTCTGGAAGAAGTTTAAAGAGTGGGAATTTCACCCCCACCCCTGCCCTGCCATACTTACCCCATGCACTGAGGTAGAAATCTCTTTAATGCACCATTCCCAGCAAAAGGTACTCACTGAATATGGAGTTTGACTTTTAAAAAATTAAGTCCAATTATTGGGAGTTTATTAAAATCCACAAGAATAGTCCATATAAAAGAATAGTTAGAAATTTCTCCTCCCGTATATAAGGTTTTAGAAAACAAAGTCTTATCTTCAGATTGAGATCTGTCAGGAGAGCAAGCCATCTCATGAATGTTAAAAACTTCCACTCCTGAAAAGAAAGCACATTGCTTTAGGTTTCTGATCTTCTTCTGAACTTAGTAACTTCTATTGTTCTTTGGTTGTGAAACAGAGAAAGAATTTGAAATCAATGGATTATATATTATGATCTCAATCCAATTCACTCATATAACTTGGCTCACAAGTTAAATTTGAAAACTTAGCTTTATGAGTTACCAATCTTTAAAATGTTTACATAGGATATATATGCTGTACCACCAAGAGGACAATAGCACCACGAAATGCAATTATGAGACTAGCATTCCAAGCATAATCAAGCGGAGGTCCATGAATATTTATGCATTCTTTCCAATGACTTTATGGGGGAGGCAGCTCATGGGGTGGCTGCAGACCCGTCAGGTCCAAGGGAATAGCTGAATTGCAAAATAGAATTAGTCTTAAAGCTGTTATAAGGAAGGCTACATTTAAGTAGGTTTCTAAAACTTTTATATGTACCTGCTGGCACTGTTTGCAACCTGTATTTCAGTTTTGGTAAAGAAACTCATGGAGTTCAATCTTCACTTGCCTTTCAGGAGAGATTTTTCATATTGGTTAGGGAGAGCTCGTAGCACCTGTGTGGCAGGAAAATATTAGAGTTGTGTTGAGTTGGTACTCACCCACGGGAGTAGTCTCCTCAGAAATAGTTGGTGTTTTTCATTGTTTTAATCCTCCTGCTGCTGATCTCTCTTAACCGAGTTACTCATTTAACACATGGAGGGGAGTTTGCTTGAGTTGAGCCACTTTATATGCAACAGAGATACTCATGATGGAGGAGGATTTCACAAAGCAGTGCTCACCATCCTGAGTAAACCAACCCATTTTAATCCTAGGCAATGTCGCATCTGTCATAAATACATGTGGTTTTAAAAGAAGGAAAATCTACAGGAAAAAAAATCACCTCTCTTTTATTGTTGTTTCCTTTTATTATGTAGTTTTAAAATATTCATAATGATGGACCATTTTATTTAGACTAAAGCGACTGCAGCTTAGCAAAAGCAGTGAACACTTTTTGTTTGCTAATTTAAAAAACAGTTCAGTGATTGGTGTGGTGTTTATTATGAAATGATGACAAAAGAGTACTGGTGGTTTTAATAGTTTTAGCTTACAAGAGCTGTCGTTAATTTTGTCTGTAGTGTTGCAGGTGAAAAAATGCACAATGGATAAATAGTCTATATTGGTTTAACTGAACATAATATATAGTGTGTTCTGGAGTTGTTTGTCTCAATAGACTATAGTAATCAAAAGTAATGAACCTATTATGTGCAGGACCTTGGAGAGCGTCGAATGGCAGTAAAAGTGTGGCACATAAAAGGTTTATTAAAGGAAATTAAAGTCCATCATTGCCACACCTGCTCCCCTATTATAAGTCTATGGCAGGTCAGTGCCTTCAATCACAACTCAGCCTGAGAGAGCAGAGATGCGCCTCCCATTACCATTGCAGTCATACCACATACACGCTATGTCAGGATTTAAGGATGGGCACCACGGACAGCACCTTCTGCCTGCTTCTCATTTTCAAGCAAAATAACTTCTCACTATTTAAGGACTCCTTTTGATAATGTGCAAAGGTGAATTAAACTAGACATTATTGGAAGATTCTAGTGAAAACAATGGGAGTAGTCATGTCTGACTATCTCCAGAGGGACAAAAACAGCAGGCTTTTTAAAGTCTTTCTATTCTTTCAATAGTTTATTTGATTACTTTTAAGATATTTAGTAATGATGTTTTAGGGAGTTTGATGCAGACACATGCAGCACTCAAATTTCACTTTCCTCACAGATTTGCATGATTAGAACCAATATTTATTCTGGAATTCTGGAAGTAAATGTATGTCATTTGATGATTAACACTTCCAGTGGTATTTTGAAATGGGGGCATTTCAGTGATTGGCCTTCATGTTGCTTTTTTACACAGGGAAATACTTTTCCTGAAGTAGAAAGAGGTACATATCAGACAAGGTCTAGTAAAAAAATTTAAAAATCCTCCACACCTGAAAAGAAAGCACATTGCATTAGAATCAGGTTTTAGTAAATTAGTCTGAAACCTTTTGTTTGGCATTTGAGGTTTTGTCTACTTCACAACCACTGTTAATCAGACAATCCTTTTTTTTTTTTCTTTCAATTTTTGTAATGCCAGAAATGTTTGAATTGCTAGCAAACACTTATGGACAAGGACATCTGCCCTCTTCTCACTGTTCCCTCTGGTTTCAGCATCTATAAAAGTATTTCCAAAACTCATGGACTGCAAGAGCAGTCGCAGCTACTTACCTGCCGAGGCAGGGTGCTATTCAAGAGCTTAGAGGACTACTCTGTTTTTCATTATGACCCTCAGAACTGGCAAGGACATGTTTTTGTAATTTGGTCAATGTCAAAGGAATGACCTCAGGACTTTGTGTTCATGTTACAGATGGATGCAGAGGCTGAAGATAAAACACTGCGTACCCGCTCTAAAGGAACCAAGGGTGAGTTAGCAAGCAGGTTCCATGACACCGTGCCCACCACACCATGAAATATGGAAGTTCCAGTACTCAGTCCCTAATGTGTAGTTAGAATCATTACAACTTCCTCAGGGCTTCTTTTTTTTAAATCAAGCTAGGACATTGGATCATGGCATTGAGAGGCAAAATATTATGAACCAGGAGCTAAAGGACTCAGAAAAGTCCCAATGATGTGTGATGCTAATTTTTACAAAATGGCAATCATGAGTAGATTTAAAACATCCTGCAAAACAACATAAGGGTCAGCAAGGGAAGAATGCTTCATGGAGACCTTCAAATTATTGAAGTGACCTTTAATGGTCAAGGGAAAAGACAGAATTGTTAGTTTACTGCCAAAGCAGATTTTGATTTTTATGTTATCTGGTTTAGTGGCTCCCAATCTAAACTTAGTTCAAGTAAAATGATGATGTTTGTTTTTTGCCTGTCCCTGCTGGGAATTTCCGGCAGCTCCGCAAAGTAACGTTTGAAAGGTTTAACTTGCCGGTTATCCTTCTCTTTTTGTAACCAACAGATGGTAATGTAATATTGAAATATAAACAGGCCCTTGATGAGCTAAACATCTGGAAAACAGGATTGACTGGCAATAATACCCCTTAAGGAAAATAACTTTTATTATAATTAGCTATATTTTTGTGACCCTTAATTCTAAATGGAAAACTGTAGTTTTACCATAGCCTCTGAAAACACTCTGGATAGCCATTCCCCACCTGACTCTTCTCCCAGTTAGCCTTGCTAAGGAAGGGTTTTTGAGATTTACTGTTGAAAGTGGGCTAATCAGATGAAATGCTTTCCTTAGCTATGTTTCTATTTGTAGTCAAGGTAAATAATGCCTATTTGAGTAAAGTCCAGAATCCCAAAATTTTTAGTAAATTCCAGGATGACTTTTTTCAGTTAAAATGTAACCATTTCAGTAAAAATCATTAGCTATGACAACCAAAAGGCAGAATAATGCTTTACAAGATGCAGGAACGTTCTCTATCCAAACAGTAGTTTCATACCATGGTAGTGCCCAGTTTTACTTCAAGTTACATTTAAAGTAATTACATCATATATTCTAATATTTGGAATGCAGTAGTTCTAAACATTAAATTTTTATGCCGCAAACTTCTCAATAGAATACAAGTTGAAGGGAAAAAAATGATTTGTATTGTTATTTAGGATAAACTTGCATCTGCCATAAATACCAGCATTCTAGGGACTGTGTTTGAATATGAATCCCTTCTTTTGACTTCTAAAAGCACACTATTCTAGCATACTTTTAAAATGTGGGTCTTTTAATTTGCAATTCTTTTTGTACTTTGAATTCTTTTGGCACATAATATACACCCTTAAATAGAGCCAAAATGTTCTTCTAGAAATGAAACAACTGTTTCTCGTGTGTCATGAGTAATCTTTAAAACCACCTGTTGTCTTTCTCAATATGCTGCTTATCCTTGTGTAGGCAGGTATTTATAAACATGAACTTCTTTAATTCCCATCACTTGTCAGAAAAAAATCAAAGCTTTTTTTTTTTTTACAAGATTCTTATTTTTAAAACCATGTTGATATTAGCATGGCTAAAGCATATTTTCCTCTTTCTATACATATGAAATTTATGGAATATTATCTTGGGATGCATCCACTTAGTAAAACTTTCCATTTTATATAAATACTTGTCTAATGTCAATAAAAGTGTCAGCTTAGGATTATTTTGAAACATTTCATATGAACAATAAAATTGATTTAAAAATAATTCAAGTCCTTCCTGTTCTTGTAAGTTTTCAATGAATCTCTAAAGATAGGTATTTGGAAAATCCAATCCATTAATGCAAGGTCCCAGAGTCATCTAAGGCACTAAACCCTGAATCATCTGTTCTGGATCATATTCATCTACCCACTGGTATCCACTCCAAAGAACCAGAACCAGAAATAATCTATTCACCCAGTGGGAAGTTAAGTGGGGTTTGTATTAACCATTTATTCGTCATTATTTTTAGATGGGTGAAAAGTTTCAGTCATACAGTTTTCAAAATTAAACTGATTTTTCTTTCTTTTTGTCAACAGTGCCAATAGATTCTCTAATTCAGGAGCTCAGGTAAGATTTGTCCCATGTTACTTTGTATAGTATCAGTTGGCTTTAATTATTAGAAGGCTTTTGTACATTTCAAACCTGAGAATCCCTGTGATAGTAGGAGGAATAAGCCAACAGGCTTATTTGTCTATGTTGCAAAGGAGAAGAGAAAGGGAGAAACTACCCATAATTGGTTCAAAACAATTAGGGCTCCCATTTTGATAACAAAACACAACATTTTGCTATAATGTAGTTTCCCACTTCCTTCCAAGGAGTGTTTGCCACTTTTGTGTCCATACCATGCCTGTGGTTGGTTTGTGCACTAGTGAAGAACTGAATTGTCATCTGTGAGCCTGATTAAAAAATGACCCAAGTCCCAAGTTCTCAAGTTTTTGTTTTAAATAATTAGATAACTCTATCATATAAATTTTTAACTGTAGACATTGGAAGATAGTAGGTTTGTGGGTGTGTCCATGCATTTTCACCTTAGAGACTATTAATGTACCTAAGACAATGTTATGGAAATTCCATCATCGTAGGTTTTGCAGAATAAACCCCAATTAATTGTGGAGTTTGTTTTGTTTTGTTTTTGCAGAGTTTCTTTCAAGATGTAATTTATCTTTTTTTTAAAGTGCATTTTTAAAAGGAAACACATGCTGACATACATATTTTGTATCAGTGATATTTTTTAGAGAAATTGTGTCAGGAGCAAGATGAATCCTTTGTCCCTTGTCCTTTATATGCTATTGCAAACCAAGTCTCACACCTACCATTTAATCCACTTTCACCTTTCTGAAAACAACAATGGTCTATATGTGTTCCTCAGGGAAATGTTTGAAAACAGGAAGTTGTGTAACAGCGTTTGATACACTTTGAAATTTACACTGTATCCATGGACGTTTACATGGCTATTTTTCCAAGCAACTGTGTTCTGTGATTTCCTAAAGAAAAGGCTCTTTTAGTTATTTCCATGTTTCAGAAGATTCATTCTGTCACAGTTTTGGTACACTTATTTAGTGGAATACGTATCTATCAGAATGGAGTTCAAGTTTCAGGCTAATGCCCTTCTCTGTGGAAATTTGTTAGTAGGGAATCCCCGGTCCTGCTTATATTTTCAATTTCATGATTGAGAAGTTTACATTTTACATTTTAAATTTCTTGAGCAGAAAGGAGAACGCACCCACATATCAGGACAGGATTAAATGAATGAAGTGTCTGACTTGCTTAATCACTTGTTTTTAAAATTTAAAATTCCTATCTGTTTGGAGACTTTATGTTTCCTATAGAATTATCAAGAGAAGTTTAAAATGATCAAGGGCTTAAAGTGCATGAGATGTTTCCCTATTAATCAGTGGTTTCCTACTGGTCCAAGCAGAAACAGGGTACCCAGGAACTCATGGTCTTCCCTAACTGTCGAAGTGACTATGTCTCCAGTCAGTCTTTTTAGGGACTCAAACCATTCTTGGGAGGGAAGTGAGACTTTGGGTGATATGTCTTGAAAAATAACTTGAAAAAGAGAATTTTGAAGAAATGAATGAGTGTGTGTTTTGGCTTAAGGAGAAATTTGTAATTCATAAAGAAAAAGGGAGGAATTAGCAAGAGAAGCAACTCTGTAGGAAAAAAAAAATGTTTAATATAAACTTCCTGGAAAAATAGAGATTACTACTTAAGCACACTGTTAGCTTTAGTAATTGTAATAAAACTAATAGAATATTGAGGTCTTGTCGTGTACCAGACACTCTTGAGCATTCTTCATCACGCTACTGTCTCATTTAATCCTCACAAGAACTTTATAAGGTAGCAACTATGGTTTTTCCAATTTTCAGATGAAGAAAATGAAAATAACTACTCTAACATTACACAGCTAGTAAGTAGTCCAGACTTCTGACTCAGGACAGGCTCTTAACCCCCAAGCTATGATTTCTCTCATACGCAATACTACTCATCTAGAATACAATTTAAAAAGAAATGGCTTATTCATATTGTCAGCAGCTGGATTCTTGAAATTCTATATTTTAACCCTTACGGCCTGTTTTTCAACAGTTTAGGTGTCTGGAATTTGAACAAAGAAAATGTTATGATTAAAAGTAAAAATATTTCCTATTTTCCTAATTCTCTACGAGTTATTTTTTGTCAGATATTCAATTTTACCTAATTTGTCATCAGACCAACTCAGAAAGCTGGTGATAATTGCTGGGAAAATTCACTAGCAAACCCAAATTCACCTATTTTTCTTTAGTGAGAACAAGTTTATAAGAATTACTAACTGATTTTTTAATTTTATAATTACTTACTTTCAACAGAATATTCATGCTTAGACCAAATAGATTCCAAATTGTTTCTTACATGATTTAAGTTGACTCAGGGGTAGACCTGAACTATCATTCTACGTGAATCTTGGGAAAGCATTCCGATTTATATAGAAGGTTGTATTTTTAGTGTCTTTGACATTTTTGTATGAATTTATTCATTTGCTACAATTGCTCCTCCAATTTATTCTGCAGATTTGTTGTGCTCTAGAATCCAGAATTTTTGTGCGCCTGAATTCTGAGTATCTTAGGATATGTGGCACATTTTTCCCGGTGTAAAAGTTATGGCCATTTTCTAGGGAACATTGGCAACTTTATTTAGTTCTTCTTTTTAGAATGCATTGGACATGTTGTTGCTTCTAGACCTACTACTTACAAAAATACTAATACAAGTGAAGCTAATTTAAATATACTGTATATTGTTCATGACACTAATAAAAATTGATAGTGACATTCTCATCTTCTTATTATACTCTATGTCAGCTACTATCACCACCATTAAAAAAGCAATTTATAACCACAGGCCCACTTTTAATCACATTCCTTATTAGCATTTCCAGTCTTTCCTCCAACACAATCCAGGTTACAGGTGATGTCGAGAAGGCATTCTCACGTCTTTCTAAATCATGACCATTGTATTATCTCTGCTTTTCTTTTATTACTATTATCCTTAATCTGATCTGAATGCTGTTTCATCTACTAATATTGGTAATTGTCTCATGCATTGGCAAAATGTTTTACACCAGTCCGGCCCTTTCCTCTAATTAGGAAAATATATTCTAGCCTCTGAAATGGCTTTCCTATGTGACTACTTAGAGACACAAATAAATTCAAGACTCTTAAGTGTATTAGAGTCAAATGCCACTGTCCTTTCATGGTCTTATTGCTGCTCACCAATTGGTTGGCAAGTTTTCTGATGAAAATTACCATTTGGTTGTCTTTTTTTACTGTATTTTATTTTATATACTTTCTTTCTTCATTTAAGAACTGTATCATTCGGCATTTTCTTGTAAGTTTAAAATGTTAAGTATTTTATAAAGTCTATAATCAATAGGCTATAGATCTAATCAAAACATTTAATCAACATGTGAAAAAAATTGTGACTTACAGATTTAGATGGCTTTCTCTTTTTTCTTCTATCTTATTTCATTCACAAGAGTTTTTATATCAATTAAACATTTTACTTAATACTTAATAGCTTTCTTCCCTATTTTGGGGTGGGGCAATAGAGTTTTTTTTAATAAGCATGATTTTATTGCAACTACTTGTTGCACAGAGATTTCTGGAGATGACAACTAAAGGAAATAAAATAGACAGAAGTGGATTTCTAAAGTTAAGAGTTTCATAAATCCATCATCCAGGTTAAAGGAAATAAGTAGCTATCATTACAAGGTTGGATAAAAGAAGGAACAAAGACTTTTTTTCCCCCTTTCATTCCTATGATTTTCAAATGCAGGGCTCAGTTCATGTTTTAGACTTTTATAACGTATCTGTTACATTCATGTTAGCAATATGTCTTTCTAAATATTGTTGCCAAGCCTATAAATTAGAATCCAAAAGCCTGACACCTTAAAGAAAACTAATTTTATAATAGGCCACTTTGGGTGCAAGTGAGACTGATTAGCAAAGCAGCAGATGATAAGGATTAGATGTAGAAAAGTGTCCACCTTGGGGTGCCTTCCTCATCCTCATCTCTGGGTAGTGGGCAGGCTGTTGTTGGTCATGGGACACTGAGGCATAAGATGAGTTAATCACTCCAGAGAGATCATTCTGTTTACTCTACTGTACTTACTAGGGTAAGAGAGTATCTTGAAATAGATTAGGGAAACTTCCAATAAGAATGAAATTGTTTTTTTAATTTTTCCCCTTTATTTATTTATTATTATTATTTTTTTATTTTTAATTTTTTATAAATATATATTTTTATACCCAGGGGTACAGGTCTGTGAAAGAATGAAATTTTAAAAAGAGTTTGTTCTGTAACAAGAAAATTCCATTAACTATAATTCTGTCATACATTTATGTGCTTACGTAGCCTTTAATAGCATTTAGCACTGAAACTGCCATTGAGTGGGCCTGCAAAATGTGCGTGTCAAGTGAGTGGTTGAAAGAATAGGTAGTTTCTAATTGGATCCGTGCAAGCCACCTGGAGGGGTAGTCAGGACAAACAACATTAGCTACATTTAGCTTCTGAGCCTGATTAATACAAGATGTCTGAGTCGTAAGTGACTGAACGGGAAGTAGAACGTAGGTCCTGTATGTGGTCCAGCGCACATCCCACTCTTCCCAGTACCTGATGCAGCCTCTATATTATTTTCCGCTACTGCAAGCCCTCACATTCCATGCCGACCTCCATGCCCCCCCCCCTTTTTTTTTTACTTTTTAGAGTGGCTTTAGGTTCACAGAATAACTGAGCAGAAGGTAGAAGATACAGGGACTCTCCATAGACCCCGTGTCCTGACACACACAATGTCCCCCACTATCTACACTTTCCCTGAGCAGAGCAGGACATTTGTTATGATTAATGAACCTACACTAACACACCAGTGTTCCAATTCATCATCCACTTTTGGGGAAAATATTTATTTGAACTTTATCAATAAATTAATAACTCAAGTCGGCATATAATCCACTAACACCAGCACCTTTTCTTTATCACCGGAGTGCCAATCACCCTTTGTCTTTTCTTTCTAGATTTTTTCCACGAATTGATCATGTGATTTTATGTCTATATTAAAGTTTTAGGAGATGATACAAATATTTGTCTCCTCTGTTTGTTTTTTCTTTCAACACGCTACCTCCCAGGTGATGATCTACCATGGGCCTTGTACTTATTTCAAAGACTGATTTCACAATGTGGGAGGTGTGTGTGTCACTTAACACCCACCTGAGGCTGATGACAGGCATTTAGAAATGGGCCAACAATAGGGTACTGTCCCTTCAGAGAACATTGAACTTAAAGATTAAATGGCTGTGTATTTTCCAGTTTGCACAGACCATAATAGGTACATGCATATATATATATAAAATATAAAGGTGTGATTACATAGGATGAAACAACACTCCCCAACTTAATTGTTTATCTTCTACTTTAAACTATAATGTTTGTATTTCAGAAAAATAGCATGGAGCTTCTAAACAAATATCCAGAGTAAAATCTCTTGGAAAAAAATAAGAACAAGAAAATGTGCTTTATTTTTTTTTACCTTTTATTTTTACATTCAAAAAGTATCACAAAGATATTGGTGGTTTATGTCAACCAATGGCTTAAAAGAGTCTAAGGCATGAATGTCTCTAGAAATCAGACATTTTCTAAAACCATGACAAAATGCCACCACTGTGAGCCACATGTGAAGATTTACCTCACTGTGCTTTCAGGTTTGCAGAGTTCACCCACAGAGATAATTTTTTTCATCCATTTAGCTCCTCTTTTTAAACAGCAGTATTTGCCACTCTTTATTGAGGAATGAATTTTTCCTTCACTATTTGTTCATTCAGAGCTTCTTCTGCACCAAGTATAGAGCTAGGGATTGCAGTAGACGGAAAATTAATGACATCAGTGTAACAAGTCCCGGGAGTTATGTGATGACGTCACCATGAGTGATGAGAGCAAAGTGCTACAGACGTGTACAGCGAGAGATAACTTCCAGCTTGGGGATCAAATGTGACCCGAAGCCTGGCTACTCAGAATGTCAGTATGCTTGACATCCCTGGGAACTTATTAGCAATGCAACCTCAGTCCCATCCCAGATTTACTAAACCTGCATTTTGACAGATCGCTAAACTACTACTATGCATACTAATGTTTGAGAAGCACTAGTTCAGACTTTACTACTTATTTGGAAAAACTTTTCTCTCGTTGCTAATTTTCAATGGTGCGGGTTGGCAAGAAAGTCATATATTTCGGTTTCTTTGGGATTTTCTTAGTTCATGAATTCTTGGCTTAATGTTAATGATGGCTACACAGAAGTTTCCTTAGCCAAGAAGGCAGCAAGGCCTGACATTTGAACATCTCTCCAAGATCACACGCTAGTCACTGACAGAATCCCCAGAACCTAGGACTTCTATTAACCCATTGTTTGCATTTCTATTTGATGAAAAGTAGCAGCATACTGAACAATTTTAACAGTAGTGTAGCAAAAAGCGCAAGCCTTGATCTCCTGTGAGTTTTTGTTTTGACGTCTTGGGAATTTTTGAAATCAACCAAATCTGCTTTAAATACTTTCCACAGATCATTGGATAGAGAAAATATATAAGGATGCTTTTTAAACAACATTTTAAATACCTTCGTAGGTGACTCCATAGTCATCCAGTGTCTTCCCAAAGTTTAATAATTGTGTCTCAAGCAAAATTCAGACTGTCAACTTCCTTCTGTCACATGATAGCCTTGCTACTTTGACATATTAGTAACTAATATGCTGAGGTTCCTTCAAACTTGCTCAGGCTCTTCACAGTTTACTTGTGAAGTTTACTTTCCCATTTACTTTACTTTGCTCTTGAGCACCTTTAGTGAAACAGAGTTATTCAGTACTACTGCTTGTTTCGATTCAGTCCTTCTTGAAGGAGGAGGTTGACTTTAATCTTCGGCAGAATATTTCATCTCTTACTGTTACCTCTTAGGTAAACTGTAACCATTGGAAGTCCCATTTCACTTGCATGATATGTTTTCAAAAAAAAAAAAAAAAGTTTCTGACATCTTGCAATATTTTTTTCTGCATGAAGTGTGAACTGAAATAAGTATGGCCCACAGTGTTGACGGGTCAGCTCCCACAAACAAAACATGGTGTTCTTGAGTTTTCAGTCCTCACAATGGGTGACTTCTCATAACACTAAGGCAAACCCTCACTTGGGATTTGACTGGCTCATGTGGTAGGAAGAGCAGTGGGTTAATAGCAGCGCTGGGTTCTGGGTGTTCTGTCCGTGGCTAGCATGTGACTGTGTAGAGGTGTTCAAATGTCGAGTCTTGCTGGCTTTTTGATTAAGAAAAGTTCTGTATAGCACTTTCAGTCTTGGCCCCTGAATTTACCTAACTGACCCCCAACCCTATCCCAAAGTATAGTTACATTTAACCTCTTGCTTTCTGAGTTCGACTTTGCTTTTGAAACTATCCTTGGCTCCTCTTGTGCCTGATCTTATTTTCCTTGCATGATCTTTCCCCTTGCTTATTTATTTATTTATATTTTTTTTGTAGAAAGCATTTAAAAAATTTTTTTTTAAGATTTATTTATTTATCTTAGAGAGAGAGAAAGAAGAGGGAAGGGGTACTGAGAGAGAATCTCAAGCAGAATCTGCTGAGCATGGAGCCCAAAGCCAGGCTCCATCTCAGGGATCTGAGATCCAGACCTGAGATGAAATTAGCATTTGGACACTGAACCAACTGAGCCACGCAGGCTCCCCACCTCCTTTTTCTTTCTTTTTTTGTTTTTGGAAAGCATTTTTCCAATTACCTTCATCTTCACATTTTATTCATCCAATCTTGCTGCCATACTATTTCCTATAAGAAAAGTCCATGCCTAAAGCTAGTATTTATTATTGTTTTTCCATTTCAACTCTGTTATAGTCTATTTCTGGAAAATTCTTTCCTTCATCTTCTCCCACATGGGACTCATACTCATCCTTTAAAGCAAATGATTAATGTCATCTCCTCCATGAACTGTCCCTGTGACCTCCCCGGCTGACTAATACTTTTTTCCATTGTGTACTCAATGCACTTCTTTTCTTGTTTGTGCTAAAGCACTTATTATGTTGAATTATAGCTATTTTATTATTGATTCATCCATCTGTCCACCCATTCAAAAGAAAGCAGATCTCTTGCCTTTAAGTTCAGAGTTTGAGTGGTGAAATTTAAAAACAAACAAACAAAAAATAAATAAATTAAAAACTAAAAAATTTTAATTAGTCACATACAATTCTGCTTTCTGATACACTTTTTTGGGGTCAACTTTTTAAAGACAAAGAAAATTTTATTCGCCATTGTATCCCTAGTACAAGAGGTTATCAAATATTATACATTGTCCACCAATGTTTGTTTTTAGAGTAAATAATGTAGTTAGTAACTCATTGTAAAGGAATTTCTATTTAATGTTGATCCTCTTTAACTATTTTTACATAGTACCCACAGCTTCTTTGCTTCCAAATTCATAGATTCTTTCCCTAGTTCTATTAAAATCAAGACTAATTAGCCAGCAAAACTCCTATGGTATCTTTAAATACAAGCCAGCCTACTCTAGCTGGCTTCTAATTCATTCCTAAGTCATATTCCTACTGTCAAAAGTGTCTTCCTCTACAAATATATTTTATCAAATATAAAAGTGAGGTGCTCTTTACTCTGTTAATTTCTCCTTCCCTGTTTTATTTTTGGTGGAAAAAAAAAGAAAGAATACCTTTTAATATACAGTACAACTACTTATTACCTTGTTTCTAATCTGTCTCTTTTCATGCCATTGTTAATTTTCTGAGAGCAAGAATTGTTATCTTTTATTTCATTGATAATATCCCCAGATCTAGAATAGCGCCTGACACATATAAGGAGCAATTGAAAAATTTTGCATAAATGTTTTTTGAGTGCTACAGAAGGCACTGGAATAAGACAAGAACTCACAATGTTTGCAATAGCCCAAAGGTCATGAAAACACAGTGTGATAATTTCTATAAAATGGATTTATTTAAGGGAGCACAAGAGATGAACAGTTAGTACTGGAGAGGGTTTGACCTGAGTTGGAAGGGTAAGAATGTATCCGCCCAGGCAATTCCTATGGGCAGAAAGCAGGCACTCTGTAAAGATGAGTGAAATTAGCTTGAATTGTGATCTCTTCCATTAGCCTGGTCCTTGGCCTGCTGGGTTTGGGTGGCTTGGGCAGCGGGGTCAATGAAAAAGGGACAGATAAGAACAGAGCTTTTCCCTTGACTGTATATGAAGGTCCATTCCCTTTGTTACTTCAAACCCACTTCTACTCGTCCATCCTGACCAAGACTGCTCTGTATTTTTAAAAGCAATGAAAAATAATGCATCAGAAGAAAGCTTATACTGTAAGATCCAGATGTCTTCATTTTTTTTCTGATTTTGTGCTTTAATGAATTAAGCTTTGACATTCAGTTTATTTCTATATCTAAAAAAAGCAGGATGATCTCTTGACAACACTGTCGACCAAGCCCACAAACAGGTCTTTAACTTCATGATACTTATTAATCACGGAAACATCCTTGTAAATAATGATTTACAAGGTAGCTCCCAGAAGTGCACCCAACCAACATGTGGATTAAATGGTGAAATGAGAATCCTGAGCCCTCCCATGACCTGAAGCACTGCTGTCCACATGAAATGAGCAATCTCTGGCTCAGAACTGGGTTCCCAATTGCTTTGGTGTTTTCAGGGAAGCACAGTTTTGTAATATTCTGAATAGGAATATGAATTTTTTTAAAAAAGATTATGTGATAGTGTGTTAAACTTGAATAAAGACACAGGCAAAATGGTCATTCACTCTTACCCTACTGGTGAAAGGAAATATGGGGGCATCCTGCAAGTGGCCAGGAAGTTGAACAGCATCCTAGATTGGGAGACAGTAGAGCCATGCTGGGACCATGCCTCTATCCAATGGTGCAATCTGGGGACAGAGTTAGCCAGGAAGTGGCTCCTCAGAAGCTGGGGTGGTACATGGCAAGGAAGACACGGGGATGTGCAGAAGGGGCTGGGTTATAGGAAGGGATGTGTGGGACTGGTAGGCTTCTTTGTAGCAGAGTGTTTCTAAATCAGGGGCAGCTTCTCAAAGCAAGTTATTTCTGATTCAATAGGATACTTGGCTGCTAAAACAGTTGGCAGATTTCTGTGTGTATACATATATACTTACACATACTCACACACACACAGAGACATTACACATACATTTATATACATATAATTATAACGATATATTGAAGTAGGTGATTCCTACTATCTCAGTATTCACTTCACTATTTTAACCCTTGATCCTCCTTTTAAATGTTATCCCACCCAGCATGGAAACAAATTCTGTGAAATGATTCGCAGCATGTTCTGGTGAAGTAGAGAAGGATAAATGGGAGGATTCCAAATATCAGGCAATTCTTTTTCATAGCAAAGACCTTGTGCATATCTGTAGGCTTCTAGTATTTTAGTTTAGGGAACTAAGAAAGCACCTAGATTTATGGACCAAATTTCTGCATTCAGGTAAATGTCAAGAAATACAACTGGCATGTATGATAGTAGTCATAAAACAGCCACATGCTCTTAAAAAGTCTTTTGTCAATAGTAAATTTAAAAACCAAAAAATTACCATATGACTCATATTACTTGATGAAGTTCTGTGTTTGTGTCTGTATTTGCATCTATTGTATTTTGTTTTCCCTCGTGGGCACATCTTTCCCTCCTCTTGGTGTGTCTGCATCTCCTACTCTTTCCCACTTTAGGTTGTGCTCAGTGTCTTCATTTCTGCTCATCCTTGATGATCTCCTTGTGTCCACCGCCACCCCATGCTTACCTTCTCCCCCTTTCTTCCAGCCTCCCTGACTTCCTCTTCCGTCCTTGTGGCCTCTTCTATCTCACCCTCTCTTTCCCTCTCTCTTGAGGGAAAGTATTTGTCCTTCTGCACATCTCTATTCTAAACATCCATACTCGATCTATCCTACTTGAAATTGAGAAAAACATTGTTTTGAACACTGAAAAATATCTATAATAGAAACCACAGCGGGAGTTGCTAGGAAAAAAATCAGTGACTAATAAGAAGGTCAGCATTGGGAAACTCTGTTCCAGATAACAAAAATAATGTGTCTCTCCTTCTTACTGCATCATCATACAAATATTAATAATACCTAATGGAACTATTTATACACAAATTTCATCCATTTCAAAGAAAGAAGTCACTATATTAGTTTCCAATACACGAGGTATAGTTTTAATTATCCATTGGAAGTAAAAATATTTAATTCTTACATCAAATTTTAAACCTATATTAAGCTTCATTCTCAATGCCCATTCAGAAGCCACTCTTTAGTGAGTTTACATATGCACATCTTGGGAAAAAGATAATAAAATGTTCATACTAGAGAACAGAAGGACACCTGTACTTTACTCACTACGGTGCTAATTAGACATTTGTGTTTCCTGATCTCCATTTAGATCTCTACTAAATTAACTTGATTTTACTTATGTGGCCCTGGTTTGAGTGTTTCTGGGAGTAACTGACCCCCAGAAACAAAGAAGCTCCAAGCGCCATCATTAGTTAATGATTTTTACTTTGTAAACAAATGGCATCATTTTCATTAATAAAGATGTGCCTGCATCACAAGCTTGTAGGAATTTGATATTTGAAATGTTTGGACATGGTGCTTATAGATCAGAGCAGAAATCAATGAAATAGAAACCAAAAAAACAATAGAAATAGTTTTTTATATAGTCGTCCACAATAAACTTTTTCCTTCCCTCGGGGTTGTCTAGCTAATTCACATGACCTTGAATTTATTCACAGGGTCATGAATTAAATATTAATTACCTTTGCTATTTTTGTTCAAAGGTAATTTTAAAGCATGTGTATTTTACAATCACTGTTACTTACTCCATTCTGACATTACATTAAAAAAAAGAGAACCAAAGTGGAATTTTGCCAGTGTCTGCATGGAGAAAGGTTCTGCATTCTATTCAGTATCTTTCATTAAAATTTAAAGGTCTTGCTCTATTAAATAACTGCAATTTACTTTGAACCCCGAGTTTTTTGACAAAGTTAACTGGTTTTTCCTTACAAGCATGCATGAAAGGGTTCTGTTTGTCTTCCAGCTGTAGAAGGTGTTGCCCAATGACTAGACAATCAAAACAAACACTCCATAACCTCTAGGAAGCCCCAAACACCCTGCTACACACATATACATAAAGTATAAATATGTTTAAATAAAGTATGAATAAGGTTTAAAGTTAGCAAGAAGACATACAGGATTTCAGTCCTCACAAGACTTTAGCCATACAAAATAAAATGGGATATTGCTTAAATGGCAAGATGATTGAAGCTTGTCCACAGAATTCATGGGGATGGTTTGAAAATAACATGAAAATACTTGTATTTAAGATTTCTTTTTCTTTCAAGATTGAAGTTTGGGGCTGAAAACCATTTACCCCAAGAAAGAACTGAGCCAGCATGGCTCATTCCTCTCCAGAAAGCAGGGGGAGCCCTGGCAGCCCAGTGGTCTTGTTAGCCCAGCCTAGGGAAGTGGTAGGGAGAGGAGGAGCAAGTGCATCTCCCAACCCCCACTTCAGCCTCAACTATGTCTTTTGCTTTTTAAATGCAACCATTTTCCCAGAGTTTTCTGCTAACAAAATTTCTGCTAGTAGCACAATTGTTATATAAAATTTTGTAAAATACTATGCTAGGGAAATTAAAGGAGTGTACACTATATTTGTGAATATACCCAAAAAATGAATGTTTGTGGTCTATTGTATACTAATATAATGTACAAAAATACAGTATTCTTATCCCCAATGTCATGAATTGTACAGCTCTCATTATTTTGACTTATTTTATTTTATTTCTAGTTAGGCATGCAAATTTTATTTATTTTTTAATGAAATAATTATTTTTTCATTTATTTTTTATTTTTTTTTTATTTTTTATAAACATATATTTTTATCCCCAGGGGTACAGGTCTGTGAATCACCAGGTTTACACACTTCACAGCACTCACCAAATCACATACCCTCCCCAATGTCCATAATCCCACCAAAAAATGTATTATGTGTTAACTAACACATAATGTTATGTGTTAACTAAACATAATACATTGTTAGTTTTTGATGTAGTGTTCAATGCTTCATTAGTTGCTTATAACACCCAGTGCTCATCACAACACGTGCCCTCCTTAATACCGAGCACCCAGCTACCCCATCTCCCCATCCACCTCCCCTCTATAACCCTCAGTTTTTTTTCCCGGAGTCTAGAGTCTCTCATGGTTTGTTTCCCTCTCTGATTTCTTCCCTTTCAGATTTCCCTCCCTTCCCCTATGGTCCTCCGTGCTATTGCTTATGTCCCACATATGGGTGAAACCAAATGATAATTGTCTTTCTCTGCTTGACTTATCTCACTTAACATAATCCCCTACAATCCTTAAATAAAAGAAAAAAAATTTAGATCTTTGACTTATTAAAGTAAAAAGAGCCACTTTGAACTCAATTCTACAAACACATTTAACTTGAATGGTCAAGATGCTGTTATTCAACCATGTTTAATTTTTTAGCAGATATAATCTATATAATAAAATACTTATTATAGGATCAACTAAAATGATGCCATAATCTTCTTTTAAAGTTTTTTTTTGGGGGGGGGGCTGTGCTTGGGTGGCTCAGTCAGTTAAGTGTCTGACTCTTAGTTTCAGCTCAGATCTTGATCTCAGGGTTATGAGATTGAGCCCCAGGTGGGGCTCCATGCTCAGTCGGGAGTCTGCTTGAGATTCTCTCCCTTTCTCCTCTTCTTTTACCCCTCCCCTTTGCTTGTGCATGTGCTTTCTCACTCTCTCTCTAAAATAAATAAATCTTTTAAAAAAGAATAAAGTTTTTTTAAAAGTAGGAGTTACTTTAAATATATTCTCCTCAAATATAATATTATTTTGATAAGGCAAACATTTATGAACTCTGAATTTTGTTTTTGTATTTCTTTAATATTAAAATAAGATCCCCTATATTTTATTTTTCTTAATATTTTGCTTTATACTGCTATTTGACAAAACATAAAATCCCATATATTTTCATTTTATATACTTACAAGAAGGTATTTTGAAGTATTAATAAAATAAAATAACAGTCTCACTTTAAATTTCCCATCAAGCAGCAAATCTTGTTCTCTATTTAAATTCTTTTTTAATTTCTTTTGGTATCCTGATCCTAAAATCTGCATAATGACCATCTCTTGCTGTCTTTAATTTTCTAACTTTATCTTATTATATCCAACTTCTTTTGGTTAGATCCCCATGACCTGTTATCATGTAATTCCTGAAAAGACCAATGAACTATTCATATATTGCATGGCTAAGCTGTTGCTATATATTAACTGAAATTTTTAGTCAACCTATAGGCAATTAAAAGAAGTATGGTGGTATATGCTTTATTTGGCTGAGATACATCATTTGGTTTTGGTTACACATTGGAGGAAATTTATATTTTAGTTACAGCATATTCCAAATTTTGGTGTATTATTTTGTGTTTTAATGAATAGTTCTTTCTTTAAAATTTCTGGTTCATGTGAGTTTTGAATTATTTTTACAACTGTAGGATTCTTCTGCATTCTTGGAGAGTAGTTTGGACTGATTGGTTCATAACATCATGGTCATTTGGTCAGTCTTTTATGGGCACCAACTAGGATTTTTTGACTTACCTATTACTTTTAACTTACCTCCTGTCTCTTTTACGGCTGTGTTGCAAAAGCACAGCTTCAGTGGTGAAGGGAGCTATAAGCAAAAGCTCATATAGATCGGTTAACACTTGCTCCAGGGAAGTAGGCCAGTACATTATCCATACATTCATTGAGGAGCTTTCTGATGCATCCTCTGGGGAAAGATAGTTTTCTAAGTTCATGTTTGCACTGATATCATTTTTATATGCTTACATCTGGGTGGAGTTGAATTTCAATGAATATTTACTAAGCATGTTACTAAGACATGGGCCTTATGTTATATACAGGAGATATAAAATTAAACAAGATGTTTCCACGTTACTGGGTGAGACGACTACAATTCAGAGGGTTAAGTTTTATAAATAAGGTAAATGCCAAACACTATGCTGGCATAGAAGAAATGCACTCTGACAATGTTTCTGGAATGACATCCCAAAGGAGAGTGTGTTCACCAGCACAGAAGGGCAGCAGAAGGTTTGTAGGGAGTCTTCTTAGTGCCATTTGCCTATTACCGTACAACTCAGCACAAGTTTTTATTATTATTATTATTGTTGTTGTTGTTGTTATTATTATTGCAATGTGGCTTTTAATGTCTTGACTATATTATGCAAAAACTGTTGTGGATGTTATACAATTAATCTATCATTCATAAAACTTAATCTCAGTTAAGTGAGGAAAAAAAGCATCTATTAGCTCTGACCTTATGGGGGAAAAATTCCCCCCTCTTATAAACCTGGTATTATCAAATAACCTTGCCAGTGGAATCAGTGTCCCATGATAACAAACCAACCATTGATAAATAGCAACAACTTAGATGCTGAATTTATGACATGAGTAATAGTAGAAGTTTAAAATTACAGGTTTACTATTGGGCACACTCTAGCTTGACATAGCTCTGTAAACATGAACATGGTCACAAGTTTCCAAGACATAGCTGAGAGAGCTGACTTGTGAATTTAAGACACTGTCCCCAAAGAATGAACAATATCTCTGTAGTTCCTATGCTAAAGTAAATTCGCCATTCATAATAACCTTTAGGCTCTCTCAGGAATCATGAGACCCATTTCAAACAAACACAGGACTTTAACTTTCCCATAGTGTCCTATCTCCTGATTTCCTAAAAGTGTAGTCAAGTAGCTATCACAGGTTGTTGGGGTATTCATAGCTTGGAGTAGGGGGTGGAGTGTTTCAGGAAAGGAAGTAACAACTTCTCAAATTAAAAAAACAAAAATCCAGAGAAAATATAACATTGTATCAAACGTGGCATCATGTCTGGAGTAAAAATTACTGCATGTTTGCCTAAATTCTTACCAGCAATTATTTAGACATTTGGGAAAATCTGTTTATTTTGTGAAAAATATAGTGGAGAAATATTGGAAGGCCAATTTTCTAATACACAATATTAAGTTTATGTTTTCTTCTTCTTCTTTTTTTTAAATGAAGTACTTAGACTTCACTGGGTAGTATTTTAGATCACTAAAAGGGAGCTTATCTGTTAAAACATAGGCACAAAGAATCCACTTTGTGTACCTCTTCTCTGACCTCACTCTCTCACATATTGCTGTGGCACTCATTTTAAATGTAATTGTATATTCTCTCTTGTCAGTTATTGTGGATTTTTCCTATGTTCCCTGGTGGAAGCATTCTCCTTTTGGGGACCAGAGATCATTAGAGCCACAGAGCCTAGATTTGCAGTGAGGGATGTATAAATCCTTCAAGTTGGCCACTCTGGGAGTCATAGCAAACCAAGCCATTCTACTTCTTATTTCTTGTACCCATATATCAAACTAGCAAAGTCATAGAATTATGCTATAATCATGAAAATGGGATATTGCCAGTGGACAGGCTTACCCTGGTCTGGTGGTCCCTCATGGCTCTAAACCCAGTGGGTGATGTGCCCAGGCCCAGTGGTTGAAGGCAGTCTGTACAGAGGATACTCCTTGAATTCCTGGCTCTGCGATCATTAGGGCTTGTGTTTCTGGTGCCAAGGAACTGAAGCATCATAGAAATCGTTCTTGGAAGGCTGCCATCTTCAGGGCACAGCATAGACAGGTGACTAAAACATTACTCCTGTCTTCCTGTGACCATTCCTTGAAATCTGGGAGAGACAGCTATTCACCTAATACACAGAAACAAACACAGAGTTGATCAAAATGAGGAAACAGAAGAATATGTTCCAAACAAAAGAAGAAGATAAAATCCCAGAAAAAATTAATCAAAGATAAGTAATTTGATTGATAAAGAATTCAGGGTAATGTTCATTAAGATGCTCAACAATCTCAGGAGAAGAATAGATGAATACAGAGAGAACTTCAACAAAGAAATAAAAACTAGAAGAAAGTACCAAACAGAAGCCACAGAGTGAATAATACAATAATTGAGCTGAAAAATACACTAGAGGAGTTCAACAGCAAACTAGATAAAGCAGAAGGAAGGATCAGTGACCTGGAAGACAGGGCAGTAGAACTCAC
Source organism: Mustela lutreola (assembly GCF_030435805.1). Classification (NCBI taxonomy): domain Eukaryota; kingdom Metazoa; phylum Chordata; class Mammalia; order Carnivora; family Mustelidae; genus Mustela; species Mustela lutreola. The sequence continues at coordinate 80,566,559 of NC_081292.1, forward strand.
CAAACAAAGCATCAAAAAGAAAAAAGAATTTTAAAAAGTGAAAATAACTTAAAGGACCTATGGGACAAGATCAACTAGAACAACATTCACACTATAAAGGCCTCAATAGGGACAGAAAACATATTAGAAGAAATAGCCGAAAACATCCCTAACCTGAGGAAGGAAACAAATAGCCAGATCTAAGAAATTCAGAGAATTTCATATAAGATGAATCCACCCCAAGATACATCATAATTAAAATGTCAAAAGTTAAAGATAATGACAGAATCTTAAAAGCAGTAAGAGAAAAACAACGTGGTATGTACAAGAAAACCCCCATAAGACAATGAGAAGATTTTTCAGCAGAAACTTTGAAGTCCAAAAAGGAGTATCGTGATATGTTCAAAATGCTGAAAGTGAAAACTTCTAACCAAAGATATTATACATGCTAAGGTTATTATTCAAAACTGAAAGAGAGATAAAGTGATTTTCATATCATTGAAAAGTAAAGTAGTTCATCACCACTAAACTTACTATACAAGAAATATTAAAGGGACTTCTTTAAGCTGAAAGAAAGAGTACTGATTAGTAACAAGAAAATGCATGGAAGTAAAAGCTCACTAGTAAAGGTAAATATATAATAAAGTTAGTAATCACTTATAAAGCTAGCATGAAGGTTAAAAGACAAGAATGGTAAAAAAAAAAAAAATACTATAATTGTAAAAATTAGTTAAGAAATAGGCAAAATAGTGCACCTGGATGACTCATTTGAACCCACATTGGGTTTCATGCTCTGCAAGGAGTCTGCCTCAGATTCTCTCCCTCTCCCTCTGCTCCTACTCCCCCACACTCATTCTCTCTAAAATAAATAAATAAATCTTTTTAAAAAAGAAATAGACAAAATAAAAAGATGTGTAATGTGCCATCAAAAACATAGAAAGTGGGAGTGAGGAATGGAAATTCAGTTTAGTTCAGTCTACGGCCATACCACCCTGAACGCGCCCGATCTCGTCTGATCTCGGAAGCTAAGCAGGGTCGGGCCTGGTTAGTACTTGGATGGGAAATTCAGTTTAGTTCAAACTTAACTTGCTATCAACTTAAAATAGACTAGTTTATATACATTGCCATATGTAAGCATCATGATAACCACAAAGCAAAAACCTATAGTAGCTACACAAAAAATAGTGAAAGTGCAATCTAAAAATAACTCTAAAGAAAGGCATCAAATCACAATGGAAGAAGGTAAGAAAAGAAAAAAGAAACAGAGAGCAATTACAAAAGCAGCCAAAAACACTGAACAAAACGGCAATAAGTACATACCTATTCATAATTACTTTAAATATAAGTGAAATAAATACTCCAATCAAAAGACACAGAGTGGATGAATGGATTAAAAAAACAAGGCCTATCTATATATGCTGCCTACAGCAGACTTGCCTCAAATGTAAGAAAACACACAGACTGAAAGTGAAGTGATGGGAAAAGGTGTTTTATGGAGATGGAAACAAATGAACAAAAAGCTGGGGTAGCTATACTTATTTCAGACTAAATAGACTTAAAAGCAAAGACTGTAATGAAAGATAAGCAGGGCATTACATAATGACAAAAGGGTCAATGCAGCAAAAAAATATAGCATCTACAAATATTTATGCATCATACATAGGAGCACCAAATTATGCAAAGCAGGTATTAATAAACCTAAAGGCAGAAATAAATGGTAATACAGTAATAGTAGGGGACACTAACACCTACTTACATCAATAGATAAATTACCTGACAGAATATTGGGAAGAAAACACTGACACATTAGACCAGATGGATCTAACAGAACGTTCTATCCAAAAGCAGCAGAAAACACATTCTTCTCAAGTGCACATGGCACATTCTCCAGGACAGATCATATCTTAGCTCACAAAACAAGCCCAAATAAACTTGGGAATATTGAAATAATAACAAGCATCTTTTTCTAACAACAGTGGTGTGAAACTGGAAATCGATCGTGGAAAACAAACTGGGAAAATCACAAACATGTGGAGATTAAGGAACATCTGACTGAACAACCAATGGGTCAATGAAGAAGTCAAAGGAGGAAAAAAATAATACCTGAGACAAGTGAAAATAAAAATGCAATATACCAAAATCTATGGGATGAAGCAAAAGCATTTTTTTTTTTAGCCTTTGGTATGGCAAAAGCAGTTTTAAAATAAAAATTCATTGCAATTCAGTCCTATGTCAAAAGACAAGAAATATCTCAAATAAATAATCTAGCTTTATACCCAAATCTCAAATAAACAATTTAACTTTACAACAAAAGGGACAAGAAAAAAGGAAACAAATGAAGCTCAAAGTTAATGAAAAGAAGGTAGAAAATAATAAAGGTCAGAGCAGAAAAAAATGGAATGGACACCAAAAAGACAATAGAAAAAAGAAAAGAAAACAAAACAAAACAAAAAACAGTGGGCCTGAGAGCTGGTTCTTTAAAAAGATTTTTTAAAAAATTGATAAACTCTTAGCTAGACTCACTAAGAAAAAAAAAAGAGAGGGCTCAAATAAATAATATCAAAAATGAAAGAGGAAAAGTTACAACTGATACCAAAGAAATGCAAAGGATCATAATAGACTACTGCGAACAATTATATGCCAATAAATGACAACCTAGAAGAAATCAATAATTCTTAGAAATAAAATCTTCTGAGACTAAATCATGAGTAAATAGAAAATTTGAGTAGATCAATTAGTAAGGATCTTGAAGCAGTAATCAAAAACCTTCCAATGAACAGAAGTCCAGTGCCAGATGGCTGCACTGGTGAATTCTACCAAATATTCAAAGAATATTCAATAGTTATTCTTCCCAAATTATTCACAACATTGAAGAGTAGGGAATATTTCCAAACTCATTTTACAAGGTCAGAATTGCCTGGCTACAAAGAAGCAGACAAGGACAACACACACACAAAGGAAATTAGTCTAGAACCTCTGATGAATGCAGATTCAAAAATCCTCAACAAATATATTAGCAAACAAAAAATTATACATTGTGATCAAATGGGTTATATTTCAGGGATTCAAGGATGCCACATATAAATGAATGTGAAGGATAAAAAAATCTTATGATCATCTCAATTGATGCAGACAAGACATTTGAAAAAAACACATATTTATGCTAAAAATGCTCAACAAAGTAGGTGTAGAAGGAATGTACTTCAACATAATAAAGGCCATATATAAGTACACCACTAACACTATACTCAATGATGAAAAACTGAGAGCATTTCCTTTAATATCAGGAACAGGGCAAGTTGTCCACTCTCACGACTTTTATTCAACGTAATACTGGAAATCTTACCCACAGAAATCAAACAGGAAAAATAAATAAAAAAACATTTAAATTGGTAAGGAAGAAATTAAACTGTCACTATTTTCAGATGATGTGACTCTACCCATAGAAAATCTTTCTAAAACCTTCATCAAAAAAACTTAGAACTAATAAATGAATTCAGTAAAGTTGCAGGTTACAAAATCAATTTATAAAAGTCTGTTGTGCTTTTATATACCAATAACAAACTATCAGAAAGAGAAATCCTAAAAAAATGTCCTTACTTACAATTGCATTAAAAAAAATACCTAGGAATAAACTTAACCAAGGAGATGAGACACCTGTACTCTAAAACAACAAGACGCAAGTAAATGGAAAGCTATTCCATGCCGTGGATTAGAAGAATTAATATTGTTAAAATGTCTGTATTACCCAAAGCACTTTAGAGATTCAATACAATCCCCATAAAAATTCCAAAGACATTTTTCACAAAAATAGAAAAAATCCTAAAATTTGTATGAAACCATGAAAGATCCTGAATAGCCGAAACAAATTTGATAAAGAAGAAAAAAGCGAGAAGTCTCTCACTTTCTGATTTCAAACTGTGTTAAAAGCTATAGTAATCAAAACGGTATGGTATTGGCATAAAAACAGAAACACTGACCAATGGAACAGAATGGAGAGCCTAGAAATAAACCCACACATATATGGTGAGTTGATGTATGACAAAGGAGGCAATAATACACAATGGAGAAAGGACAGTCTCTTCAATAAATGGTGCTGGGTAAACTGGACAGCCACATGCAAAAGAATGAAAATGGACCACTGTCTTATATGATAGATATTAACTCAGAAATGGTTTAAAGACTTGGATATAGGACAAAAACTCACAGAACTCGTAGAAGAAAACATAAGCAGTGAACTCCTTTGCATTGTTCTTGGTGATATTTTTTGGACTCTGACTCCAAAGGCAATGGCAACAAAAGCAAAATAAACAAATAGCACTAAATTAAGCTAAAAAGCTTCTGTGCAGTAAAGAAAATCATCAAGAAAACATAAAGCCAACCTACTCAGTGAGAGAAGATATTTGCAAATCATTTATCTGCTAAGAGGTTAATATCCAATATATATAAAGAACACATACAGCTTAATAATAACAATAACAACAATGAAACACAAACAATCCAATTAAAAAATGGGCAGAAATCTGAATAGATATGCTTCCAAAGATATACAGTTGGCCAACAGACATATGAAAAGATGTTCAACGTCACTAATCATCAGGGAAATAAAATCAAAACCACAATGAAATATCATGTCACACCAGTCAGGATGGCTATTATCAAAAAGATAAGAAATAACAAGTGTTAGTGAGGATGTGAAGAAAAGGGAACACTTGTGCAATGTTGGTGGGAATGTAAATTGGTGCATCCCCTATGGAAAACAGAAAGGAGATTCTGCAAAAAACTAAAAGTAGAACTGTATGATCTAAGAATTCCACTTCTGGGTACTTATTTGAAGAAAAGAAAAACACTAATTTGAAAAAATACATGCATTACATTCTTTGCAACACTATTCACAATACCAAGATATGGAAACAACCAAAGTATTTATCAATGAATGAATGGTTAAAAATGATGACTCACACACACACACACACACACAAATACTGCTCAGCCATAAAAAGAATGAAATCTTGTATTTGTAACAACATGGATAGACCTTAAGAGTATTATGCTAAGGGAAGTAAATCAGATGGAGAAAAACAAATGCCATATGATTTCATCTTGGCAGGGTATCACCTTCAAAGGCAGCATCTTCGCTATGCCTTCCCGAAGCCATTGTATCACTCCATCAGGCCAGCAATTTCTGCGATGTGTGGTAAGTGATAAGAGTGTATCCAATTATTTTGTTCCCATAGTCATCTTCCTTGGTCCCTTGGTCCAATGAAATGTATGAGAATTTTTTGTTAGTAGAACAAATGTTCTGTAAGCCCTCAGATAGTACTACTATCTGAGGCTCTGAAGGCAAGAAAAGCAAATCCATATCCAGAATATGTGTCATTTCCAGTCAAGTTGAATTGTTGTCCCTTCCAGAATAAAAAGGGCCCAGTTGGTGTCCTCAGGGATGGTGTTATATTGGGTGCATGCCATTTATTTCTTTTGCTGATAGATTGGAGTGAGAGTAGTTAAATTAGTCTTAGTGGGAATCCACATTTTGGGATCTGTTCAATGCCTCATTCCCTTCCCTTAAGTCTACTCCATTAATGACTCCACTGCAGCAGCATATGACAGCTGAAGACAGACTGGCTGACTTCTGACCAGGCCATTCTGTCTGGATGGTGGTTTAATGTTTATTCCTTCATATGTTCTCTGTGGTGGATGTGATAATGCAAGACAATGGCCTTCACATTTCATCCTAACTTTTATAACTCCAACCACATTCCTCTTCTTCAGACCTTCTCTTTGCTGATCTTCCAGCTAAACCATTCCTCTCTGAAACTGTTCACTTTTGCTATGGGTACATCTATTTTCTGACCTTGGCAACTTTTCTCTTCATGCAAAGTGGTGACCAGGCATTCTTAAGTGGTGACCAGCAGCCTATTTCCAGATTGCACTCAGATGCTGAGCCAACATGCTTATAAATCAAGTTCATTCTTTTTCTTCCTTTGTATTTGATATTTGGGTTCATCTGTGGCAGCTGGGGGTGAGGCAGTGCCACCATAGTAGTGAAATGTCATGGAAATCTATTCATTCGTCTTGCCTGTTTCCTCTAAACTTGCTTCAGGCTAATATTGGACCTTTCATCTTATGATGGACTACTTCTAGGCATGCTTGAATAATAACTTGGTAGATCTAACAGAAACCAGTTCATGATAGCCAGCTCTGATCTCAAGGTCAGAGAATCTATTTCTGCTAGAGCTGTTTTTCGAGTAATTTATAACTCTTTGCTGCAAGGTCATGGCCTAGCCCCAGAAGCTTATAGATCTGTGTTGTGATTCTTCCATTAGATATTGCCATAAACTCCAGAAGTATCTTTTTCTTTTGCCACAGGTACCTCTAAACATACCATAGGGTCTATTGGGTTTTATGTCCAACCAGCAAGGCTATCTCAGTGTAGCCTGCATCAGCTCGCCAGCTCTTTCAAAGCTTTCCACCTACCTTGTCACTCAATGCATGGGTCCGAATAATATTCCCAAGTGTGGAATATGCTGTCCCCCAAATCTAAAAAGGCTAATCTGGCATTATGCTTCTATTTCAATGTACAAAGTGTAACATGCAATAATTTGTCCTTTATTATAAATGCAGACATTCAGAATGCTCCAGTCCACTGAGCCCCCTAAAACTTCACTGGTATGTTGTGCCTCTGAATTTTACACCCTTTGGAAGACAGATGTCTTGTCAAAACTTCCAGGATATTTGCTGCTTTTGATTATCTGTTCTGGTTAATATGATGTCATCAACATAATTTACCAATGTGATATTTTGTGGGATGTCTGGATTACTCAGGCTGCATTATGATCAAGGACAGCAGAATGTGCAGTCTTCAGCAAGGATTTAGATCTATGCTCTTTTCCTTGTCATTGGAACGCTGGCTTGTCTTGGTTCTACTCTCTGATAGAGATGGGAAAGAACACATTTCCCATGTCAGTGACTGAGTACATATTTGAGTCTTAATCTGCTAAAGCAAAGATCCCACAATTTAGTCTAGCTTCTGTGGTTAGAACTATTATTTGAGTTCATGGTAGTCTACCATTAACCACCAGAATCATTAACCTTATTAGGGTCTGCAATTGTAAATTTAATGGAAAAATTAGAGGAACCACTGACCATACATCCTCTAAGTTTAAGGATGGCACTAATCTTTAATATTCCTTCTAGAATATAAGATTTTGGATTTGCTATTTTGGAAAGGGAAAGGAAGAAGTTTTGAGGATTCCATTTATGGTTATCACTTTATTAGCCAAGGAACTAATATATATTTTTTGCATTTCTCTGGAGTTGAAAGAGCCTGGACCTCTCTTCATTTGTGTATCTGTTCTTTTGTAAGTGCCTGCCCACATCTTTTGTCCACTTTTATTTTTTTTTTTTAAGATTTTATTTATTTATTTGACAGACAGAGATCACAAGCAGGCAGAGAGAGAGAGGAAGGGAAGCAGGCTCCCTGCTGAGCAGAGAGTCCGATGCAGGGCTTGATCCCAGGACCCTGGGACCATGACCTGAGCCGAAGGCAGAGGCTTTAACCCACTGAGCCACCCAGGTGCCCTTTTGTCCACTTTTAAATTGATTGTTAGTTTTTTATTTATTTGCAAGAATTCTTTATATATTCTGTATGTACTTTTTAAAAATAAAGGTGAACTGCAAATACCTTTTCCCAATCTGTGGCTTACTTTTTCTACTGACTTGTTTGTTTTTTAGATCTATAATTCTTCCAGAATTGTTTGCTGTATATACTATAAGGTAGAAATCAAAACATTTTTTTTTTTTTAGATAGAAATCCAGTTGGCTCAGTGCCATTCATTGACGAAACAACGCTTTTCTCAATGACACCATTGTCAAAAATTGACCATTTATATGTGAGCCTGTTTCTGGACCCAGTCGATGGAACATTTATTCTGTTTCATTGGTCTGTTTGTTTATGCTTGTACCACAGCACCCTATGTCATGTGCTATAGGCTTATATAAACTTTGACATTCAAAACTGTAAGTCTTTCAACTTTGTTGTTTTCTTCAAGATGATTTATGCTGTTCTTAGCTTTTTTTAATTTTCACACAAATTTTAGAACTAAGTTGTTAATTTCTAAAAAAATTGTTCTTGGAATTTTCTTTGAGATGGCCTTGAATCTAACATAAATTTGGGGAGAATTGAAATCTTGCATAGTGACTCTTTTATTCCATGTGCATCTTGTATTTCTCTATTTAGTTCTTTAATTTTCTTTAAATGTTTTGTATAAGTTTTATGCATCTTTTGTTAGGTTTATTCCTAAGCATTTCATATTTCTGTACATTATAAATTTTTTTCCTAATTTTTATTGATTTGTTTATAGAAGGTCAAATAATTTTTAATGACCTTATATTTTATTCCTTCTTTTAATATTTTATGTGTAGAATCTTTTGGATTTTCCTTAAATAAAATTGTGTCTCTGAAAATAATAGTAGTTTAAATTTTTTTTTCTTTTTCAATAATTATATCTTTGTTTTTTTCTGCCAGTCATTTTAATTCAAATGCATACTTCTTGGTTCTTTTCCCCAAGTCTCTGGTATTCTTCCTAATTAAAAGAAATCTATATGAATACCCACTGTGAATATTCCACAGAAATGGAACATATAAATAATTTCCTTAGGCTCAGAGATTCATAACTTTCATTGCTTTTTCTATTTTATTCTCTTTGGGAGTGTGCTCAGAGTATATCTGTTACTGAATCTTCATTTTTTTAATTTGTTACATGTTTTTTTAAGACTTGCATTGAGAATTTATTACTGTGGAAGATAAACTGTGAAACTGTAGAGCCCGGCGTTTATTGGACAGATTTTGGGGATTCATAGTTCCCTAATTTGTTGTTTTCTTTTTTGAAATCTGAAAGATCAATGAATTTGACTTCTAAACATACGTCCAGCACTGAGCCTATCATTAATGTTATCTAATTATTGTTTTTCTCAATCATTGTTTTGAGTAAAATTTCAGCCATATGTTGTCACCAGAGGGAATATCATTTTCAAATAAGAATCTGAGTTTCTAAATGGAAGGATTTCTCAATTATGTAATCAAAAATTTCTCTAAAGTAAAAGTACAGATCTTTAAATATATTTAATAAAATCAAAACCACAGATATGAAATATGGTGTTGAAAGGTATTTGGTGCATTGATAAAGTTCCCTCGAGGACTCTGGATGTTTAAAGCAACAGTTTGATTGAATAGAACAATAAATGCAGGACTGAGTGTATTTTTTTTCTTTCTTTCTCATCTACTAGAAAAATATAGATAATAGAGCTCATTTATTTCCTTAACATTTCAGAGCTCTGCAGATGGGAAAACACAACCCAGTGGAAATTATTTCTGGCAACCTTGAGAAGATATGTTAGCATTTTGTGGCATTTCTTTCAGTGACATGTAAAGCATGGCTTTCCCTCATTGCAGTGTCACAGTGAAGTGTCACAATAAAGCCAAAATAGTGTGCCCTCAGGGAAAACTAGGGAAAGGGACCATTTTCCATGCACACACAAAGGGTAATATTTATTATAAAGCCTTTCATTTTAGCTCCAAATGCTTCCTGGGCCATGGCTACTTTGCAATGGAGAAATGCACAGAATGTGAGATTTAAAGCAAATGTTGTGTATAAATCTCATGTAATTTACATAAATACAAATAATATATAAAAAATTAAAATGCCTTTATGGACATACAAGCATGTATAAATCTATGCAGTGTGCTAAGGAGAGAGTTTGTGACGTTGCATTGTGGCAGCGTCAGTCTGACAGTGATGGAGTCCAAGGAGCACTAAACTGGGAATCAGAACAATTCTATCTTGACGTATTTCAGCCACTACCAGGACCAATGTCATCTTCTCTGTCTACAACATGTGATACAAAAATTACTACCCATACTCGAGGGGTGAGGAATTTAGTCTTCCAAAAAGCTCAATTATTTTTCTCAGATTACACAGATAATGTTCCTTAAGGAGCTTTATGCACAGTATCAAATAGAATCATTTCTTTTAAGCCAAATTTGTACTTTTGATAAAACCTTACATATCTCCTTCATCCTTGCACAGTTATTATTTGGACCTAAACACTGAACTTGATTTTGACTACCATTAAGTGCCATCTCATTAGGTTCACTCTGCTACTCATTTGGGGGGGGGGTGTCTTAATTACATTTGCAACATGATTCCATTGCTGCAATTCAGTATTATCTCTAGGTCTGATGAGTGTCCTGTTTATCTGCACCTCAATCATTGGGCAAAACCCTGTGATAGGTAGCTTCCTTCCGGTTAGATAGGAGCTGGTTGATTAGGTATTACTCCACTCAGTTGACAAATGCACATGGAAATTAACCAATTTCATTGTTTTAATTTGGCAAATGTAGGAGAGAGCATGAACTTTAGGGTCCAGCAGCCTGGGATTCAAATATCAGCCCTATTGATTACCAGATACCTGATTTTGAGAATGATACTTGCCTTTATAAGTAAATTTGGATAACAATATTAATAAGACAAAGTCTGTAAGGATCTTAAGGATAGTTAATGTTCAGCCTCATTCATCAAGCATCAAAGAAATGACATTTTTCTGACTGATTAGTTCTTTCTAACTAATCACCACCCAGGTCTTATTGAACAGTGTTTCCTGATACTGACAAATCTTTCTTGGTCTCTTTCCCAGAACCAATGGTATAGTTTATATTGGTTTTTATAATCCACCTTTCTTCCCTTCTTTAATACCTGAATGATATTTGCCAGGAGCCTCTCTTCTTAGTTTGAGATAACAGTTTAGTGGTCTTTTATATTTTCTGAGCATCTTCAATGGAAGTTCACTTGATTCTGGAGACTTCCACTAGTTTGGGGGAAGTTCTTAAACTTACCTCACGTACTTAGGAGATGTAGCCTTTTTTATATGCTTCTCTGTCCCTCTTCCTTCCAAGGGCAGTCTCCTTGACAAAGAAGACTAGAGTATGGGTAATTCTGGTTTTATGCCTACTTCTATTATATCATAACCACATGTTGTAGACTTTTCCTTGACAAACCAGTAGATAATAGAATTCCACTTTCAACAGTCTCCACATAAAGGCCTGTTTTTGCTCCATAGTCATGTGGATTTTGCTCCATAGTCATCTTTTTTGCTCCATCTTCTCTACAGGGTCACTTTAAATTTGGACTCATGAGAAAGATTTTATAAAGGGAAATTAGTTTATTTGGGAACTTCACTGTTCTCTTCCTCAGGATAATTTTCAATCAGTCACTTTTTAATCTTTTTTTTTTTTTTTAATTTTTTATTTTTTATAAACATATATTTTTATCCCCAGGGGTACAGGTCTGTGAATCACCAGGTTTACACACTTCATAGCACTCACCAAATCACATACCCTCCCCAATGTCCATAATCCCACCCCCTTCTCCCAAACCCCCTCCCCCCGGCAACCCTCAGTTTGTTTTGTGAGATTAAGCCCTCTTGGACTCTCTCTTTATAGATTTTTTTTTTTTTTTTTTTTTTTTTGCCTAGAAAGAATAACACTCCCATTTTTTTCCCTCTGAAGTTTTTGGTTTTTTTAAATTTAAGATTTTATTTATTTATTTGAGAGAGGAAGAGAGAGAACACAAACATGGGAGTAGGAACAGAGAGAGAGGGAGAAGTGTCTCCCAGCTGACCAGGGAGCCTGATGTGGAACTTGATCCCAGGACCCTGGGATCATGACCCAAGCTGAAGGCAGACACCTAACTGGCTGACCCATGCAGGCACCCTCCCTCTGAAGATTTTTTAATCTAGTTGTTATAAGTTCAAGAATCCATTCATGACTATAATCTTTTTTTATGAATGGGCCACCATCTTTGGACTGACATTCCCAAGAGAACAATTTAAGATTTTTGTCTATTTGATAATATTACTGTGTATTCAGTCTTTTTTTTTTTTTTTTTGTGATGGAGTAAGTAATATCTCAGATACTTGGAATCTAAGATTCTCTATTCTGGAGCTTTGCTTCTAAATCTCTTGCATTCTTCCTCAAAGGGCATTTAATAAATATGTCCCATAGACTCACTGTGGGCTAAATCCTCTGGTCTTCCTGGATCTTGCTAACAGAATGTTTGTTTTAACTTCAGCACATAGAGTGATCTGCATTAATTCTGAGTGAGCTATATGTAGGAAATCTGTTTTGAAAGAGTTGCTCTCAGGAGCATTTCTAAACAAAATCATATGAGGACAGGGGTAAGGATAAGCTGTTGACCATTTTTGTGAAATCCAATCTTATTTCTCCTCCTTTTATTTGTTTGTTCTGTGTGCCAAATGGGTGAGAATCAGAAGGCAGAATGCCAGGTAGCATCTTTTCACCTTCTTTAAAGTGTGTGTGTGTGTGTGTGTGAGATTGGAGATGGGTTGATGGAATGTTCCTAGCTTGCCCCTCCTTTTATGCTTTCCTCTTTCAGGTGAAACTCGGGATGTAGCATCTCAAGTTTGATCCGCAACTGTGACAGAGATAAGCAGTTTGGGTAGCAAACAACTATTTAAAAAACCTTGTGATTTATCCATACTGGACGTGTTTTGTGTGTGTGTGTGTCTGGTGGTATATTTTTCACATTAGCTGTTTCTTAGGATTAGCAAACCAGTGCAAATCTTGTTTCATCCCTCCCTGAGTATTTAATGTAGTGCCAAGCAAAGCACAGATTAACATATGCTTACTCAGGATTAAGGATGATTTAAAAAAAAAAAAAATCTCTTCTGATAGACAGTAAAACAGAATCCACACAGTTCAGTAGATTCAATGGGTGGGCTGTTTCTGTTAGTGCCAACACCTAACCCTAAACCTTTAGTCCCAGGTTCCACGGGCTTTGGGTTATACTTCATGGAAATCAAACAGCAAGTAGTGGTATAGTCTTTCTCCATGTTTTTCCCTCAATCACTACAGTGCTGCATATGATTGCTCCATGGCGAAGAAGAGGAGAGCTGCAGAGCAGGCTTTGGGTGTCCCAGTCAACAAGAGAAAATCCCTGCTAATGAAGCCCCGACACTATAGCCCAAACCTGGACTGCAGAGAATGTGATGACAAGATCGAGACAGAGGAGGAAGACGGCCTCCCAGAAGCCAGCGATCGCACTGCCACAGGTAGCAAGCGGGAAGAGCCCAAACTTTTATCTACTCCTTGACACCAAAGCTTCAGTCTTAACTTATGTAGAACATCTAGTCTTTGTGGCTGTAGAAGCAAATTCCCATTTGAAAGCAAAACTGAACATTTATTCACTCAGCATCCATTAACTGAGAGCCAATTTTTTTGTTTGTTTGTTTATCAGTAACTGCGGGAGTCTAAATATAAAGTAAATATAAGTCATAGAGAGTTCTTGCCCGAGTCCATTTTCAAAAGCACAGAATTGGAGTGTGCCTCTTTTTGAGGAAAATAAAAGATACTAAGCCTTAAAAGAGAACCTTGACTCCCTAATAGGACAGATGTCTATCCTTGAAAGAACCCTTAAAAATAAAAGGACATATTTAAGCTTAAGGTATCTAAGATATGACATATATAAAGAATTTACTTTTTTGTTTTATAAACACACAGAATATTTTTTGTCCCCCCCAAATATAATAAGTATTAACAACACAGGCTAATGCAGGTAACCTGTGACCCTAATCTTTTACCATCTTTAAAATAAATACTTACAGCAATGGACTTAGCAGAAGGGACCCAAAGTTGGAAGCCTAGATCCTTCAGTAGGAAAATGATGTGTTATAGAAAATGTATTACTGTGCCCATTAGTTCTGAAATAAGTGATTTTCAATTACCTTTAGGCACACATTGTATTTCATGAATTCAATTCTTCACTTGCTCACAAAGTGTTCTTTGCATGCTAAGTGATATATAGCTACTATTTTGAAATTTTAGGATATGCTTCTCCGCAGTTCACAGTTACTCCTATTTGGTTCATGGTAGTCACAGTGTCTCCAGGAGTTGGACCATCACCAACCACTTTGTGCTTGAGGCTGAAATTGAAGGACATGCAAATATCTCAAAAATTTATGAAAAAAAATTGAAATCAAAAGTTTGACTGATTAGAAAATGAAATGAGGTGTACATATATTCTATGAAATATGTTTTTTTCTGAATGTGATTTTTAAGGAATCAAAATATACTAAATATGATGTCATTTGAAAAGAAGTATGTATTTTACAAGCCATAGGCAAAGAGCTCTTAGATCATAAGTATCTATTACAGACAGAATTAAAGTGACAGCAATAGGGATTTCTAGAAAAGATGTAAAAGCATACTTTTACAAAGCAAATTCAGGACACAACCATCAGATCTTCAGTAATCCTAGCTGGCAAGTAGTTTGAGATTCTGCAGTGAAAACAAAGTTGTGTACTGATTTGACAGTGTTTAAGCAAATGTCCTGAATTCTCTGTATTTACCTGATGGCTTAAAGCCTCATCGTTCATCTGTAAATTATAATGAGCCTTGACTCATCTTGTTTCCTTGAGCTGGTCCGCTTTTTGTTGATTTATGAAAGCTGTAGGTTGAATCTAGTATTAGGGAGGGTCCTTGAATCGATGTGGTTAGACTCGAGCTATAAAATTCATCTAGTTGACATTAACTCACCAACTGTGTGTTTTTTTTTTAATGGGCATCTTTTACACCAACCCACTCTTGTAAGTGCCATGAGGACAAGGACTATATCTGCCCCCTGATTTCCTGCCTTTTATGTTAGTTGTGTGATCATCATAGATGCCCAGTATCCACCAAGAAAATATTCTGTCAAAATGTACTCAGTGAAACATTCAGTTAGAAGCAATGATGGGTAAATATTTGCAGGTTCACAAATGTTATCTATTTTCATATTTAACACTGGAAGCACTATTAATAATGAATATGCTGAAATTGTAGTGGTAGTGGCCATTATTTTTAATGCTTAATATATTCCAGGCACATAAATTGTATCACTTAATCCACCCAACAATGACATGAGGTATGCATGATTATGGTCCCAATTTTACAGATGAGATCATTGAAGACCAAAGAGATTTAATGCTTAAGGTAATGCAGCTTGTAGGTTTTGAAAAGAAGATAATTAGGAAACAATTGAAGGATAAGCAAAATAATTATTTCCCAGCTAACCGTGTTCCATATTCCAATCCTCCCGTGCTCTGACTACTTTCCGAAAGTAGTGAGGGCGGCATTCTATAATATCCAATCATAAAGTTACGTTTCCAGAAATGACAGGTCACAGATGCTCCTACCCCCAGCTGAAAGAATCTTCAGTTGTTTTCAGACCTCTGAGCAAGTTCCTCCAGAAGGAAAGGGGGGTTTTCACCAGTCATCTCATTTACTCTGGGTCCCCGAGGCCTTTACCTTGCAGGTGTGTGCCCAGTTGTGCCTTCAGCAGGTGGTTCAGATGATGAATAAGGGGGCAATGCTTAGGAAGGCTTTAATTCCTGGGCTTGAATCCATTTAATAGCAAAATAATGTCTCAAGCCCTCAACTGGTGTCTTTCAAAGAACTGCAGGTACGCATTAATGGTGATGAAGAGAATGTGGACAAACCTTACAGATATACCTTCTTCACTGGGGCAAACAGAAGATGAGTTTGCAAAGTACTACCAGGCAGTAGGACAAGCGTGTGCTTTCCCAATGCTGACAAGGAAAAGAAGAATTGCCTGGAAGTGAGATTAGCCATGTGTGTGGTGTCCTTCCTCAGTTTCTAAGCTCACAGTCATGACTCAGGGAAATCTGTCACAACTGTAGGAGCTCTAGGGGCTGAAATGATCATTTTAACACATCTTATCTCTCAACGAAACACAAATAAGAGATAAACCACTATGATTTTAGAATTCTGAAAGAATGATTCATTTTTCTAGGGCTTTAATTCTTAGCAAGATTTACATAGTCGAGACCTGGAAAACTAATATATCCATACAAATAACTTTGATAGTTCCAGAAAGAGAACTAAAATCCAATTAAAATAAAATCCAGTTATATTAAAGGAGTCAAACTCCAAACTTGTGATTTTCAGAGGAATTTTTAAAATTGTTTTGAGGCAGAACATCTGAGAGATAATGTGAGCGTCATTAGCATATGTTCTCTAGGATTACCAGACCCCTTAAAGTAGAGACTTTGGTTTCAAGCAAATAAACAAATGTGAAATTTTTCATATCAGGCAAAAACTTTTTTTTTTTTTTTTTTTACTTCATGTCACAGAAGGTGTCATCCAGCTCTGGCCCCTCCCCCTGCCCCACCCTTTGAAATACTTTCAGGAGGAGAAAGGTGTGTGCTAGGTAAACATCCAACTCTCTGTGTCCCCAGGGAGTGTGCCCAAGGAATTTTCTGACCTACACTGTTATACGGAGATATCCAAGGCGTGGGTACTTGTTAATTTTTGTCTTGTTATTGCTGCTTATTCATTTTTATGTATTTTATTTATAATTTAGAAGTCATTGTTTTTTTTTTTAATCAAAAGTCAGGTGACAATTGTATTTTAGTATCTTCCTGTAAATTCACCCTTGAAAGTAACCAAACTTGGGAAAATAATAGATTATTAGTATTCTGAACAGTTTCTCCTAAGGGTTGCTGTGTTTTATAAGCATAAGTTGAGAAATATGAGCTTCCTGGGCTGTGGGATTATGGGTAGCTTATTGTAGAGGGATGGCCCTGGATCTGGATGTCAGCCCCCACCTCCACCCCCGCCACCTCTGGCTAGCTGTGTGATCTTGAGCAAGCCCCTAGCCCCTTAGAAAATCATTTCCCTTCTGTAAAATTGAGCAGAAAGCCCCTTTCTTGTCATTACTGTAAAGATTAAATGCAATAAAGAACTGAACACCATGCCAGGAGCATAACAGTTTATTGTCCTAGGATGTCACTGGATCGTCCTCATTTAAATGATGAGGAACCAGGACTCAGAGACACAGACCTGCCCCAGGGTCACACAGGCAGGTGGTGCTGAGCCAGCAGTTTGGCCCTAGTCTCTGGACCTCAAACCCATCGTGGTTTTCCCTCCACATTGTGCACTGGGCTTTGAAGTTTCTGAAGGCTGTTGATGAGCAGCTCCGTATCCTGCATGGCATAGGTGGTAAACTGGCCGAGCCTCCTTCACACTGGGCTGTGCCCTCTCTCAGGGATCAGTTTCACTGCTTATTCTAAGCAGAACACAAGCCCTGCCTCATTTATGTAGAGGCTCCCTTGTACCGCCTGTCTGCCGTTGCTGTGCTCTGAATGTGTATCTGCGGAAGGGAGAAGACAGCCGTGATTTACCAAACACCTGTTGTGTGGCACCTGCTTTGCGTGCTCTCGCGTGTAAATTCTGCAACGTGTCTCACCATGTATATGAAGACACAGAGTTCAGAAAGGTCAAGGATGCCTTTGGGGTTTGAGCAGACATGAGCACGCAAGCCCGGAATCAAACCAGTTAGTTGTTTCAATGATAAAGGTACCAAATGAATCACCGAGCCACCCATGAAAATAAAAACACACTAACATAAACACGTAAGCAGCCCATTACAGAGTAAGGAGAAACAAGAACCTCGTCACAGATCTGTCAGATTCAAAAGCTAACTCAACTTTTTTTTTTTTTTTTTTTTTTTTTTTCCTAATGACAGTGAAAGCCAGAGAGGGGTAGGTATATGGAAAGTTGGTTTGCAGATTTGCGGAACATCCCTGGAAACCATCTCGTACGATGCACGTAGGCACCTCCATCGGCAGGACTCCTCTCTTTCTGAAGAATAATTAATAAATATTTTCTTTTAGCATATAACAAACAGTTGAACCAAACAATTATGTAAACTGGAAATGACCCAAAATGCTAGCAGTTGGCAGCAGCACAGGGAAACGCATTGTCCTGCACATGTGCGTTTTTGTCACTCCCGCCTCTCTGGTGATCTGCACTTAATAGGAATATTTTAAACTATGTAGCTAAGCAACAGAGGTAATTGTTGCTTTCTAGAGCTTTTGTTAGCACTCTAACACAGCCCAAATATGCATAATTAGGTATAATGTCTATAAATCATTATTGTACACATGTGGGTAGTTAAGTGGAGTGAGAGAATAGTTCAATGAATTGAGCATATTCACTGAAAATGCTTTTTATTTGTTTTCTGTAGTTCATAATACTTTAAAATTATCATAACCCTTTACACTTTCTCCTAATAGCCAACCGTGTTATTGAGAAAAACTTCATTTGCATTTTAGACTATGTTTAATATATTATTTAAACCTGGAATTCCTCTGATATGAATTCAGAAGGGAAAAGACCATCCTATCAAATGTGATGTGCTTGTTTACCCAGCCTCTTTTCTAGGAAGTAAAATGTTAAATTTTTCAGTTTATGTTGAATAGATCCCAACAAAAGACTGCACCCTATAATCAGCATTATTTAAAGGGGCTAGTGTTGTGACTAAATTCTTCCCTTCATCCAAAAATGCTTTTAGTTACTATGGCAATATTTACTTGATCCTGGCAGTCCAGTGTTGATTTAGGGAGATAATTACCAGAAAGGAAGATGATGGAGATGTATTTTTGAGTGTCCTTGTCAGAGACAATGTTTATAAAAAATTAAATGAGACCAAAAAAGGCACATTGTCTCCTCCACAGAAACCCTCTCCTGCAGCCATCACGCAGGATGGCTGTCCTTTTCTTCCCTCCAAAGATGTTTATTAACACAGAATGCACTTCACTTGGTGTCTTTCACAGTCTTTAAGGGGGCTTATTATTTTGTGTTGCCCGTCCTCCATTCTGCCTTCAGAGACACAGAAATGGACCTTCTCCTCCTTCTCCTCCACCTCCTCCTCCTCCTTCTTCTTTTTGTGCTTCTTCTTCTCCTTCTTCTTTTTTCTGACTGAATATTTAAGGGGACCATTGCTGGATTGTCTGGTGCATTTCACAGCCGCATGTATGCTCCCCTGATCACCATGCATGCTAAGTCAGGGCTGGAACACTAGCAGATCTGCACCCTGAATTGTACCGTTAATTGGGTGCAGGCTTGGGTAGGCTATCATTTATTTATATATATACATATACAAATATATAAGCATATATACATATATAAATATATATATACACACACATACACACATATACACATGTATATATGTGTGTGTGCGTATATATTATATATATAGATATAATACGTGTGTGTGTGTGCACGTATACACACATGCATGCATACGATACATATACATATGACTATACATACACATACTGTCATTGCAGCTGGGCCACTGCCAAGGATGAAGGGGATGACACTGATAACTGGACTGGGACAGATCCAGTGGACTGTTCTGGACAGACTGGCATGTGGAGACCTGCTCTTAGTCCCAAGGCTCTCTGACGGTCAAGACTCCAGTCAGCCGGCTACTGAAAACAATTCGTTGATGTTCTACATACTTGGCCATCTCCATCTCTCATCTCATTGCCTTCTTATGCAAATGCATGCACGTACCAGGCCAGAAAATGTGTCACTATTTTATGTATTTGACCATGCTGGAAAGCCTGGGTGGCTCAGTTGGTTAAGCTTCCAACTTCCTGATTTCATCTCAGGTCATGATCTCAGGGTCCTGAGATCAAGCCCCACGGTGGTCTCTGCACCCAGCACAGAGTCTGCTGGAGATTCTTACCCTCTGCTCTCAATCTCTTCCTCAGTCTCTCTTTTCTCTCTCTCAAATAAATAAACAAATAAATAATTCTTTAAAAAAAAGATATTTGGGGACACCTGGGTGGCTCAGTGGGTTAAGCCTCTGCCTTCAGCTCAGGTCGTGATCTCAGGGTCCTGGGATTAAGTCCCGCATCAGGCTCTCTGCTCGGCAGGGAGCCTGCTTCCTCCTCTCTCTCTCTGCCTGTCTCTCTGCCTACTTGTGATCTCTCTCTGTCAAACAAATAAATAAATAAAATCCTTAAAAATAAATAAATAAATAAAATTGAAAAAAGATATTTGATCATGTTAATTCTCCCATTTACTTGCATTTCCCTTGGCATGGAATTTCTGTGTGACAGTTCTGAAAGTCGACAGGAAACCTTGAAAGCTTCATAACTCTCTTAGTTATCATCTGTATGTGGATGTATTCTGTCTTTTAACTAACATCCCATAAAATCTGAAAGTATGTTTGAGAAACTGTGGAGACAGTGAACATAAACCAAATAAGCTTTGAAAATACGCTGCCATGCTAGCAGAGAAATTTGATGTTTCCTTTATGCATAGTATTATACATATTTGATTTCCTTCTGGTTGGTTAGGATTTGCAAATATAAGAGGTACAGTAACAACAATTTCACATTCAGCATTCTGTTATTGCTAAGTATCTATTTCAGTATCCTGGAAACAATGAGCTGTTAAAATGCTGAAAATTTTACTAGCTCACTTCTTTAAATGCAATTCTCAGAACATTAAGGTCTGTTTTATTTTGTTTCATATTCATTCATATATATTTTTCTCTTCAATGTTTATAAAGTTGAGAGAATCCATATATCACATGTTGTACTTATGATGCATATATATGATATATGTGTATATATATATATAAATATATATATAATATTCAATATGAATTGAATAATATACAATATTCAATATGAATTGAATTCAATATATATATTGAATATATATTCAATATATATTCAATGTATATATTCAATTATATATATTTATTCAATATATATATTCAATTATATATATTTATTCAATATATATATTCAATATATATATTGAATTCAATTCATTTTGAATTCAATAGATATTGAATATTCATATTCAATTCATATATATTCATATTCAATTCATATATATATATTGAATTCAATATATATAAATAAATCTGTCTCTCATCTACTTATTGGTGCAATTTTCTTAAAATATTTTTTGCTGTTGTTTTTTAAGTATTGGTTTTCTTTTTCCATAGAAGAAATTGTGATAAAACCTATGGATGAAAACCTTCATTCGACTGCACAAGAAAACTCCAATGGTAAGGAAGACAGATATGGCTGCTATCAAGAGCTTGTGGTCAAATCTTTAATGCACTTGGGGAAATTTGAAAAAAATGTGTCTGTTCAGACCATAAGTGAGAATTTAAATGACAGTGGCATCCAGTCTCTAAAAGCAGAGAGTGATGAAGCTGATGAGTGCTTTATGATTCATTCTGATGATGGAAAAGAAAAGATCGATGATTCCCAGCTTCGGTTCTGCTCCTCGGATGACAGTGAAAGTAACTCTGAAAGTGCAGAGAATGGTTGGGACAGTGGCTCCAACTTCTCCGAAGAAACCAAACCACACAGGGTCCCAAAGTATATTCTAGTGGATAACAGAAAAGACCTATTGGAAGTTCCTGAAATTAAAACTGAAGGTGACAAGTTTATCTCTTGTGAAAGTATGTGTGATTCTGAAACTGAAAGGAGAGACCCACAGAATGCTCCTATGGAACCGCTGGACAGCAAAGCCCAGCCCTCATTCACTGGGATGGAGGAAGATGATAACGAGTGTCTGGCAGCCATGACAGAAGAGTCTGTTGACCTGGAGAAGGCGAAGGGGAACTTGAGTTTGCTGGAGCAGGCGATTGCTCTCCAAGCTGAGCGAGGTTGTGTTTTCCATAACACCTACAAAGAGTTGGACAGGTTTCTACTGGAACACCTTGCTGGGGAAAGGAGACAAACCAAAGTTATTGACATGGGTGGAAGACAAATCTTTAACAATAAACGTAAGACACATTTTTTTTTGCATTTATTTTAGGAATAAAATTGCTTTGAGGGTTGGAAGAAAAATTAATAAGATTTGATTATCACTTCTAGATAGCTTTTGACAACTTGATGCAATTTAAAAGCCAATTCATATTGTAAAATAACAATATCTTTTTTTTTTTTCCCCTCTGTCTACTCTCTAGCTTGTTCTCAGATCGAGCTTGGTCAGTTTTGCAATGTTTTTACACATGAAAAAAAGAATCATTGCCTCTTTTTTCTTAATTTGACAGCTTTTTAAAAAATATATAATATTTGTACAGTACTATATTGGACATGTTAGAGGGACATTAGTACTTTTTGGATTTTAAATCATTTTATTAATCAAATCAATTCCAGAAATTTAATTTTTCTTTTCCACTTTTTTTGGGGGATCATCTGACTCCTTTGGAGGAGCTTCAAAATAATGTTGAGCTACTGGCAAATTGGACAGGATGCTCTGATCTTTCTTAGGATAAAACTGAATGCTAATGCCTTTAGAAGCCTTGTGCTTTTACCAGGTCTCTAACTCAGGGCTACAAATATCTGGTCCAAACATAAATGAGAAGAATAAATGTGCTTGGAGGAGGCCTTAAAACTGTTCCTCAACTTTAGTGAAATTATGTCCTATCTCCTATAATGCTACTCCTCCCCTCACCCTGAGTCTTACACCAGATGGGCCTGGTGATAATTCCCAAATGGTGGTTCTCAAGTGTCTAGAAGGCTTGTTTAAGATGAGTATTTCCAGGATCCTATCAGACTTACTGCTCCAGAACTTGCCTTTTTTTAAAGCACACTTTTTCAGATGATTCTTGGGTGCCTTGAAGTCCAAGAACCACAGAATTAGAATAACTTAGAGAAAATTAAGGTCATGTCCCCAAGAAGCTTACAAGAATAATATGTTAGTTATGGTTTGGAAGATCTGCTTTCTGAGATTTATGCAGAAATGAACTGTATATTTTGTCATTTGGGGTCTATTGTAGTACTCACCTGCAATCTTGTCAATTATTATCTTGCAACTCAGAGCTGAGAAAACAAAACAAAGAATAAAATAATGTCATGTAGTGAGGAGCAAGATAATAATACTATGCAAACACACTTGCCAGGATTAGGATCAAGATAGAATATCAATGCAGTGTATGATTTGGGACGGGACCCACTGTGAGCTTTGTATACTCCACTAATATGCAACGTGCTGAACTTGCATATTTGTTATTTTTTTTAATGGGCTACAAAACCAAAAAAAAAAAAAAATAGATAAAGTTGACCTCAAATCCTACAAAGTCGTAATTTGTCATCTACTATATTTCACATTCATTCTAAGATACACAGTTTTCCCATTTTAACATCTCTGAAATCAAAAGGTTATGCCATAATTTAATTTTCAGTAGTTTTTTTCTTGCTTGCTAACACACAAAATGCGGCACTATGTTGCAACTGATGATATCTTCTAGCTCCATGAAATTCAGTGTTTGGAGAAACTTCAATTCTTTGTGCCATAGCTTAAAATATTTGACAATCCTTTGGTCATTTTTTTTTTTACTTTTTTATTTTTTTATTATTTTTTTTCCAGTGGCTGCATTTATTTTTTTTTATAATTAAATTTATTTATTTTCAGCATAACAGTATTCTGAAATCCTTTGGTCATTTTTATAGAACTTAAAACTTTTTGTTTTCAAAAACCAGCAAGGCAATAGAATCTGTGTTTGTAAACATGGGTGATATAAGGTTTAAAGAATTATGAACGAGGCTGGCTAATTCAATAATATATCTTATTGTGTGGGGCATGGTCCTGCCTTGCAGTGTTCAAAATCTTTGCAAGAGGTCCAGACCAGACTAGTATGAAAGACAGGCAAAAAGAGGTAAGGCCCATAATGCATGGGAACTATAAACTTCATCTAGAAGGTACTTGCAGAGTCCAAGTTAGATATTGACTTTCTTCTTTCTCATCCCAGATGTGGGACACAGTAGCTTATGAGCAGCTTCTTCCTCTGGTGTACATTCCATGCTCTTAGGTAAATAATCATACCAACTGAGATTCATGATCTCCACAATATTATCCTAATTTCCCATATACCCTGGGCATGAGACCCCGCTGTTAAAGGAGAGAACACTAACATTTTAAAGTATCATTTTACCCAAGTCTGCAGAGAGTCAACAATTCTAAAAAAAAAATTTGTAAAAAGTTCAGCTATCTTGTTGCTACTAAGATTTAGTGAGATTTTAGGTCACAGTGTGTATGGAGTCACCATAGAATTTATTATACAGCCTAAGGCACTTTAAGAGCAAAGGGGAGTGCTACAAACAATCACAGGAGTGTATCAGGTGCGAATAAGATAGTCCCAGGCATACCCACATGAAGGTCATCAGAGTATAAGGTCACTCTCATTATACAGCATTCAGCAAAGAAAATAAAAGGAGAGGAAGAGCCAGGCCTGAGAGTCACCTGAGAACTCAAGCTCTGCCTTCTTATCATGCAAACAGGTTCTGCCCCACAGAGCATTTCATGGCATCTGTTTCACCCAGCAGAGAAGGCTTGCAGACAAACGTGCATGATGGACTGTCAGTGGACCCCACCTGGTCAGGTGCCAGCCTGGCCTTATCTCCCACACCCTCTCTGGCTTCCTATAGACAAATAATGTGGCAAGGAGGGGAAATGCACAGCGCCAAACCTTTCAATGTGGTTTAGAAATGTGGCCTCACCTGGACCAGGTCCAAGGGAGGAAGGGCATCAAAACCCACACTGCTTTTCCTCTTTTCTAATTCCCTCTCATATGCAGTGTCAACCACGGTAATGTCACCTGAATCAAACTTCATGGATTTTTGACTCTCCATCTACAGATATTATAGGCCTAAAACAACTTCAAAATTAGCAACATTTTTGGATTAAATAAAATATATAGCATAAAAGTCAAAGAACATGTCAAAACTCTTAATATTCCTCTTTGTTTCTTGCAAAAGACAGAACAATCCCGATACCATGGCATTTAAATCCTGCCTTTCATGAAACATAAATGTCTGATACTTAAGGCATCCTTATCTTTGGGCTGTTCATTTCTCACTTTCGACTTCCAGTTTTCTCTGCTGACCTTCCCTCCCAGGCAGTGTGCGCCTAAGTTGGAGAATCCTTGGCTCCTCCCCCTTTAGTGAAAGCATGCCCCCAAATAATTGCATTACATACAACCTGCTGTGCCCATCTGCCCAGGACTGTTTATAATCCAACAACTGAGGTGACGTGGTATCACAGAGGCACGTCTGCTCATCGCAATATCCCACCCTGGAGACGGCTGTCGCATCCTGCGACATTGCTCTGCTCTCGGTACTAGGCTTGGAGCAGGAGCATATGGGCCCACCACATCCTCACGCAGTAGGGTTCTGCCCCCTAGTCCACCACCGACAGCTTTCCTAAGGCAGGATCACACAGATATTTATTTTCACTCTCAGCATCAAGTGGATTCATTATTCGTGATACTTCGTGTTCTGAGAAGCCTGTGGCCAGCCTCCATTCCACACTGGTCCTTTCTCTGAGGCTCCCATGTCCATTGTGATTCTGGTTCCTCTGATCATCAGTGCTGAGACACAAGATTGTCCCAGTGTTTGGTATATCATTCCAGGCACAAGTTAGGGAGGTGATTTGGGCTCCAAAAATGCATTTCTGTTTTCGGTTTATTATCTCAGTCACAAGTATGAAAATATCTGCAGAAGGCCTCTGCTGTGGTAGCTCTAACCCCACCAATATTCATGATAATCCTTGTTTATTTTACAAATTTATATAATCTTTCATCTAACCCTCAGCAAAGTGTGGGCTGAAAGATTAAAACCCCAGCTCACCCTCGGACCTCCCCCTCTAGGTCAATGCCTCACAGCAGCCTGGCTAGCAGTGTTACAAAGTGCCCCTTTTCTCTGCCTCCTGGCACCTGTGGTCCCCTTCTCCACCCCAATGTTCTTGGTGGTACAGACCACCCAAGGCCAACCCCACCCTGTACTTCCATTCTTCCTAGAATGTTTCCTTGCCAGGTTCCTATCACCTGAGTTTTCAGTTTCTGCATTCAGAGTAAAATGAAGCTGCTTCTCCATAGCTACCCTCTCCTGATCGATCCAAAGTGGCGATGGATTGGGATTTGGGGATCTGGTCCCTCTGCAGCACGGCCCATTGTTTGAGCATGGCATAAGATGCCATTGTTGAGGGGCGCCTGGGTGGCTCAGTGGGTTAAAGCCTCTGCCTTTGGCTCAGGTCATGATCTCAGGGTCCTGGGATCGAGCCCTGCATCGGGCTCTCTGCTCAGCGGGGAGCCTGCTTCCCTCCTCTCTCTGCCTACTTGTGACTTCTCTCTGTCAAATAAATAAATAAATTCTTAAAAAAAAAAAAAAAAAAAAAAAAAAGATGCCATTGTTGACTCACTCCCTGACTCTGGCCAGAGCGGGCTCTACATGGATGAGGGAGTAGCGCTTGGACCTGGAACCTTAGGGCCACAGAAGGCCAGAGACCTGTAGGAACAAGACCAGAGCAACCCTTCTCAGATGGGGTGACTTCTTTGTTTTATCATTTGGAATCTGGCTTTCTTGAGACCCTTTCAATAAGAGATAGTTTTAATTTAAATACATTCTTTCTTCTTTCTTGCCTTTTTTTTTTTTCCTTTCCTTTTCAGGAGCTTCGGCATCGTCTGCCTCTGGTGTGGGGTTCGTTTTTCATAATGAGACACTAACTACAATATGTGATATGACAACTTAAAACCATCTCTGTATTTTAACACTCCCTTGCCCTGTGTCAGCCTTTGCTTAGAAAACCAAGAAAATTGAAAACATTTTTTATGCTTCCACAGGTCTTAGTTGAGGGTCTTATTCAAGGCAATGTGAGAAGAATGTTTATGCTGTAAAAACTGAGCGAAGTGAGAATGTCGCCCTGCAAGGCCACTCGAGTGAATGGGAAGGGAAAGAAGAGCCAGATGAATCTCTTGATTTAATTTCTCTGTAGATTCACCAAGGCCTGAAAAGAGGGAGACCAAGTGCCCTATCCCCGGGTGCGATGGCACGGGACATGTGACAGGACTCTACCCCCACCACCGCAGCCTTTCGGGGTGCCCCCATAAAGTGCGGGTTCCCCTGGAAAGTGAGTATGACATATCCTTAAAACCAGTAGGCTTCTTCTTAGTGCCCCACAGCATCGTGGTCTTATCCTCTTTCTCCTCCAGTGTGGAATTCGGAATGAAAATATAAAGTTTCCTTTCTGTGTCAAGAAAATTTCCATCTAGCTGGGTGTTTAAAATCATTGTGTTAATAGAAAACCTGAGGGTACAGTTAGGACAGTAGGTCAGGAGACAACCGACATTGCGAAGAGAATTTGTTATAGTTCCTGAAGGGTGGGGGTGTGCTTCAGCAGGCAGGGCCACAAAGGGGAGCATCAGGGTCATCAGGGGCCAGGGATGGGGGGAACTTCTGGTTTCTATGGGAAGGAGCAAAGTAAGCAGTCTTAAGACTGGCTAGTTTGAATTCGCTCAGTAGGCTCCAAAGCTTGAGGGTTGTCTATGGGTGTCTGATACCTGGCAGATGGAGAGTGTGAGTCTAATAAAAGAGGCAGTTGGGCATGAACTCACAATTGGTTGATTTGCCTTTAAAAACTGTTTGAAAGGGCAGTCTTTCCAGGGTTTGCCAGGGCCCAGATGACAAAGCATCAGAATACAGAAAATAAAAAAGCCATGGTTAAAAAACTGTGGACTGCGCAGTCCTTTCTCACCCAGAGGTGTGGCTTCCTTAAGCCCAGGAGCAGTTTTGGCCTCAGTGCATCATCTAAATATAAGAAGTGCCTTCCAGGGGCATTGTGTGGTTTGGTTGGTTAAGCATCTAACGATTGATCTCAGCTCAAGTCTTGATCTCAAGGTTGTGAGTTCAAGCCATGAGCTGGGCTCCACACTGGGCATGGAGTCTTAAAAAAAAAAAAAAGCCTCATCACCAGGGTCCTCCCTACTCCCCATCTCCCCATTCCGTGTAGAACCTGTGATGCCTGCCATGCCTCTTGAGGGCATCCTGCAGTAGCAGAGGGCCCTGAGCAAGAGCAAACATTGGTGGCTTTTCTACCCTCAGCCCTGCTGTGAGCTAGGAAACTAGAGGAGAAGGAAAGGGCTGTCTTCTAAGTTTTGAAGTATCAATGTGTTACATCCTCTACTTCTTTAGCCTACATATTGAAACACCCATGGGTCATACAAACCACAGTGGTGTGAATGCCTCAGCATCAGCCTTCTCAAAAACACAGCTTTACAAATCAGTGCATCTAATCTGTTCTGTACTGTCCCAGTAGATTACCAGTTCCTCAAAGTGATTACCGAGTTGTTCACACAACCATGCTCTTCCACCAATAACTGAATGGCAGTGCAGGGGGGATTGGGGAGCAATGGACAAGAATCAAAGAAATATCTCTTAGAAAATAAAGAACACTATATTCAGAAGTTCACACAGTGGGGAAAAGTTAACAGGAACTACTTGACAAATAGTGTTCTCCATCCACTTTTCCAAGGAAAAGCACATAAATATAAAAGGAAGGTTATGAGCCTCTCATTTTAAGTTGAATACAAACAGAATAGTCTTATTTAAGTCTAGTGTTAACCATGACATGACATTTAGAGAAACTAAAACTTGAACACGCTGCTGAATTTAGTTTTTGAAATTCTTGAGTGCTCATTAATTTCAACCCAAACGTTTACGGGGGGAAGAAAGGCAAATTATATAACCAAATTCTTATGAAGGCAAAGTTGAGAAGTCAGTTTGTTAGCATGTTATGTATGCATGGTATACTATTCTTTTCTTTTTGTGATTTTTTGTGCTCAGTTCTTGCCATGCATGAAAACGTGCTCAAGTGTCCCACCCCAGGATGCACTGGAAGAGGGCATGTGAACAGCAACCGCAACACCCACAGGAGGTAATTGTGATGAGATGCTACTCTTACCTAACGAAGAGAAGTGAGACAGACTTCCCACAGAGGAAATAAGGAACTAACACTTTGTCATCAAAATCTCTGGATCACTATCAAATATGTTACCACTTGAAATAGATAAGAAATATTCTCAATGTGTACAGAGTAAAAAACAAACAAAAAAACCCATACTTTACTTTCTGAGAAATTATCATTTAACAGACAGGCAAACAACAAAAAATGTTCTATTTGAACACTAGAGTTATACATTCATATAATCATATAAACAGAACATGTTCTTTCTTGCTCTGGAACTTCACCATAGCCATTTTGAATACATAGCCTATACAACTGAAAAGAGTTGTGTAGGGTTTGTCTTGGATCCCATCCAATAAACATTAACAAGTTACCAAAAGGGCTTCAATCTACTGTGGTTTTGACTATAAGCCAGGAGGAAGGTAAACATCATTTCATCTCATTGAGATTCATTACATTGAGATTCCTACTCATTTAAAACACACATGTGCATTTACATACAAATGTATTGTGTGGTATATAAATATATACTGTGTATCTATTATGTGCTCACAAGATACTATGTAACTCATAAGCATATTGCCAGAAAACTTCATGTTCTATACTTCAAATTTAAACTGATTTAAATCTTGAGATAAATCATAGAATTATCATGCTAACATCTATAGCTGGGCACATTGTAATTGGAGTGGGTGCATTCTACTTAAAATGTTATAGACTTTCAGAATAATTCCCTTACATAATTTTCCGATTTTTAAAAATGAGTTTGTTACTCATCACTTCTTAGATGGGATTGGGGGGCAAATGTTGACATGGTAGTTTGCAAAATCTTTTTGGGATCTATTAGCATGAGAAAGGTGCTAAGTGAACTATTAATATGACTTAACATTTAATGCATACCAAGTATGTTGTGAGGTACATGCCAAAGCAAATTACTTTATCTTTTTAACTCAAATCCTCCTTTTTAATTTTTTTTAAACAGTCTTTCTGGTTGTCCAATTGCTGCAGCTGAAAAATTGGCAATGTCCCAGGACAAAAATCAGCTTGATTCACCCAAAACTGGGCAGTGTCCTGACCAGGTTCACAGGTATGACCCTCCCATGACGTTCCTAGTAGTCTGCCCATGCCATGCCCCTATGCAATGCGTCCAGCTTCCCTCATGTGCCAGTTCACTATGGCCTGACCTTCGTTCACAACTACCAATGTCTATTTGAAAGGCTGGTCCAGTTAATCATACTCTCACTTAAGTGAACTGCTAGACCCTGAGAAGCTTAACATGAAATTAATCTATATGTAAAGATAACACAATGTGGATGAATCTAAAAGAAATAAAGTGTATAACATACATTAATCAAAATTCTGTGTCACTAAATGCAACCCATCCCACTAGTCAGGTAAGCCCTCCTGATGATTGATTAACCTTTCTCCCTGTAGATAATGCCTTCATAAATCACTCACACCCACCCAAAATATGTGGTGTTATATATTCATTCCTCTGTTCCAGCTACACATATAATTTCTTTAAGACAAAAATACATTCCATGAATTGATAAGTGTTAATGAAATATCTCCTCTTTGCCCAGGTACTTCACAATCTCCAGCAGTTTGGAAGACCTTACTTACACTTAAATAATAAACCACAAGTGATGACACAATGTAAAGTTTTACATTTATTAATAATAAATCATATAGATAGGAAAAGTTATTTCAGGATTAAAACAGATGACCAGATCTTCATTGTTACTGAGACACTGAAATGCAACATTGTTATTAGAAGCATTTTCAAGATATGGCTTCCCTTAATATGTGCTCTTAGAGATTTAATTAAAGAGTCAAAAGCAAATGAGTGAAGAACATATGTCAAGCAAAGATCATGAATTACTGAATAACTAGCAATTAAAAATCTTAACAACAATTTCTTGGTTAATATGGCCATATCCTCTAGATTCTCCATAAGTAGGTTATTTATCAAATATAGAAATAGCATTTAGTCTTATTTCCCTAATTTCTTAAAAAATGTGTTTTAGACTAGAATGAAGATATTTTAAGGTTATACACCAAGTTACATATCTAATAATAAGATCAACTGCTTTTTCAAATATATTTATGTAGCAGTTTAAATGTTTTTTATGTAATCCAAGAAATACCATTGAAATTTTGATGTTCTGATGAGTCAGGCATTCTTTGGTGGAAAACAAAAGAAAAACATAGAAGTATTGTAGATATTGCTAAATTCCGAAAGGTATATTTGTTTATCTTCATTGACCCTTAGACTATATTTGTGTTTTTCTTGACTGGGATCGGTGCTACACAAATATGACGCCCTTGTTTAATCCCAGTACAGAAGTTGTAAGGGAATATTTAACTCATAGCTTGGATTAAGGTAATTCTATTGCAAAATGTGATAGCTATTCTGATACAAAATTTTGATTCATATTGAAATGATAACAGTTTCACAGATAAAATATCGAAGTATCAGCAAAAACACTGAGACAAAGTGAAAAAAGGTGGAAAGCCTAAGAAATTCACAATTCAGAAGTGAGGTTTCTGGTGAGTATGCTGCCCCTGTTAGGTGTCAGGCTCCTGTCAGCTCTGCTGAAGGAGAGTGGGAGTCAGCATCGCTTCTTTTGAATGGACTACAATGCCACTTCCCCACCAGCTACAAACGTGACTTTTCACCACCAGGCTGATTAATAGTCTTAATATGTAGAACGGGCACACCTTGTCAGTGCCCTAATGATAGTTAGATGGCGTTTTTCTGTGTGGAACTCGAAGTGCTAACAGACATTAAATACTTGCTGCTCATTGTATCTGCATAAGGCAAATGCAAAATTGCACGTTCCTCTTTTATCCATGGGAGACAGACCCCCAACATGCAGCCTTGCCATAGACATCCAGAACCCTTAGTGCCTCCCATCTTTCACTCCTAGCACAGAGTACTCTCTTTTATCATACTCTGACCAGCTCTTTTCCACAGTACACTGTCTCCGTGGGTATTGACAGGCATGACACATTGGATCTGCTTTAAATTCTGATGCTAATATGCTCACTAAGAATTTCATCATAGTTCTTTTGAACTCTCCCCTCTTTCTTCAGGACAAGCTTGGTGAAACAAATTGAATTCAATTTCCGATCACAAGCCATCTCCTCTCCCAGAGCCACGGTGTCAAAAGAACAAGAGAAGTTTGGAAAAGTACCATTCGATTATGCCAGTTTCGATGCCCAGGTTTTCGGTAAACGTCCCCTCATGCAAACAGGTCAAGGACGAAAAACACCACCATTTCCTGAATGTAAGCCTCAAATTCTAATCTTTAATCCCAAAATGCATCTTGTCTATGTGTGTTTGGGGGCAGGCATGTACTCAAATCTAGAATACATTATTTACTGCAAGAAGGAGAGAAAATACATTGTGCAGTAAAATAAAAATAAGTTATCAAGTGATAACTTGATCAGAATTATCGATTTTACGTAAAGTTAAACTGAACATGGTGAATAGTTACTGGATTAATTATTCTCCAAATATCATGCCATTGTTGAATCAAAATACAGTAATTCTAAAGAAATATTTAATTTACATTCAGCTGGGTTTGGGATTAATAACAACTGTTATAGTCATCACAATACAGTAATTTTGATCCATGTTGAAATTATGGAAATTTAACAGGTAAAATATTGAAATACTACTTAAAGTAGTACTTAAATCAGCAAAAGCACTTAGACTGAAAGGAAAAAGTGAAGGTCTTGGAAGAAACTCACGGTTTAGAAATCAAGATTTTACAATAGATGCAATATGTGTGACAGTGGAGAGGTTTATCCACATATTGAAGAATTAATATGAATCATTTAAAATGTGTTAATACTCTAATGGTAGCACATCTGTATAGAAAATCATAACTCAAAGATGGTGTAATATATACAACTTGGTGTTTTTATTAACACATTTCTTCAAGTGTTTTAGAGTCCTTGAATAGTCTAATGAAAAGGTGAGAAAGTGATCATGAACCCAGATATGAATCCTGCTTTACGATATCATAAGAAGTGAAATTATTCCTCAAATTGAGTCCTCCATAGACCATGGATTCTTCACAACATGCAAATCTATGGAATCCCTTTGATCTCATACCTCTGGACCTACACTGAGTGCTTTTAGGAACATATAACATGGGCTTTATTCTGTGATGTTGGTCACTTCTTTCAAAGAACTAGATGCTATACAAAACATAGCACTGATAAACATACTTGAAAGGAGTTGGCCTATTAACAATGGAGTATGTTATACTCCAAAATATATTCTATCTATTCTGACTAAAAATAGGGCTCAGCCTAAATAACATTAACAACCTGTTAGATTTGGGGAAAAATTATATATGCACAGGCACACAATGTTTTCTATTTTATATATATATAAAATGTACACATATGCATACACATATACATATATGTTTAATTCAAGTGAAGCTAGTTAAGGGCATTCTACATACTCATATAATATAGATATTGTTTAAAAATGCAAGCATTCAGTGACATTTTTGTATTTTTATAATTGTAGGAATCACGGTTGGAAATGTTTTAAATTGCTTCATGAAAAATAATGATCAAAGTTTACAGTAAACAAAATTTGCAGCAAAATAAATAACTAAATTCTTCATATTATCCCACTTAAATCTTGGGTGTTTCTCCCATAACCTTGAGCATTGTTTACAAACACCCAGAGTGAAGAGAAATATGGTTAATTCTCTCTCTCCATAATGCCTTGTTGCCACAACAAAAACATAAAACAGAAACTCAGCCTTGATAACTAAAATTGCCTTTCTGCTCATCCTGAGAACACTTTCTCTGTCCTTTACTTATCATGTTCTACCTAAATATTCAAAATGCTAGCTCATTAAAGGCTCTACCATTTATTTAGTTCCATTTGGTCGGACATTAAGAACAACTTCTGCTGGTTTAAGCACAAAACAAACCTGTATATCAAATAATAAAAATAAAAATACAATTCTATGTCTAAATATAAATTGTTATTGTGAAAACAAATGTTGAAAGGGTGCACTTTTTTTTTTTTTTTTGCTACTGGAATTACTGGTCTTCACACATACACAGTTCATAGATGTCCAAGTCTTAAGCCTCTGTAGTCCCTGACAGATTTTGCCAGTGTAGTTTTAATCCATAATTTTTGCCACGAATGCTGCCAGTGCACCTGTCCCATAACATTAGTTATAAAGTTTTTACCATAAGAAGCATAAATACGAAAAATATTAAGAGAATAGACATTCTTCCCCAGCCATCACATCATTCGATCTGTGAACGTCTGTGAAAACCAATCTCAATAACCTTCATTGAGTGTACCAATGGATAATGGATCATGTTTAAATTTATTCTTGACGTATAATGTAAGAAGGTATATCTCTAAAGCAAATCTATTTAATGACTAAAACACGTACATGCAATTGCTAATCAAATCTCTCTTCAACAGCAAAGCATTTTTCAAATCCAGGGAAATTTCCTAATCGACTGCCTAGTGCAGGCGGCCACACACAGAGCCCGTGCCGTGCCAGCTCTTATAGCTACGGTCAATGCAGTGAAGACACCCACATAGCAGCAGCTGCTGCCATCCTGAACCTTTCCACCCGCTGCAGGGAAGCTGCAGACATCCTCTCCAACAAACCACAGAGTCTGCATGCCAAGGTAGGCCAGTCCAAGAGCCCAGAGGGTGGGCCAGTGACTGAACCGTGAGAATAAACTGCCTTTCATGTTCCTAACCACATTCACTACCAGGCCGCTCCCCATCCCTAAAGCACATCCCTTCCTCGTCTTAGGAAGAGACTCAGAGGAGCATTGACAAGGATGAGTTTTGTGGCTTCCAGAAGGAGTGAAGGAGTGTTGTTCTTGAAGGCGGTATACCAAAGCCTGGGGAGAAGTGAGTGATGGAGCCTGGCTGGGGAGGTTTATAGACATCAAACCTACCTTTGTGTTGGGGACTTTGGCACACAAGAAAGAGGCATGCCGTTAAAATCAAACTGAACAATGGAAGCTTTTTGCTGTCTGCAAGTCAAAGATGGTAGGAAATGTTTGACCACACAGTGGCTTGTCAAACAGTTGCAAAATGGACTCATGAGATTTTCTTATTGCACACATTACGATTTTATGATGCAAGGTAGTCTCAGTTGCTGCCGTATTCTCAAAGGACACTGAATAAAACGTGGATACGTTAAGTTAACAAGAGATGGTTCAGGGGTTCTTTTGAGAACTCAGGTAATTCAAATCCAGAATCAAATTCTGTAAAGTTTATGAGGAGGAGAGGCTTATCAGGCTACAGAGTAGCAGCAATCCTCAGATCCTCAGAGGGAGGGTAGAAGCTGCAACCGCATTCACCCAGAGCCTGTAACTCCCATCGACACAAAAGACTCAGTGAAAAGAAATCATTTTCCTACCTAGATGGCTGAAGCCCACTGAAATAAAGTGCCCAGGCTTATCCGGAGATGTTCCCCTTGCTTTAAGTGGGAGATCTCCTGGGTTAAACCCTAACCCTGAAACTCAGGCGATTAGAGTAGATAGCTCTCTTTTTCCCTGCAAGCACGGCCCCATCCCTGGTGTGGTCAGCTGCTCACCTGTGCTGTGCCAGGCCTTCAGGAGAGCAGGGAATGTGGTGCCATAGAGCATTTGACAGAAGAATCAGAATTAGCTTCTGGACAAATCTGAGCCAAGTAAGCCCCAGGAAGAGTTGGTGGCCAAAAACCACTCAAAAACAATTTTTAAACAAATGAGGTTCTTAAACAAAGAAAAACGCATCCTCTGAAAATTATAAAGAAAATACCCACCTTTCCAAATTCAAAGGAATTCAGGTCAGAAATTATTTACATCAATGAATGA
Source organism: Mustela lutreola (assembly GCF_030435805.1). Taxonomy (NCBI): domain Eukaryota; kingdom Metazoa; phylum Chordata; class Mammalia; order Carnivora; family Mustelidae; genus Mustela; species Mustela lutreola. The sequence goes on from NC_081292.1 coordinate 80,602,050, forward strand.
TTTGGGGTGCTTTGCAATGCTACTTTAGTTTATTTTTATTCATTTTGTTAAAACCTGAATACATTCCTCTTTTTTAAAGGCACATTCTAATAGGCAGCTAGTTGGGGTAATACTAAAGTATCTTCCTTCTTACGCTTTATATGATTTGTTTGTTAAGGCTGTCCTTTGAGAATAAAAGGACCGCTATTATAATGATTAGCACTACTTAAATTATTTGAGCAAATGATTATGTAATGAGTGCTTTCTATCTGCACAGGTAGATTTGTTTGTTTGTTTTTCGGAATTCTGCCCTTAACCTTCACATTGTTCATGTTCTCTTAGTTGCTGGAGCAAAACAATGAAACAAGCAAAGATGACCAAAGATTGAGGGTATTTTCCCTTATCAGTATATGATCTGTTCTTTTCTTGAATACCTTCTGGTCGGAAACGTGACTGTTAAGTTGGCACATTCTAAAAATCCAAGTAATTGACTTGTGCATCTATGCTCACACTCCTATTGGGAGCATGCTGTGTGCCGGAGTTGCTCTATGGAGCGGATACTCCCGCCCAGGGTGACGGGAACTGCCCTGCGGGTCTCGGCCTCCATACAGCCAACCCAAGTCTGAACTGCAGAAACCAAATCGTGGACATGAGGAGGAGGATGGAAGAGACAGAGTGTACAAATAGACTTTTAGAAGGAGTTTGTTACATTAGCAGTTTAAAAAGTCATGTTCCTACCAAAATGATCTCCTTTGACAGAGTGGTGGTTAAAAGAGGATAAATATGGCACCTCCAGTGTCGCTTTGTGCAGAATCCTCCTTCCAGGCGCATATTCTCACACAACTGTAACAATCTGCAGAATTCTGTTCTAGCTGGATCTTATATTCTGAATATAAACGAGAGCCTCATAAATTCCTAAAACCACAAAAAATGATTATTGTAGCAAAAATGAGAAAAAGCCAAAGTAATTAACCCTGAAAAAATGGCCTCTGATCAAACAGTGCCCAGTGTAGGCCATTTCTATTCAGTGTTGCATTGCCTTTGTGCCCTTCACTTAATATAGGATTGACTATATCTAAATGATCTTCCCCTGTTGAATACTAGCCTGATTCTCCACCCACTATGATTTGATTTTTTCCTCCATGCTGGTTAGTATGTTTATTTCCACTAGCCAAAATCCATAGATCTCTTGAGCTCCTTATTTAGAAAGAAGAATATAGAGATGTATGAATTTTCCCTATTGACTTCTACAGCTGAGTGTAGAAGCATTTTTTTGATGTATAGAGAGATATTCTGGCAGATGGACTCTTAGCTCTACCCACCAAATGGTCTATGAGATTTGGACTTCCCAAGACACATGTTAGATGCTGCCACAGACCCGTCCCTTCAAGGAGTTTTTGGCTGAAGCAGAAAAAAAGAAATTGTTATTCCAGGTAAAGAACTGTGTTTTCATAGGTGATGTTTCTAATGTCCAGGGGAGGCATGGGTGGTTTTGATCAGAACCCAGAGAAATGAGGGCAGATTTCTCATTTTCCTTCTGCCTCCATGCTGTCCTTTCTTTGATGGAATGAGTTTTTCTGACATTTCTTACAAAGCCCAGTAGGAGAACAAATTATAGATCAGGCTGTCACATGTGGGCACAACGTTTTTAAAATCAAGCCAAAGTTTTTAAATGGCCTCCATATCCTCCTGTTGGGGCTAATATAGATACTTCCTGTGCTACCTGCAACTGAGTCCACGTTTAGTGAGAAATGTAAATACATGATTTAGAAAATCCCTATTCTTATGGAGAATAATGGCAGCAGGGGCTGTCTTCAGAGAGGCAAAATAACTTTGAGTTCCCACACAGTCTAAAAACAATGTGGGACAATAAGGATATTCCATAGGAATAAGGATATTCCACTTCTCTTTCCGAAGTTTCCTAGCCCCACCTGACTGTCTACCCAACACTAAAGCACGTCCTTCATGGACCCTTTCCCAACACCGAATTGAGAAAGTCCGTGCTACCATCGCCCATCACTGCCTCAATGAGTCCATCATATCCCCAAAGTGGATGTGAAGAAGAATTATTTATTTGTTAAAATACAATCCAACATTTACACAATGCATCTACACCACCAAAATCACCTGTATGTTGCTTTAAGTATCTCTGAGGAATCAAGTCAGAAGAAAAAATTCGTAATATCAATATTAGGTTTATCAATATCAATATATATCAATATCAATATCAATATAATGGTTTAGGGTAATTTGAAGTATGAGCCCTCTCTTGAAACTAGTATTTTTATTGGTTCTAAAATTGGTATAATGTCCTTCATTTTAATTTGGAATTAATATGAGTTTGTAAAACGTTCATGGGCCACAGCTTCAAACCCTCCCCCCTTCCGTCTGGCCACCGTTGCTGCTGCTATGAACACAGCATTCAGTAGAAACAGGCGGCCGGCTTAGAATGAGCATCCTGGGTGTGCTGGGTGTACTGAAGGCTGTCCTCCGGCCCCTGAGAGCACGTGCCAGTGTCAGAGACACTCCCCGTCTCCTCCCTTCCTCCTACCCTCAGCAGCAGAGGTAGGATCACGCACATGGTCTATCTTTATCCTGATCATTTCTGCTTGCCAAGCATTCTGTTGTTTGTTTTGGTGTTTTCCCCACCTGTTTAGACAAAGTGGCATATGCACAGTGTGCCTTAAAAGAAAACAAAAAACTGACACTTGCTTGAAATGTTTAAAGTTCAAAGTCTGTTTTGTGCTTGAATAAAGCCTAGAAACAACATGATAACACTTCACCATCCTTGCTGCCGGATATCAGAAATAGCTTGAAGGCTCTTGGGATGGTAAGAATCCAAAAGCAGCTTTTTTCAGTAACTTTAATATCATGCCAGGTTATACCGTATATTTTGAATGAAATGTTCTGAGAGACTTGGGTCGGAGATCACAAGGAACCAACTGATATGTGTGTATATATTCAGTAATTCTCTCTTTATCTCTGCATACAGTAGCATAGGGATGTCTCTTTTAGCATTTGAAAACCCAATCAAATTATTTTTATTATAAGTTGTCACTTATTGAATACCTACAAAGTGTCAGGCACTGTAAAGAAGCACTTTGTTTATATTAATTCTTTTTAATCCTTCCAGAAACTCTGTAGAGAAGATATCATCCCATTTAGCAGGTGAAGAAATAGTAGTATGGAGATATTAAATAATTTTCTCAGACTGGCATAACTGTAACTGTTGGAACTGAAGTTCACAGTAGAACTTTTAAGCAAAGTTAACTTTATTTCATTACTATCTTTGAATGTTTAATTTTTAGTTGTTAAAACATTATTATGCTGTCATTTGCCTGGAAAATATTGGAGACCTGCCTTAAGACTATCTTATAAATACAAGTACAGTAATTTCTGTGTTTTTTCTTTTGTTCTTCAGGGAACAAATTTCTACCCTTTTCCCCTGGTTGTAGGCAAAATAGGAATGCCAGGTTGTTTCCTGCTTTCTGTAATAGATGTCTTTTCCTTGTTGTAATATAATCCTCATAATTATCATTTTACTGGTCGTATAATGTGCCATTAAATAAATGCAGCATAATTTCATTAATCATTTCTTTGTTGGCAGACCTCTGAATCACTTCTCAGTTTATGATACACATAAGGATTATATAAGAAATAATTATTTCAACTTTCAGTTGAATAATAATTTCTATTTATTAAATTATCTTTCACTAACAATCTCCTCTATGTATGAGATAAGCTCCTTGAAGGCAAGAACAATATATTTTTCAATTTTCTTTTCCCCAAAATATGGAGGCTTGAAGACAATAAGTGCTTTCTCAATAATTTAATTAATAAATACATCATATATGGCATCAGTACCTCAAAAATGGCTGAAAGTGATGGTCCTTGATGTTGGCCCTAACTTGGCAAGTGTGTAAATAGTATTGGACTTATGTCTACCCTTACAAAAACCCTTTAAATTTAAGTTTAAATGATTAAAATAAGGATCCAGAATGGCGAATGGTGCTTTTAGAAATCAGAATGCTAGAAGTCAGCAGTGGGGCTCCATGTCCGCTGAATGTTATGCCCTCCTGCTCCTATGGCCTCTCCCACCACCCCTCCTTTGTGTGCTGCCATTTGGAGTTTCAAGCACAGAGAGAAGTGATGTCTATTGACATCTGAATAAAAAATCCATGCAGTAAACGTGTGATCTACCCATCTATGGGCAGAAAGGGACCCTTCTCTGGTACTGTGTGTAATTGTTGAATGCATCTGTGCGCTCACTTAAAGCCCATCTGTACCCTGCTGCCCAAACGTGCTTTCTCCCTGTCAAGTCAGGTGCTCAGAGCAGCCGGCTGGGGCGCGGGATATACAAGAGCGCCTCTTTTAAATATTAAAAGTGATTTTTTCCCCCTCAATCAGCTCATGATTACTCAAGATGTAGAATTATAACAACTCCAAGAATCTCTAATTTTTTTTGTTTACTATTTGGAATTCTTTTCTGCAAGAACTAAAATATATATTAGTGTTGTCTTGGAATCGTTGATATTTTTTTCAGGGAGATCGAATCTGCACTATTTATGGGTTTTGCACTATAAAACTCTGCAGCCCAGTCACATGGCTTCTTTTTCCTAAGCCATCTGTCACAGAGGTCTGGAATTTTATGTGAATGTTGGTTGTGCAGTCTTAACCCAAGTTTTTTATTTTTTTAATGAAAAATGTCAGCAACTACAATATTTAGCATTTTACTTTACATTGGCCATTAAACTTGATTACTATAGCTCTGTTTCATTGCTATAGTTACATATCAGCTATGAAGCCAAGAATTATTTTGATGTGCTCACGACAGACTACATTGTTATACCACAGAGAGAGCACATGGCACTGATATGGTTAATATCTTGGATTTTTGTAACTAAGGTTTATTAATGCTGGTATAAAAATGTATTTGATATTATACAGATGGCATAAGATGTTGTGGTTACTAAGTTATTATCCCGGATAAGCTGTACTGTCAAATTCAGAGCTTAAAACTATCACAGGAGATTAAACTATTTACTAAAAGGGACAGAAAGATATAGCCAAAGCATCTTAGTGCAAACATATTAGAAGTATATTTACCTCCCACAAATATAATAAAGCATACCTACCTCAGAGGCTGAGATTTAAAATAGGAACTTTGCAGGTGAAACAAGCAAACAGAAGAGGTGCCTTGTTTTCTAAATCAGGTGCAAGCAGTGAGCTTTTGGAGCTCAACTACATTGGCCCACACCTCAGCCCTCAGCCGCAACTGTTGGGGAGGGAGAAGGCAGAGTGTAAATGGGGAGTTAAAATAAATCCCCCGTGGGGAAGTAACTGGCTACCATATGCGTTAGGGATCTTGCTAACATATTCAAAGAGACTCCTGCTTTGCCAGCCAAAAGGAAAAAGAGCAGAGACGTTGTCCAAGATTTAATTGTGACTTGATGGATGATAGTGAAAATACGAAGAGGTATTTATCTGACCCATTTAAGAAAAAGACAAGTGAGCTCTTCCCGCGTTCTGAGTCCTATTGCGTGGCAGTGCTCACCATTGGTGACAGCACAGGAGCCATCCTTTGGCGTGTGTCCTTTGGAAAATCCAGAGCACGTGGGCAGTCTTTGGGTCTTAAACTACTACAACAGCAACAACAACAACAGAAAGACAGCCAAAGCTGTCTCCCAAGGAGAAATGCCGTGAGGTATAGTGAGTTTTAAGTATCATACAAAGTGTGTGGAAAAGAATCAGCTTCGTTCCGAAGTTTCATTGTACAACTTACCCCCAAATAGGCCTTTTGGCGCCTGCTCCTGAAGGCCCCCAGAATCAACAATAGTTTGCCCCTGTCTGCCTCTGCTGCACCGGCCCCCCTTCAAGCAAACAAAGCTTTTCTGATTCAAGTAACCCAGAGGAAAAGGTCACATCCGTATTACTCTAATATCCCAATAAAAAATTCTCTTGCAGCTGGTTATTTTTGCATATATTCACATTAGATTAATACTGTATTGGGGGGGGTGAGCTGGGAAGTAGTGCTGTGCCTTTTTATAAACTCAAGTGTTAATGCTATAAATGATGAATTGAGAGTGATAATTCTGCAAGCCAGAAAAGGAGATTTAAAGCTAAACTTCAAAAAAATATATAAAACAGGGTTAGCCAATACATTTAGCATTTGGAACATCTTATTTATATTAGGCTCTACTTTGTTTAAACCCAGAAACATGAAGCTCACTAATGGTGCTGCTCTTAAAAGTCTGCCTAAGAATTGAACATTAACCAAAGCAAATCAGAAAGCTAGATTTTAAATCAGATATACTTACATAAAAGCTTGCATTTAAAATTATCCCTTAAAAGCCCCACATGGCTAGGCTATAACTGCAAACTGTTTAAATGTTTTTCTGTTTCCTATTGTATACCAGGGAGCCGAGATAGAAGTGGATGAAAATGGCACATTGGACTTAAGCCTGAAAAAAAATCGAATCCTGGACAAAGCTGCACCCCTAACTTCCTCTAACACTTCTTCTATTCCAACTCCTTCCACTTCCCCATTCAAAACAAGCAGCATTTTGGTCAATGCAGCATTCTATCAGGCTCTCTGTGATCAAGAGGGCTGGGATACTCCTATCAACTATAGCAAAACTCCTGGGAAGACAGAGGAGGAGAAAGAGGTATTGTTTCAATATGTCAATCACTAAGTTTAAGAGAGAGCATGATTAGAGAGTATTCTCGGCTTTTTCCTCCTGCATTATTTTTCATATTCCTGTTTAGATGATACACAATTCTGTACCATGTTTTAGATTTTGGTAAAGTGGTGATCTTAAATTTCATCAGAAACTGATAAATGAATCCAGCTTTTCCTGTCACTTGCCTAAAATGATGTCACTGTAGCGAATTTGATCCCCATTAGGGCTGCAGTTGTGTGCATCCCATGAGAGATTATATTAGCCACCCCTTCAGCTACGGCAGCCTGGAAGGTGCATGTATCACTCAACACTGAAATGCCAACTTGCTAACTCTTTCTGAACCAGAGGATAGAAAATGAAATAGAATCAGGGATGAGTAAGAATCATGTCAAATTGCTTTCCTTGGTTTCATGAAGGAACTATGTAAGCATATCTACATATAGAGGCATTGGCTGAGGTATTTGAATCATGTCTAAGTTGTATCAGTCCCAAACTCAAGGAGATGCATTTGTATATTTGGTTATCTTCGGAGTAGCTAGATGTTGTGGCTGTGCAGGTTCATCAAGCCTTTATCTCCATAGTTTGAGCCACCTGGCCTAGACTGCTTAACCATGACTTAGTATCATCCAAAACGAGTCACGGCCAGAAACCTCCACTATTTAGATGCTATGTCTTTGCAAATGGGACCCTAACTGTTACAGTAGTGATTCGTTTTGCTTTGCTGTTTGTCAGGAAAGTTGGTGATATTTGCTGGTTGATATGTTTAAAGAAATAAAACAGCCGCTGTCTTTGGAAGGGGGCACCACTTTTTTTTCATCTTTTTGAAGTTCAGAAATTTTGGGGGGGGGAGCTAATTTGATTTTAGCAGATGCTTTAACATCTCAGAGCGTAAGTTAACAGAAATAACAGTGATCATAAGATTGGGTTGTTTCTCCAATTCTGCTCCCTCCCTTCTTTCCTTCCTCCGTTGCTCTCTTCTTCCTTCTTTCTTTCCTTCCTTTATCCTTTCTTCCCTTCCCTCTCTCCCTTTGCTTTTCCTTTCCTTTCTCCTTCCTTCCTTCACTCCCTCCCCCTTCCTTGCTTCCTTCAGAACACTTTTGCTGGCATCTCCATGTCCAGGCAGTAACATAGGTCCCAAGCTTGCAGCATCAAATGTGACAAACTTGCTGCACATGTATGCTCAGTCCGGTAGGGACACTGGCAGGTGAACAAATACAGTGACAAATGGAATAGAACTAGCAGACACACAATGGCGGGGGGCAGGGGAGGAATGCCAACCCTATGTACAGTGGTCAGGGATGGGTTCCTGGAGGATCCCCCAGGCTCTGTGTTACCAGCACCCACACCATCACAAAGAAGTGGGAGGTGAACCCATACAACAGCACTTTCTGACTAGATTCTGCCATACAGTCTTACTCATTTTATTCTGCTTGGCTTTACAAAATCTGCTCCAAGTATTTAGGGATGGTCTTCGTTAACCTATCATAATGCTATTTTAGAAGAACCATTTCTAAAAATAATGTATGTTTGACTCTGGTTATTATAAAACTAATACCTGCAAAGTATTAGTAGCTGTTTTACCTTAGGTGATGACCAAAGGTGGGCAAACACGTACTTCTTCCTTCCACCACATCCCCCCCTGCCATTTTGGACTTGTGCGAAAATAGCAGAAGTTATGCTTAACTGCTGTTTATTTTTAGGATCTGGAAACCTGTCAGTATTCATATGAACTGATCATTTTGCAAAACTGGTCTGAAATGGAGGTAAGGAGGTAGTGTAAGTTGTTGAGAAGCACAATCACGATGAGATCAAGATTGTTGATCCAACCCCACTCTGTAGAAGCCAGGTTTAGAGAAGGGGAATACCCTCTCATTCATAAAACTGCTTCATCCTCAGCTAGTCCAGTAGTCGATGGGATCATGGCATATCCCAGCATATCCCACTCTGTACCACTGAAAGGTCCTAGTTAGATCTGCTGATGTGGTTCAGTAAAAGTCTCATGTCACATGAAGGACTGTATTTACACAGTAAGCATAACTGTGCTCCTATTCTCAGATGAATCCCACTAGGATAAAACCCACCTTGTTTGGGAGATCTCAGTGTCATGTGCTTAGACTTAGACTTTCTGTCCCCATCCTATGACTGCCATAAATGGACCATGGTCAAAAATCACCAGAAATCTTCCTTCCAATGTCAGGCATACTGATTCAGTCCTGAGTGGTAACGAAGCAAATTTGTGTTAGGTAGGTTCTTGTTTTCATTTAAGGTCTCTTATATTGTTTTATCTTGGTTATAATTTTTGGCCTCACAAGAATGACAAAAATGTGCTCATATTCTGAGACCCTCCTCCCATTTGGAGGTCTAGCAAGTACCTCAAGAACCTCCTTGGCTATACCTCTTTATCACTCAGATAGCCAGAAAATGAGGTCTTATAACAAATAGCTTCTTTATTTCCAATCTCATTTTTTTTTGCATAATTCCAAAAAACATCTGGATTCATCTTAGCAGCTTCATAAATTCAACTGGAATATGTTCTTATTCTAATGCTTATATATCTGTGACAGTGTTTTATTTCCCAGAAAATTCCTGGGAAAAACGGATTTGGTTAGATTAGATTTCTGCTCTTTTCAGAATGGCTTACTTACTTCAGGTCTGACAGTACAGACTTTTCCTGCTACAGTTTGCAACCTAAGCATTCTGAAATCTGGAATGGAGAATGTGGAGATTCGAATGACAAAAGAGGACTTTGAAGATGCTAAGTGAGTTCCTAGAGTCAAGGTGCTTGCCCTAGGTTTGAGTTGACAAATTGTTTTGTTGTTATTGTTTTGTTTTTGTTTGTTTTTACAGAGAGTATGCCTGTTCCAGCTTTGGGGGAGGGGCAAAGGGAAAGGGAAAGAGAGAATCTTAAGCAGGCTCCATTCCCAGCATAGAGCCCCACGCAGGGCTTGATCTCAGTACCTTGAGATCACAGCCTGAACCTAGATCAAGAGTCCCACGATTAAACAACTGAGCCATTCAGGCACCCTGACCAAATATTTTTTAAGCTTAATTTTTGTTATCACGGTGATCTGACCATGAATGACTCATTGCTTGGTGTACCTGATGGGGACACCCTCACACAAAAGTGCTTCTGTGGCACTATAACTCCCTAAGATAGGGCCTCACCCTTCCTCATTTGTGCCTTTGTCTGTGGTGAGCTGATCTATAAATAGACAGAATTTATCACCCTGTTCTGACTCTTATAAATGAGAACTGTGATACTTGATAGTTACTATTTTGAAAAAATAGATTGTATTCAATGTCCTTGTTGTGAAGGTAGCAGAGGGACACTGAGTTCAGTAAGAATAAAGATAAGGGATCTTTACACACGGCGTCTCAGTATCCTAACAGTCATGAAAAGCGGGATTATTGTCAAAGTTTTGGAGGAGAAAATTGAGGATCAAGGACGTTGTTAGTCTTTGGTCCTACAGAAATCAAGAAATGGGCTTGGGCAGAAGCCCAAATGAAGAACGAGGAGAAGGGAGAGAATGGAGAGAAGGAAAAGATGAAACAGCCCATCAAAAAGTGGCAACAACAAGGGAATATTGAGGACAATTAGAAAGAGAAGGGAAGAAGAGAAGGAAGAAGAAATGGTGCTTGGCGAGGTGTGGGGGACCCAACAATGCTCCCAGGGAAGCAGGACCAAACCTCCCTTGGCCGTGATCTACAGGGCATAACCACACAAACTAATCACAGGAAGTGGTCCGTGCCTGTTTTTTCCAATGAGCCCACTTGGATGCTGCACTTGGCCCAAACAATATACCGTGAATATTTGAAGACTGGGTGGTAGTCAGCTCCTGATCTGACACCCTGTCCTTCACACTGGCACCTCCACCCTTACGCCACATGATACTCACGCACATACACACACACACACACAGAGAGAGAAATGGAGCGATTATTTCTAATTCATTGTTATCTAGTTCATATGCACAACAGTTGCTTAATTTTGGTGGTAATTTTCAGAAAATATTGTCTGTCTCTCTCAGTGAAATAGCCTGTCCAGATGCCCTCTAAAAAAAAAAAAAGTCCTGAATCTGGAAAAAACTCAAAAAATCTCGAAAGGAAAGTGCTGAGAAATAACTAGGGCTGTCAGTTCCATTCAACTGTCAGTTCTCCAAAGATTTCAGGGCTTAAAATGTTAAAAGTGCCAGATGCTATTATCTGTTATTCATGTTACCATTATGTTCTGGTCTTTACTGAAATCAATATAAACTTCCATCTGTACATTAAAAGAATTTCATTGCATCCGTATACTTTCCAAACACAACATATATATGCCAAATTCTCTTACATAGCCACAAGATAAAATTATTATTTTTTAAATTATATTTTTAAATTTGAAAAAATTCTTCCAAATGACATTGGCTTATTTTTTACTGGGTATTTAAAAATTTATCTAATGTACAGTGATAGTATAACAAAATAAGAATTCTTTCAGTGACGATCACCTGTATTTTAGTACCTATGCTTTCTGCAGGTTTCTTGGGGTAGGATGTTCAGCAAAGAAAAGGGAAAAAGACAATTATTTCATAATGTAATTGCATGAATATGAGTCCATAGTTTTTATAAGAACCCACAAAATATTTAAAAGCTCATATCCAGTGAAATTATCCTTTTAAAACATTACCACATGTTACTATACCAAATTAAATACCATATATTTTGTAAGCATTATTTTTATATATGTTTTAGTTACAATAACAACTTAGATTTTCATAATTATTGATTTCTTTCAACATTCCTTATTCCCTTATCTTCCATTATGTATAGATTTAGCAGTCAAATGATAGCTGATAAACTTTATATGTTCATCTGTAAATGTACATGTCTTTAAGAATACTTTGTTCTTAATTTTATCATAAAGAAAATAATAAAAGGCTCTTTTTCACTGTATGCTATTTAAAAAAAAAAAAATCAGCATCCTAAACAGAAAAACAAAGGCTGTTCTACACTGAGACAATATTGGATTTAGCATTTGTATCTACTTTCAAAAAGCCAAGACATTTATAAATTGTAGTGGAAAACACTACTTGGGTGAAATCCAGTTAACACCAAATGGAATAGATAGTGGCATTATCAGGTTTAAGGTCTTCTAATTAGGAATTGCTTCATGTTAGTATTTATACTAGAAAACTTGAAAAGGAGAAGGACCATCCATCTTGCTAAAGATTCCATGGAAGTAGCATCCAAGGGGCCTTCCCCTTTGTACCTTAGAGGGTCACTATAATCAAGCACTCATGTCTCCTTATTTTCAAGCGGTGTACGATTATCTCCTAATATTTTCAAACAGACACCAATTTAAAAAAAAAAACTTAGAATATAAATAATATGAAGAAAGAAATTGTACCAAACCAGGTTTTATTAATTTGGCCTCAAGAGTCACTTGAGATAGTTTACCAATGTATTTACCACTGTATGGTTTTGTGGAAAAGGTTTTGCTACCCAAGTAATTAGTGAAAAAAATTACACTTGCCTTTATGACTGAGATCAAGGTGCAGAATTTTTCCTGGATGCAGAAAACCCAGATATTTTGCTTTTCCATTGATTTTGAGTGCAGACTCAGGATTATTAAAATTGTATTTTGCCATCACATTTTTATATCCATTTAATTTAAATGAGATTTACCTTGAATAATTCAAAATAGTTTTCTCATTTTAAAGAGATCAGTATTTTTGAGAATCAGAAATTCTCTGTTAGTTAATCTGATTTTAGTATTAAATGCAGGAAGTATTATATAGTTACTGGTTATAAGTTTAAGATGTAAGTAAGCTAATTATATAACTGAGGGAAACCATCATCAGTCTTCTGTAAGATATCAGATGGTAAATAAGTTTTTTGAAAGCATTACTAAATCTTCCTTACAAAAATCAAGATCAGTATTAAGCTTAAAAGAAGACCACAAAAATTAGTGATAATCCAGCAAAACATTCCATCCAATGACTAAAGCATTATAAGATATCAACTTAGCAAAAGTGGTAACTTAAGAAAAATAGGAAGTAATGTGATAATAAAAGCAATTATCCAAAAAAATTCAATGGCTAAATATTGTGGGCAACTTATTACATATTTAACAAACAATTTAAATCTTAATTATTTGTATATTAAGAGGGACATTTTGTTAACCTAAATTGGCATTCTTTTTTGTTTAAAATTTGTGGTTTATTTTTGCAAAATTTCTTTAGTTTTACCAATAATTTTTCTATATATAAAGAACTATTCCCATTTTATCTAGGAAACATTCATTATACAATAGAGTCTGAAACATATTAGTTATATAGCTCAAGAAATGCCTCTGTAGTTGTATTTGCCAAAATGTGAACTTGTAAAGGTATTCCCCCATGAATTGTAATTTTTTATTCTTTATCAAGGACAGAGGTCCGTATTAATCAGGATATATTCTTATACTTATTACCTTATTGATTTTGTGTACAAATCCTATGAAGAATTGCAGCTAAGTTGTTAAATTAAAACTCAAATTCCACCCTGATGACTTCAAATACAGTTGTCTATCCAGGGTGCCCTAATGCCTTCTGTTCTTCTGTATTTTTTTTTCCCTTCTAGAAAGACCCAGTGAGCTCTCTAGAAAATTTAGAGGAAAAAAAGTTTCCTGGAGAGGCCTCCATTCCAAGCCCTAAACCCAAGCTCCATGCAAGAGATCTCAAAAAAGAACTAATCACGTAAGCGATCTTCAGTGGTATGTTCTGTCAGATTCTAGAATTAGAGGACTCAGATTCAGAATTTTGGGTAATAATATCCTGGTTTATAGTTAAATGTTCAATACATACTTATTTATGCTTAGAGCTAAGAGGATTATGGAAAAAATGTATATATGACATGATTTCGTGCTGAGATGATTGAAAAAACAAAAACAGTATAAAACAATTAGAAATGTTTATGTGTTTTGTTTTGTTTTGTTTTGATTTGTTTGGCTGATCAGAATCTGCACCACTTGAGTCAGGTGAACCCAGCTTCTCCGTAGTACAATCATTTACTAGTATCGTGGCCTTAGTTTTTAAACTCATTTGAACTCATTGAACCTCCAGTTTCTTAAAGTAGGGCTATCAACAATCATCTCATGAAATTGTGAAAATCTAGGGAAACAGTCTGTAAGAATATACAAAATGCCAAGTGGATAGTGAGTTTTCATTGTACAATAATTATTACAGCTTGTAGTATGAGACCCCTAAGATGTAGAATCCTAAGCAGAATTACTGTATTTTGCTCACTAAAGGCATAAACATTTTTTTAATGAGGAAGTACATTAATTCATGTCTCTACTGAAAATGTTTTGAGAAATTAATCACAATTAGATTTAAATAATTATTACATTGAAATTTTTAAAAATAGGACACGTGTTTGAGGTACAGGCGGCAGCCTTTTTCTTTTTGATTCTGCAATAAATATAAAGTCCCTAAAGTGTGTCAGCAAGTTAATGTTTCTTTCCTTAACATAATTATAGTATCGTTAGCATATGGATGATACAAAAAACTACTACCCATAGGTCTAACCTCTCTCACAGCCTCATAGATTCTCCTTGAAAGCAGAGGCCAACTTTTTCTTTTGGGACTGGAATTTTTTTCATTTAATTTTGTGATTCTGTTAAAAATCATTTAACATTTCTCACAATGATGAGTTCAATGATATTATAAAGTCAGCTGTGATGATGGAGTGAAGGATCCAGAATCCATTCTTGAGGAGTCACACCTTTTTAGGACTAGTTGGGTCTAGCTATTCCTTCTGTGGCAGTGGAACAATTGTTCATGTATTCAGTAACTATTTTTTGCATGCCTGCTATGTTTTAGGCATATGTCAGATTTGAAATGAATTCTGCCCTTCCAGAAAGTGCCTTTTGAAGGAAATGAACAGGATGTAGGGATAGAAAATGTTGCTTCTGGGTCAGGTGAATGAGTTGAAGAAATGTTTATGTTTTGATCAGAAGGTCATAATCTGACACTTACTGACCCCAGAAGATCCAAGTCAGTATTTCAGGGCGTCTATGAACCTCATAACGCTTAATGCAAATGATTATTTGGGTAAGGGTGTTTATGGTTTTCATCACCTTCTCAAAGGATTCTGTGACTCAGAGAGTTTAAAGACTCGGGCACCTGATGTCAGGAAATATTAATTAAGATGGCAGCAGAGGCGGGAGCAGGAACAAAGCTTCAGGGATCTAAGCTCTGAGCCCTGAGCTGAGCTCTGAGGACTGGCCAAACCTGGACAGACAGAGAGTGCAGGCATGGACTTAAGCAGGACGGGGCACTGTGAAGAGTGCCCGGCTGCATGTTTGTATGAGCAAGCCACGAAAGTTTAAACAGGGAAGTGAATTAGTGGCGTAGTGCTTTAGGAAGAATGGTATGCAAAATTATTCTGAAGCTGGAAGGTCATCTAAAACACTGATGTGAAAAGAAGTAAAACAAAACCCTGATACAGAGATTCAGACACGAGATCTCGAGGCTAGAGAAAGTATAGAAAGAGAGGGATAGAGTGTTCTTGAAGCCTTGAGGACACACAAGCTGCTGGCCCCTGACAGGGCAGAAAGAAAGCCCACAAAGAACACAGAAATGAGGCCCTTTACAAACACAGGAGGACGACTAAGGAAAATGATTTCCATGGGAACAAAAAGCTAAAACAATTACCAAACTGGGCATTTAGTATTATTGATTTGCCCTATAAGTTCAAAGAAGTTAAGAAAATGTGGATAAATCTTTGGGAAATGGTTCTTACAAAGTAATGGAGGCAGGGAATGGGGCATGAGATGGGGAAATTCAGAGAAATGTGTGTGCTGGGACAGCACAGGTGGTGCCACCAAATTATTGCAGGGATAAGAACAAAGATTGTACAGTGAGCCCAGCTGCCATGCCCCCCCCCTTTTTTTTAACCTTGAAGAACTGTGATTGTGGGTCATTAGGATTTAGAGTGTGATTCACACAAATTCCTTGCGGATATAACTTGGCCTGGGCATTGTCTGGACGGCAGGCACTCCTAAGTTTTTTCTCTACTTTACCGGGCAGGGAAGTAGAGATCCCAGAATAGATGGTAAGTGAGGAGGAGAGGTGGGAAGTGTTTCAAGCAAACACAAGGCAGAATCTGTTGTTTTTTCTACACTTACATCCTTAGCTTGCAATATAGTCCTGGCTGGGTTATATATCACATGAGGGAGTGAGGGAGTGAGTGACATGTAGGAAAATAATTTTTGGTTTTAAATGGTGAAATATTAAAGTGTATTCATACACAAAATATTCAAAGTTGCCAATTATTGAGAGTTTCTAGCAAAAAGTAATCTTTCCTCTTAGTCACCAACATCTGTATTATCTCTTCTGAATCTCTTCTGATTCTGAATCATTTTCTTCTGAATCAGTATGAAAGTATGTTTCAATTTTTCTAATAAAAAAGTTAAAAACCGTCTCTTGACTTGGCTTTCACCTTGATCCCCTGTCTCTTCTTCCTTTCATGGCTAACCTCCTCAGGAAAGTGTGACTCTGTTTCTCTCCTAAATTTCTCCCAGAGAGGCTTATGTTCTCATCATTCCATCAAAACCATCCTTGAGTCCTGCAGGGAACCCATCTGTGTGTGGTTTCTTATTCCTCTTGACCTGCTTGATGTGGCTGCAGGATTTGACAGAGCTGAGCACTTCCTCCTCTGTCTTCTTCACCTGGCTTCTAGGGTACCACACCTCGGAACAGGTTCCCACCTTACCTGTTACTCCTGCTTAGACTCCTGTGAAGCCTTCCAAAGATGGACTGTCTCAGAGATCAGCTCCAGAACCCCTTCTCTCCTCTGCCTACACTCAGTTTTCTAGATTCTCAGTGTCCACTCTGAGGACGTCCAGGCTTGCACTATCTCTGGACCCATTTCCAGTGGCCCATGGGGAATGAGCTCTCCCTCCCCACAGGACCCTGCCCCTCCCTCTCTACCAGCCACCTCTCCTGCTTTTCCGCAAGGCTTCAGGGCCTCATTGCTGCTATTCCCTCTGCCACAGATGTTTGCAGGGTGCCATAGGTCCTCACCCTCCCTCAGCTCATACCTCAAATGTCACTTACCTGAGGGGTCTTTCTGGCACTATGGCCACCCACCCCAGCCCTGATGTTCCTGCTCCCTTTATCTGGAACTCCTGTTGTCTTTCAGGACAACACCTTTATCACCTTCTAATATAAATAATAAACATATTTATCACCTTCTAATATATCTAATATATATATTCTTCTAATATATCTAATAATACATCTAATATATCTCCTTCTAATATAAATAATAAACATATTTATCACCTTCTAATGCACTCATACACTTTGCTCGCCTGCGTTCTCTCTTGTCTGCCTCCCCAATTAGAGCAGAGGGCCCCGGAGGGCAAGGGTATTCTTCTTTCACTGCTTTTGTTCTCTCCTACATCCATGTCATTGCTACAGAATATTTACTGCAGTAACTCTTCCCTCCCCAACTCCGCAAACAGTGAGTTGAGAGCATCTCAAATGCTCCCAACGAACATCTCAAATGCTGTTATAGGCCTTACACATAGAAAGTATTCAATGAAATTATTCCTAGTGCAACACTGTTATACTGTGTTGATATGTGACTGATTTTTAAATGATCTTAGACTGCATTCTTTCTGGATTTCGCAGGCAAACATTATTGGCTCAACTATCATCTTTTCTTATATGAGTTTAATGTTCACCTAGAGCTTGGTGGCTGGAGCAATGTGGTGATGTAGTACCAAACACACTAGAGCTTCAGTGTCACTGAACATTTTGCTTCCCACAAGTGACTTGGGGTCAGCCACATACTTACTCCCCTGTGGAGCTATCATTCAAGTTTTTAAAATCTTTGTATGGGTTTTGTTTCCTCATGTTACTTTGAATATCTTGAAAAATGGCAAATTTCATCCTTTGAAGGTAGATTTTTGAAAATTGTAAGAGTCATTCCAAACTAAATGTAGTGTAAAGGATTGATAATTAACCTGCATTACCAATTCAAACAGAAAAATGAAGTGAGATTATTTTGTAATGTGCACTTCTCACTGGGACAAAGGAAATACAAAGAGGAAGGGTTCTAAAAACATTGTGAACAATTTTTGAAGTAAAATCTAATCATGAATTCTTAGGAAATTATAGAGACCTCATGATTCTCTCCTCATTTTCATCCCCAGACGATGTTCTGATCTTTATGGACCTGTGCTATACACTGGTTTTGTAAAAGTCTTACTATAGTTTCATCCTTTTTCAAAAATTATGCTTTGCCTTATGTTTCTAACAGATAAATGTACTTTAATCGATTACAAAATGGGATTTTTAAATGTCAATTATTAAAATAAATTTTCTTAGAGTTTGGGGGCCACTTACTCGTTTTCTTTCTCTAAGTGTTAATACTTTTTTTTTAAAGATTTTTAAATTTTATTTGTGAGAGAGAGCATGAGCAGAAGGGGAAACAGAGAGGGGGAAGCAGATTTCCCCCTGAGCAGGGAGCCTGCCGCAAGGTTTAATCCCAGGCCCTGAGATCCCAGGACCCTGAGATCATCACCTAAACTGAAGGCAGACGCTTAACCTACAAAGCCACGCAGGCACCCCTCTAAGTGTTAATACTTTCACTTGAAAACTTGCCCAGAATGTTTCACTCAACTGGTATGGGCACATGTTATTGGATAAGATTTTTCACTGACAATTTGTAATTTAAGCCAGCTATCAGAATCTGAAACAAAAGCTTTTCCCACAACAATGCCATCTCCAGTCCTTTTGCTATTCCTAGACCTTTTTATACCACCAAACTTAAAAAAAATAAAAAAATTAGCAGCAGATCAAATGCGTACTTTATTATGTTACTCCATAATTAATTTATAGCTGACTGGTTTAAAACTCATTGGCAATTTTTGCCTCTCCTGGCAGTATTAATAGAAGTCATTAAAAAATAGAAATAAAATTTAGAAATAAAATAAAATAAATGCAGTGCTGTTTTTGCACACTAGATGGCCATGTATTTCTAAAGTGGGGATCCCCAGACAATTGCAACACATCTCTCACACTCTGAATATTCCAGTTGTACAGTGGGTGAATGGCACTCGTGAGATAACTGAGTTCAAATGTTAATAATTTTTCTTTCCCCCTTCACTTGTTTACATGTATGTACAGCTTCCACGGTTTCCTTTCTGATACCCCATCTAGGGAATGTGGTAGGGGAAGAGTTAGACAATTCAGCTTGGACTGAGCCCTTAAAATCAAACATCTCTCTGAGAGATGGAAATGTTCTAACTCTTACAGTTTCTTTAGGTTACCTGAAGATGACTAGAAAGTAGCTCATAGGGAAAACAAAAAACAAAACACTTATTTGTGGAGCAAAACAAATAGCATGGAGGACATGGGGAGTTAGAGAGGAGAAGGGAGTTAGGGGAAATTGGAAGGGGAGGTGAACCATGAGAGACTATGGACTCTGAAAAACAATCTGAGGGGTTTGAAGTGGCGGGGGTGTGGGAGGTTGGGGTACCAGGTGGTGGGTATTATAGAGGGCACAGATTGCATGGAGCACTGGGTGTGGTGAAAAAATAATGAATACTGTTTTTCTGAAAATAAATAAATTGAAAAAATTTTAAAAAACACACAAAAAACTAAAAATGTGACAAGGGGTAAACTTTGTATTCTACACATATGGATAAGCGTTCACTTTAGGCAGCATGTCAGAGAAAACCAGAAGCCTGAATGACGTAACTGATTTTTCCTCTGATTAACACTGCCACAAATAGCACTGAGTGGGCTGGGGTCAATCTGCTTACTCCAAATGAGTGACTTTCGAGCAGCATCAGAGGAAAATAAATGACTGAGAAACCAATGAATCTATTAACTATGGAAGCAAATTCTCTTACATTATTTTTAAAACACACATAAGATACACAGAATGTGACCAGCTTCTGAGATACAATGAAGTACACCAATACAGACTCTGGTCTTTAGTAGATGGCCAGAAGAGCCTACTGCTTTGGTGGTTAATTAGCAATTGTCTGTGATGGTTTCAAGCTTTGGATAAAACTGATCCCAAGGTTTAATTACTAAACTTCTTATCGGTTTCTGTATTGTCAGCACCTTTTCCATCCAAAATGTCAATTTACATTCCAGTATATGTAGTATCTTCAAAGATATTCTCTTTCAGGCAGTTTCTATAATATATATGAAGTTGCTATGATGACCTTCTCTTAAGAACTCAAAAAAATCCTTCAGGCACCTGAGTGGCTCAGTTGGTTAAGCAGCCCACTCTTGGTCTCAGCACAGGTCTTGATCTCAGGATCGTGAGTTCAAGCCCCACATTGGGCTCCATGCTGGGCATTGGGCTCCACACCAGGCATGAAGTCTACTTAAATAAAATAAAAACAAAGAAAAGAAAACCTCAGACTCATAAAAATTCTTTTCTGAATTCTGTTATATAATTGGTGCCAGTATTCCTAAGAGCCACTCTCTTTATAAAACATGAATTTATAACATTTATACTTTCAAAGAAATAAAAACATCTTTGGTTGTTGACTCACAACATCACTAGAGCATATATTTTGGCATCGATTTTCTACGTGATTTGAGTCAGAGAATTAAGGTGATGTTGAAAACTAATACCTTCATATCATACCAGTATTCTTCTAGTCTTCTGGTTCCTAGATAACATAAATCCTTAGTTCACTAGTTCCTGTGTGTCCTGCATGGTGTTAACTGATCTTGGAAAGAGAACCTACCTCATAATCTATAGACAGAGCAAATGAATCTGTGAAAAGCACTTGACTTTAAGACTATATTTTTTTATTGACTCAGCTGTCCAACACCAGGATGTGATGGAAGTGGCCATGTCACAGGAAACTATGCTTCCCATCGCAGGTACCTTACCACCTACAACATCTTATTCTAATGTGAATACTTATTCTCACCCATTCTAGGAAGATATTACCTGGATCCAGAATTGAAGAGTGATTTAGTTGGGGTTTGGGGTTTGTTTGTTTTTGTTTTGTTTTGTTTTTTGTTTTTTTCCCCAGAAGTAAAGCTAAGTTAAATCTTCTGGCTTTTTATTTATATGGTATAGAAATCATGATTTTTGGTCAAAGATAGTTTTCTGATTTCATTGTGTAGATTATAAACCAAAAGCTAGAGTTTATGTCAGGACTTTAGCTCTGTCTAGTTTTAGAACCCAAGTGAAACCAAGGTGACTTGGGTTGACCATTCACCTTGTGGAATGATGTGGCAGACTCAGCCCTGGGCAAATACCAGGTCACAAACAGTGCAAAAAAAGCTGCATTTAATCTTTCCACTTACCTTCTTCATTGATGTTATTTGCCTTCCCTTTGGGCACCGGTTTAGACCTTTAAGCCAGCACCCCTTAGTGTGCAATGGAAGTGAACTCCGAATCAGTAATTATTGCATTACAGAATTCTAGAGTTGGGGAGTCTCATTGGGTTAAAGCCCTTCATTTGATAAAATAGAAAACCTGAGTCTATGAGAAATAATTGAGGTGTCTATAAGCCCAGACTGGTTAAAGTAGACAAGCCAGATTCAAACCTAGTTATATTTTTCCCAATCCCCAGTCACCAGTAAATTTAGCATATGTTCACAAACTCAAGATGCCATTTGAGTCGGATATGTATATGTCAGTGTTGTCTGTTTTGTTTTTGTTTTTTCTCATCCCTTTTTAGTGTTTCTGGATGTCCTTTAGCAGATAAGACTCTTAAATCCCTCATGGCTGCTAACTCTCAGGAGCTTAAGTAAGTATCGGAATCATGACCTCCTAGTTCATCACTGTGTTAGGACTCCCCTCATTCAAGCCCGGTGTGGGTTTTCACTAACAAGTAGTTAAGTCATGACAGCATCAATTATAACCAATGCATTCTTTCACCACAAAGTCCAAATGACTAAAAACAACTCATCGTAATTTTATTTAGTTCATTTTCTTGCTTTGCGGATCTTTTTTCTTTTATAGTATTTTTTATAATAACAATAGAATAGTTAAACATAATACTTTTTTCTGCTGATTTCAGAATTTGTACACTAAATCAGACCTATGAAAGTGTGGCAAAGCACTTTCATCCTCTAATCCCAAGTAAACTGCGTAATATTTTACCTTATAGGAATTTTGAATCGTATGTCTTTCAATTCTGGGACCTAGACACAATTTTGGCTCATTTCAACCTAGGATCTCAAAACCACATGTGTATATATTAACTTCTACTTACTGATTTTATTTTTCCTATTCTTCTCTTCTTTTATTCCAAATTTTTCATTTATTTTTTCTTCACATCTTATTATATTACATATAGAATAATAAGAAGTTATAGTCTACCTTACACCCTTTAAAATAGGGCACCCATTTAGAAAAGGTAACCAATAACATTAAACAAAATTAATGAAACTCATTTGTAATAATAACATCTTAAAAAAAAGTGAGTTTTACTACGTCTAATGATAATGCAATATTTGTATAAGTAGTAGAAACAATATTTGGTGTCTAAATCACGAGTAAAATTTCAGATATTTTATTTTCTTAATATTTTGTTAATATTCCCTTTTTCTAACTTGTTTAAAATTCTTGTTTGAAATTACAAACAACAAATTTATGAAAGAAGATGTGACTGTAATATTAAGCAGATCTAAAACTTGGGAATATTAGTACCAGAAATACTAGAGGGAACTATGAAATACACTTTCCTCATATTCAATATGTAAAGAACAGTTGATTGTGTCGGTATAGATTCTGGAAATCATGCTATAGATTGCTGTTTTTCTAGACTGAAATGTAAAAATGTTAGGTTGAGACATGATTGACGGATTGAAAAGAGAGGAGTGCCAGACAGTCATACTCAATTGAACTTACTTATCTTACTCAGTATTTATTATTCAATCTTACTCAGTTGTTCTAAACTTGTACATTTCTGTACCTTAATAATAGCTATTGGTTCTCTTAAATAGTTTCTCTAAATATTATTTCTAGAAAAAATATTGAAAACATGTAGACTGAGTTCTACAACAATATTCAGTATTTACGTGTTTTAGGCAGCCATCTGATAAGTAACATCTTTAGGTTTTTTTCTATTTAAAAAAAGACATTTATTGACTTCTTGTTTGGTTATTCAGTTTTTACTTTCAAGTGTATTTTGAAGCTGCTCCTACTCAGCATTCCAAGTGAAATTGGATTCCCCTTCCTCTTTTCCCCTTTTCATTCCAAATTTAGTGGTTGATTGTTGATAATAACTATGGGTGGATTTTCCAAAAGGCCATTTAAGTTGGGCCATGAGGCAGAACAGACCAGGTGCAAACAACTTAGGTTCTTTGGCAATTATATTAATGTGCCAAGTCTCTGGAGCTCGTATATACCACTCCTGTTCATCTGAATTTAATGGATTATTGCAGCAGTGGATCAAATCAAACAAAATAAATTTTGCACAGAAACAACTTGGAAAACTTTTTTGTTAATCAAAAAAGAAAAACTTTGCATGATTTAGACAGAAGCCTGGCAGTAAGTTGTGGGCCAAATTTCAGGTTCCTTCCAAAATGAAGTTTAAAAAGAAGAAAAAAAGAAGGTAGGATAAAAGCTAATACATTGCTAAGCATCATCCAGGAGATACATATCTTAATATTTTCTTTAAAAATGTTTTCTTAGCTAAAAATTCATTGTATATAAGGAAAAAGAGTCCAACACAAAGCAACTCATTGTGTTTAGTTCTGTTTGAATGTGTCGTGATCTCTCTGCCTCCACTACAACCATGCGGTTCTTGCGCTCTGTTCCTGCGTTTTCCAGGTGTCCGACTCCGGGTTGTGATGGTTCAGGGCACGTGACTGGAAACTATGCTTCGCACAGAAGGTGAGATCAGTTTTGTTTCTGAAGGAGGGCAGTCATAATGTTGACAGCAGCGGCCAGTGAAATCACCTGGTTTGGTTTTGTTCTTTGTTGTCTGCATATTTAGTTTGTCCGGCTGCCCTCGAGCCAGGAAAGGTAGTGTCAAAATGACGCCTACAAAGGAAGAAAAAGAAGACCCTGAACTCAAGTGAGTGTGATTGTCAGTTGAGGTGTGGCCAGATGTAGTTTGTTGGTCAAATGGGCGGGATGTTGGTTGGGAGGCAACTAAGCATTGATTGAGATTGAGGGGTGGAGGCACCCAGTTAAACCCAAGGACCCTTGAAGAAGCCATCAGTGTTTAAAAGCTTGAGCAAATTATCTTATCCCTAGCTATGTGTACAAAGTTCTTTGATAATGCCGAAACAAGCAAACAAACAACAACAACAAAACCCAACAATAACAACAAAACTAAGTCTATACTTTTTCCAGTTGCTTTAAAGAAAAAAAGCATGGTGGAAGTACAAGCATGACAAATATGGCAACATTTCCCCCAAAAGCTTTAATTTTGGTTAAGGTGAAATTTTATCTTAAATTTCTTGCTCTGCAACATTTCTCAATGCATTATTGAGACATTTAAAAGCCAACATTCCAGCGCTATGGGCAATGCGCTGCGTAGTGTAGGGCAAAGCGGTGAACATCTTATACGCGTGGTCTTTGGTTGGAGGCAGCACGGCAGAGCTTACGTGGTTGACTCTAGAGCTAAAAAGTGTGGGTGTGAACCTGACTCCACTTCTTGTAAACTGGGTGGCAACTTAATTAAGTTCTATCAGCCTCATTTTCTCTACCCGGAAAATGGGACAGTAACACTATGTTCAGTGGGTTTGCAGTGAGGATCATGGGAGATAATGCGTAAACCTTGCTTAGCTCAGCCCTGTGGATCACTATTTCCGGTAATACAGTGCTGTTTTGCTGGCATTTTTAAAGACTCTTTAATTCCACCACTTGCCATCTGTACTATATGGAATTGCCACTGTCTTCTTATTCACCTACTTACATCGCTTTGTGTGCGTTATCTAGTGTCTCCCAGCTGGCAATGACTCTTCTATGTCTCTCTAGATGTCCTGTGATAGGGTGTGACGGACAAGGTCACATATCAGGTAAATACACGTCCCACCGCACAGCTTCTGGCTGTCCCCTGGCTGCCAAGAGACAGAAGGAGAATCCTCTCAGTGGGGGCCCCCTCTCCTGGAAACTGAACAAACAAGAGCTACCACACTGTCCCTTACCAGGCTGCAATGGGCTGGGCCATGTAAATAATGTTTTTGTCACCCACAGAAGGTAACATTTGTTTTCTGCCTTTTGTTGTGTTGTGTTGTGGTTGTGGTTGTGGTTGTGTTCACCTCAATGGCTTTGGGTTGAGGGAAAAATCCCTCCTTGAGTTCATTAATCATAGCACTTTAGATGGTGCAGCAAGACTTGCCAGACATTCTCCTTTGAAGAATGAAAAATGTAATATCCTCTGTTTCTGAAAACTTACTACACAGTTGTTAAGTACTGTAGAAACTGCATTTGTCTTTTGTGTTCTCAAATTTGCTTATGCTGCTATTTTTTAATGGTTTAGTCTTTTAATGGTTCACTTCAATTTCAAGTGGTGATATTTACTCTATTATGTAGTGTAATTGTAAACTTTCTCTTTACATATTTATGTCCCTCCCTCTTGTGAACTGGTTCAATTTCAGGCCAAATTGTAGTTATTTTGCTGCTGGGGAGATGTGACTCATCCCCAGCAGCCAGAAAGAGAATGACACAGTGACTACTAAGTATACCACAGGATGAGAGAGATTTAGAAAACCCTTTATAGTTTCACAATGACTTAATTCCTTTGTCACTGAGTGTCGTGGATTTCAATGGAGCCCTTTCTCAGGAACACTGATCTTAGTCCAGCTTTTTGGTTCACATTCTACCTAAAGAAAAGGCGCTAGCAGATTCAGTATCCACTTCTCCAATCAAGGAGGATCCTTCTAGTCTACTGTTCCCTGCGTGTGATGTGGATTTAAAAACCCAGTGAAGCTTTAGTGAGCCTTGATGCTTTGCGTGTGAGCAGTCTGCAAACTGAGAAAAGCTGGGGCATTCTATATTTTATTTGGTTTTAAAGATACATATCAACGGTATCAGAAAATTAACCCTTCCAGGAATTGCTGTTTTAAGTGGATATACAGCCATATCTGCTTACCGAGAAAACCTACATGTTTAAGTGGTTTATTTTTTTATTTTCAAATGCATGGCCATGTTCACATAGCCCACATTGTGTTATTCTGAGTTTGAATCCTCATTTCATATTTGGGAGCGAGCGACAGTCACAAATCAAGTGTGCCTAATGGCATATTAACTGCACAGTAGCTTGACTTTCTTATCGTGGACTCAGTAATATCCATGTTAACACTGATCATTAAATGTTAACGCTATACTATGACGGGCACATCCCTCAGTCAGCAACAACAGGATTATCTTTAAAAATCATGAAGTTTTAATGATGACACTAAGGCTTGGTGAAGATAGGGAGCAACAGGGGCTCCCACTAGCAGTGGAAGAGTAACTGGTAGAGCCATTTCAGGAAGCAAAGTGACTTGAAGGAGTCCAGCTGAAAAAGGGCAAATGGACATACCTTGTAACCCAGATACTGAGCTGTTAGGCTGATGCCTCAGAGAGTCTCATGCACAATGGACCCCAGAGACATGTTTGAGAATGTCTGTGGTAGCATTGCTCTGTGAAGTCCAAACTAGAAACAACCCACGTACCCACAAAGTCAGGATGTGTCCCGGGGGGTGGGGGGGTGCTGCCACATGGTGGTGACAATGAAGTTGTGTTCTAAGTGGATTATAGAACACAATGCTGAGCAGAAAAATAATTGTTGAAGAATATGTGTGGCATGCTTCTGTTTCCAGAAAGTAAAAAACAGGTAACAATGTTGCATTTAAAAAGCTAGGGTATCATCAACCTACAATTCAAGGCAATGGTTATATCTGGGGGCAGGAGAGGCAATTTTTGAAGGCATGGGGAGCTTCAAACATCTTCAGGTTTGAAGGTAAAAGGTATTCACTTTGAGAGTATTCTTTAAACTGTAAATACACACTATGTATCTAGGTACATATTACCTATTTCGTAGTAAGAGAAAGAAAATTATGAGTTCAAAATTAGGCTTCAACATTAATGCCAAGATATTATTTTCTAGGAGAAAGGAAATAATTATGTATAAAAACAAGTGAATAATTCAGACTTCACTCTTCTTCACTAGAGAGTTCTCTTGCTACTTGGAAGATTTAAGAGACTGAATTCACTTTGGGTATTCTCTTTAAGGTGGAATGCTTCTCTTTACTATATGTAGAATGTCATGAAATAATGTAATAAAGTGCCTAGCTTATACTTATAGCCTGGCACAACATGGTGTCTGACCCAGACAATTTCCTTTCCCTTTCATAAAAATTATATTAACATATGTGTATATATATGCAATAATTCATTAATAATTCATTAAAGTAGGAATGACTTATGCTGAAATAGCATGATTTAACCTATGAGACACTTTTCTATATTCCGTATTTTGCCCCTCAAATCCACAAGGTTGTTTGGCAATCTTTCCCATCCCTGACAACGGAGAACCTCTATTCAGGGCACGCTCTGTTCCAGTAGAGAGCACTGTTCTAAGTACCTTAGGTGGTTTATTCCTTTAATCCTTCACAAAACCCTGTGAGCTACAGAGGTAGTACAATTATTCTCCATTGACAGAAGAGGACAAGCACAGGGCAGTTCAGGGATTGCCCTTGCACACAGCGTTAGTACAGCAGAGCCCCTGTTGTGAGCACTGTATCATCTCCATCCTTGGTGTTCAGGGGATCTTTTTGTGGGCAGCCTCACAGTCTTTCCCCAAACATTCTCTCTAAGGTGAATTTCGTGATTTTTCTCACTCTAACATGCACCAAAACAGGAATAATTACAAAACTCACCTTACAGTATGGTTGAGAACAATGTGATCCATGCATTTACATCAGCATATCTACAGACTATTTTAAAACCATGTTTTGAGTCTTGCATGGCATACTTCTATTTTGAAAAACTGGCAATCTTGGAAAACAAATGCTTTTGTATAAAGACACATAGACACACACACACTCAAACACACAAACATACACACATACACAAGATGGATGTTTGTAACTTCAGACTAGAACATTTATGATAATTAGACCTCATTTAGTCCTGTACCATAAGTGTCATTTTTTAGGGTTTTTTGAGTTTTTTTTAATGTAAACAGTGATGTCCATGTAAACTGTATCATCAGAAATATCACTTTAACAAGGCAGATGAAGATATGGTTTAAAATTGCCATGATATGTGATTAAGTTGCAAATCGGTCAAAACCATAAAAGACATTTTTTCCTGCCTTTGCAATTCAGAGCCCAAATCTTGACAGAGACACCCCAGTCAACCTCTATCTTTTCTTAAGCAATAGTTTGAATCCCCATGGAGGATGTGGTCATCCTCAAAAGGAAAAATGACATTTTATCATTTTTTATCCCATTTTTTTTAATTGAAGATTTGTTTTATACCCTGGAAGATGTAACTGCATTGGAAGATACAAACTATCAAGTGACATTGTGAAACCATACCCTCACTTTCATAACTTAACTATACCCTTAGGTTCTAAGTCACACAGCTGTGGACACTTCATTAACTCTCCTCACCACTGTGTTAGAACTGGACATTTATTGTCTTATTGTTGGAACAAAACTGATTGCTTAGAGGACAGAGTCAGGGACGTTCTCCTAAGCTATTAGTAGCCATTACCATTACATGAAAAATGGACTTACTACAGGTCACTTTCTTTTAAAAGATTTTTTTGCTTTATTTGAGAGAAAGCGAGTTTGAGGGAAGAGGGAGGGGTGGGGAGGCGAGGAAGTCGGAGAGGGAGAGAGAGAATCCCAAGCAAGCTCCCCACTGAGCGCAGAGCCCATGCAGGGCTTGATCCCACAGCCCTGAGATCATGACCTGAACTGAAATCAAAAGATGGATACTTAACCAACTGAGTCACCTAGGCACCCACTACAGGTCACTTTTAAAATCCACCCTACCAACTAAATATTAATCCTGTTCATGACCATTTTCTGAGAACACAATACATGACATAAAATAAGGCAGACTTATAAAAACTTTTCAGAAAAAGAAAAAATATAACAAAGCTTATATAGGCCACATTGTATGGTGAGAATCTTACAAAATGGGAAAATCTGGTTTATTGTTCTGTTTGTGTTTTTTCATTATTTTCTTCTCCTGTGTTAAATATTTCATAATTTATCAAGTTTTGGCAAACCACATATCTTTCTTTTTCTATGTAGTATTACATATCTATTATTTTTGGATTTCATATAATCTTCATATAGAATAACTTTTAATGTACTTTAAAATACATTCATAGAGCGCTTGGGTAACACAGTTGGTTAAGGGACCAACTCTTGGTTCAGGTCAGGTCATGATCTTCAGGGTCATGAGATCAGGCCCCAAATCTGGCTCTATGCTCAGAGGGGAGTCAGGTTAGGATACTCTCTCTTCCTCTCCCTCTGCCCCTCTCCCCACTGAAATAAATAAATAAATCTTGAAAAAAAAAACACACATTCATGTAGCAAACATTTATTAAGGGCCATGCTTTAGAAATATTTCTTTTCACTTTGCCAAGTGTTGTAATGCTTGAATTGAAAATGATTTTTTTGTACATGAATTGCAACCAAATATCTGTAGGAAAAAAATATTCTTAGTGGCTGATTGTGACCATTTTTAACATTATTTAATAATTGCATCTCCAAAAATACAACAAAATTGCAAAAGAATGAATGGTTACTTAAAACAACAAAATCATCTGATCATCTACTACAGCAAACAAATTTTGTTCAATGTTTCATTATCATTTTGGTGCAATTTAAATAAGACAGATGACATTAAAGAAAGGAAGCACAGCTGAAGAATACAGCAATTAAGGAAAAGATGTAAACCCCACTGCAGGACAATACACCGCCTGCAGGCAGTGCATTTGAATATATTTCTAGTGGTTCCTTTCATTCTCCTTTCAGCATAGGCATTTTTTTTTAATGAAAAGTAATGTTTAAAAAATTAAGAGTATAAAGTAGAAATGTTCTCCTGTCCAAACGGCATGTGATACACCAGTTTATTTTTATTATTTTGGGTTTAATTTGAGTCATTCTGTAAAGATCAGACTGTAGTACATAAAAGACAGGAAGAACTAGATCCTGCTTAATTATTCATGGAATATTGAGTCATTTGGAACAATTCTTATTTGTAATACATATGTACTATTTTACATTTACAGAAAATAAAGTAACCATTCCTTAAAAAAGGCACTTGTATGAATGCAGAATAGTAACATTTTAACACAATTAATTAAATGATAATATCAGTAATAGTTATTTGAATTTTGATTTAAAGAGCAAAACCAAAACATAATTATATTATCTGAGGGCCTTTGCTTTTGTGTTCATAGATATGATGTGTTATTTCTACAAAGAGACTGCAGATTATAATGTAATTAGTAGTCAAAAGACTTAGTAAGTGATGAATACAAAATTTTAATTTTTGTAAGAAGTAATATGTGTTTTTTTATTATGTTATGTTAGTCACCATACAGTATGTCATTAGTTTTTGATGTAGTGACATGTGTTTAAAAAAAAGGGGGGGGGTAATATGTATTTCACACACTGGTACTATTTCTATTCTCACAGCTTATCTGGATGTCCTCTAAATGCACAAGCCATCAAAAAGGGCAAGGTCTCAGAAGAACTAATGACCATCAAGCTCAAAGCAACTGGCGGTAAGAGCACAAGGCTAGAAAGCTGCCATCCCCACCAAGGCCTCAGCTGTAGCTCTCCAAAGTTGTTTGCCTGCCAAATTATTCTCTATATGGAAAGTGTAATTTTAATATACAAGAAGGATGTTTTCCTTGAATCTCAACTAAAACTATAACTTCATCTAAAAAACAACTTCTTGAGTTTTTCTCTTTCCTTTTTCATTAAGTATCTCTAACACAAAAACTCAAGCATTACCATTGGAAGGACTAAGACACACCAGCTGAACTTTTGTCCTTCAGTCCTCAAAATCACACCTTTGCATGAGTGTGTGTGTGTGTGTGTGTATGTGTGTGTGTTCCTGCTGTAAGCCTTCTATCATATTTCAAGAAATACAGTTTTTGGCATCTGTCTTTGAATCCTTAAGGTTTATTGCATCTTCAAATATTTATGATGAATCTGGATGATTTAAATTTATATCTATATTTCCCTAGTGTCAATGCTTTATAGAAGTTAGTAATGCAGTTTCTGAGCTCTATCTTTGGATCCTCCCATTTTTCTTTGATTCTTGAGTGCTTTTCCTAAGAGTTCTCATCAATGTCATCTCAGGTGTGTTGTTTCCTTAGATCATCATTCTAAAGCATCTAGAAACAATGGCAAAGCATTGTTTTGTTTTGGGAGATTGATTTGATGATGTCTTTGGCACATAACTGGATTGGAGTAACTGTTTTTACCTTACTTCTTTGAAAGCATTTCCCAATCTTTCTAATTTGCTATGATTTTTTACAAAGAAGATATGCAGTATCTGAAGGAGAGAAGCACTTTTGAGCCTCATACAATTTCCCTTCTGAGGTTTTCATCTGCTGTCAGATGCATTATCTAAAGTGGCCTCTTGGGGACCTGCTCTCCCTCTTGGAGCCGCCACTAAGAGGTGAAGGGGGTCAATTTGCCTGTGGAGGAGGAATAAAAGAACTGGAGGTTAGAGATTATGCTGGACATTCTTTCCAACACTTAGATGCTCAGTAAAAGTGATTTCTCCAGATGTTTTTCATTGTTCCTCGGAAATCCCCCACTTCTCAACTGCCTCTTAGCACATTTTCTATGAAACTGGCACAATTTTGTGTGTGTGTGTGTGTGTGTATACATATACATTTTTTTAATTTATATGTCACCTCCTTTCAAGCAATAGTTAAATGATGGGGAGTGCAATGCTACATTAAGAAAGAGCTAGTTAGAAATTAATTCAAAAAAATGAGACAAAAGGAGATCAAAGATAAGAAAGCAAAGTGGGACAAGCCTGAGGATAATAACCGGAATGTGTGAAGCAAGCCTTTTTGCAGTGGTTAAAAAGGGATCTCAGATTTGACTTTCAGCTCTTTAAACCCCAAAGCAAAAGGAGAGTATAATCACTATAAGAATCACACAGTCAGCAAGTAAATTCAAAGCAAAACTTTCTCTGGAAGTGAGTGCATGAAAGTATTTCCTATGAGCCTTCATTATAAGAACACCAGCAATACCTTTAACAGTAAATATAATAGAAATCACAGGCTCTTCCTAATGAAGATAAGAACAAGACAGTAAGCTATTGGCATTGCAACAAATTATAGTAAAGCTTTGCAGAGTGCCAGTGAGATGTGGGCCAGGTACACACAGCTCCACTGGGCTGTTCAAACCCCCTAGTAGATGGTTATAGTAACCTCAGAGCAGATGGACTGCACGTACCTTCTTTGAAGGGTGCTTTTTATTTTTTTTATTACTCTTTAAATTTTTAATTAACATATAATGTATTATTAGCCCCGGGGATGCAGGTCTGTGCATCGCCAGGTTTACACACTTCACAGCACTCACTATAGCACATACCTTTCCCAATGTCCATAACCCAACCACCCTCTCCCTACCCACCTCCCCACAGCGACCCTCAGTTTGTTTTGTGAGATTAAGAGTCTCTTATGGTTTGTCTCCCTCCTGATCCCATCTTGTTTCATTTATTCCTTTCCTACTCCCCAAACCCCCCACATTGCCTCTCAACTCCCTCATATCAGGGAGATCATATGATAATTATCTCTCTCTGATTGACTTGTTTCGCTAAGCATTATACCCTATAGTTCCATCCACGTCGTCGCAAATGACAAGATATCATTTCTTTTGATGGCTGCATAGTATTCCATTGTGTATATTTATACCACATCTTCTTTATCCATTCATCTGTTAATGGACATCTAGGTTCTTTCCATAGTTTGGCTATTGTGGACATTGCTGCTATAAACATTCGGGTGCACGTGCCCTGAAGGGTGCTTTTTAAATTGAGCGTCTTCAGCGGAACTTCCAAAGGATGTGAAGCAGCAGAAAGATGGCTGGAACACATTGACAAGTGTCTGACGTGCATTTATTCTAAATGGGCCAGGAAACTGGAAAATTTACACATTTTCATAATCTAAAAAGCTAGGGGCTGATGCTTTTCTGAAGCCTGAGAACCCACAATGACTTGTGTGTGAAGAAAAATCCACCTGAGTTCAAGTCAGTGGTCAGTGGAGGGTCAGGGAGGACCTAAAGTTATTTGAGCCCTTCTCCATACTCCCCTACCTTAAAGCTTGGACACAGCCATGCTTCCCTAGATGACTTATAAAACAGGCGTAACCCAACATTCCCCAACTCCTGAAAAGAAATCAAGTTGCAATAATGTACAAAGTGTATATGACTTTAAACTTTTTGTTGTTCTATATTAAATTAAAATAGATACAAATCATTCAGGCAGTTGTTCAGATTACCTAACATGTTAGGAGAATTTTACCTACAAACCAATTAAAACATGGAACGTCAACACCAAAAATATTTATGTTTATTTTAGAAGAATTGATCTTTAGTTCTCCTTGCTATAATTAAATTGCCGTGCTAATTTTTTAAAGACCATTACTGGTCCTTGATAATAAAATTAGAACATCTGTACATGAATAAACCCTTGCCTTTCTGTTCTGAGACAAATAAAAGTTATAATGGTTGACCTATGTATGTGTTCTTATATTTAGCATGTGGCAAATAACCATGCTTTATATATTGTGATACATTATTCTTCTCTGGATAAAACTTTATCTAACAACTTAAAGCCCCTTATAAATTGAGCATATCTGCTATATACAAGTGTTTACATCCCTTATTCATTTATACAGAATATAAAGTATTATTATAAGTTATGTAATCCTTAATTATGTATATTAGGCATAGATTTGTACCAAGTAAAGAAAGCATATTCTTTTGCTTTTAAACAGGCTTTTCTATAAGGAAACACTGAAATAGTTCCACTAAAATATTTAGCGGAAAGTTTATATGGTTTCCGTGGTCAACAATATATGGCTAGTCTAACCCAGCCCTCTACTTCTACTCTCTATTCTGTTGTATGCATATCCATCAAGGAACATCAGCGCAAATATTTAACTGAAAATTTCAAAGCAGATTAAATATCCATGAGTAAAGGTAGCATTAAAATGGTTAAGAGAACATATTCTGGAACCAGAGAGCTTGCATTTTGAATCCTAGCTCTACTGCTTACTATTTAACATCTTCATGCCTTGTTTTCCCACCCATAAAATGAGGTAAGAAGTATCTCTGCCTCTCGGGATCCTTAAAGAATCCAATGAGTTCCTATTTGCAAGTGCAGAGTGAAATTCAAAATCTGCAGCATCCTCTCAGTTCCTCTCAGGAGCAGAGCCTCTTAAAGACTGTGTATGGAGAGGAGGTTGACAGATAAATAATCGATAGAAATAGATAAGGTAATGTATCCATGGAAAAAATGACAAAGAGATTGGCTAAAATACCTACCTTCCTCTCAAAATTTAAAAAAAACAAATCCTCCCAAATTCCAGAAATCATTACGAAAACATTAGTTCATTTATCCATTAATTGCCTGAGAATTTATGGAGTGTCTATTATGTGTTGGATCCCATCACAATGTTCCTTTTCTGAGGTCTCATCTCATGATCATACCTTCCCCATAGGCTTTTGTTCTTAGGCATCTTTCAAATGGCCCCATCTTCGTCAAGAGGCTTGAGCGTCCTCGCTGCATTGGATGCCAGGGGAATATAATCCTAACTAGAGCTCAGTACAAAGAATCTGGGCTCACAGAGTCTTCTCACAAATATCTGTGACTTCACAGCCAAAATTAAACTCTTGATTTTCCTGCTGGAAGCTTCTGCTCCCCTAGGCTCCCTCATCCCTGGAATGCCACCAGTTGCCCAGCTGCTCAAGCAGAAACAGATAGTCTTCCTTGATTCCTCCGTTCTCTTATCTCCTTCCTCCCATTCATCACAAGTGCTGCGAATCCCACCTACAAGTTTTATGTTGAGTCCACTTCTATTACACTTACTACTACTTCCATGGGACAAAGAACCATCAGATGAGCCAGGATCCCAGTGATAATCTCCTAGCTGGTCTTCTGGTTTCTGTTCTCTCTCCCTGTCACCCCATTCTCTACTCAGATCTGAGTTATGCCTTCACAAAGCCAACCAGATCCCATCAACTCCCCTGCTTAAAATTCTTCACTGGCTCCCATTGTCTAGGGAATAAACCCAAGCTCTTTGTGAGGTCTCCCATGACCTGTTTCTTCACTCATGAGGGACTTCTTATAGTCCCGGAAGCAAAATATCCATTCCCTTCCCTCCCCAGGCCCCTGTGCTTTCTAGTCCCTCCCCTGGGGTGCTCATCCCAACCCAATCCCAAGCTTTTCATGTGCCTGTTTTTTACTCTATCAGTAAACTCTCAGATTAAAAGGGGCTTCCCCAGCACCCTGCTTGTTTCCTTCATAGTTCTTCATATTTTATCAGTTGCTTCCTTGCTTATTGTCTGTCTCACCAGATACTTTGTAAGAAAATGCTATCTTCTGAAGTGGAATTTTATTGAGAAGAGACAAAAAGGAAAAACAATTTGGCAAAGAAATATAGCAATAGAAATTTTCATTTGCTCAAACCAGAAAAATTTTAAGTGCTGATAGCACTCAAAATACCTGTTTAATGGATCATCTACGCTCCCTGGTGTTCTGAAAAACAAGTATTTCAATCCTACTCATCTGAGAAATAAAGATCCTGTACTTGGATACCAACTGGTAAAACTTGGTGCTCAGAAACCAGTGAAATTCCCCAGACACAGTCAGCCAGTTCAGAATAAATCCTGAATAAAACCAGAATAAATACTGGATAAAATCCAGAATAAAACCATTAGTGTGGTCCTGGGTGATTGTTTATTGTTCTCTTAGGAGCTGTGTCACACTGTTGACTCATATTCAAATTGGTCTAGGTACTAAAATACCCAGATCTTAGTTGTTGGTTTGCTTTTCATCTTTATTGAATCTCAGAGCCCCATATTAGATCAATCTTGTGGTATAGTCTCTTCATTGGTGTATGCATAGCCCACTTTTATTTAGGTGGTTAGTAACTTAAAATAAAACAGTAAGGACCCACAAAGCAGCCACCTGTTTTTATCAAGCTTTATGTAAATAGAGCTCACAGTTTTCTTAACATGTTATTGGTAAGAGTCATTCATGTTGTTTTGGCGGGCATGCAGTGTGTTTCCAGGCTGGGCTTTTGTGAATGTGTTGTGTTCATCTAATGCATGCCTCCTCTTGTGCACCTGTAGTCGTTTGTCTCAGGTGTGTACCTAGGGATGGAATTGCTGGGTCACGAGCACGTGAAGTTTACTTTCAGGGGACAGTGAACTGTTGTCCAGAGTAGTAACCCCAGGGCAGTGTAAGAGTCTAGAACTCTTTCAAACAAGTTGTCAGTTTTCTCATCCTTGCTCTCGTGAATTCAATCTTATTAAATCTAAATGCAGAAGTTTATGGGGCACCTGGATGGCTCAGTGGGTTAAAGCCTCTGCCTTCCGCTCAGGTCGTGATCCCAGGGTCCTGGGATCGAGCCCCACATCGGGATCTCTGCTCAGCAGGGAGCCTGCTTCCTCCTCTCTCTCTGCCTGCCTCTCTGCCTACTTGTGATCTCTGTCTGTCAAATAAAATCTAAAATAAAATAAAATAAAATAAATGCAGAAGTTTACATTTATCCATCTTAATTGTCATCATCTCTTTGATGCAGATTAACTCACCTCATGTCCTGCTTCTGTCCTTTTTAATATGACCTTCCATTCTGAACTTAAAAAAAAAATACTTAAAATGCATTCATATTCCTTCTATAAAATAGTGATGAGAAATAACTCCCACTCACTGAGAACCTACTATTCATTCAGCACTTTATAATTTATTGCACTAATTCTTATAACATAGATTTTATGCTTATTTTATTGAAGAAGAAACTGGGGCACAAAGAAATTAAGTAAGTTGTCAGGTTCAAGAGTCAGGGCCAGCATTCGAATTCCAAAGCCCATGTTCCTTCTCCTAGATTGCATTGCTCCTTATCCAGCTCTACATAAGGAACCCAAATTTTGTGACCCTGGACTCTAAGCCCCCTGCCAACACCCCAGCTCTGCCTCCAGTGATGATTCATAAGGTTCCACACAGGTAATAAATATACAACTAATCAGCATAATTCGTGTCGTAACTGTTCTTACAACACAGTGTACAAGAGGATGCATGGGCTATGGAATTCATTCCTAGCTCTGCTGTTACTCTGGACACAGGCAGGTTATGCAGCCTCTGTCGTGATGAGTGTGGCTGCATTTAGCCTCTCTAGACTCAGTGTCTTCACATGTGAAAAAGGTATAATGGAACATGCCCCATAACATGCAGTGAAGTTTAAATCAGAAATTATCTGCAGACATGTGTAGCAACATACTTGGAACATAACAATGCTACATTAAATGGTATTACTTTTCTACTCCTTTTTCTTACAAAAGAACTCTTTAACCCACTTTTTTAGAATCTTGGATATAGATTTGGGTAAAAATTCAACATTTCAAATTAAAGTCCAATTTTCACTTAGCAAAGCACAAATTTAAACATAAAATGACTCATATTGTCACTGTCTAATATTTTCTGTTTAAACTCAGATAGTCTGACTTTTTGTAGGTTTAGAGAGTGATGAAGAAATTAGACATTTGGATGAAGAAATAAAGGAATTGAATGAATCCAACCTTAAAATTGAAGCAGATATGATGAAACTTCAGACGCAGGTAAAAACAACAATAACACAACAGAAAAGCTATTAGTTATCTTTAAAGTGATCACAATCAATAGTGGAGGCAAAACATAAAACTGTTAAGTGTTGTGCAAAAAAAATAAACTGATATCTTACTCCATTGACCATGTCTTGATGACACCATTGCATGGCTAGGTAGATCATCCTGGGCCATCATTGATTATCTGTAGGCAAAGCTACTCCTGTTTTTGCCTTGGGTGTCTTAAAGGCTTTAGAAGCAAATAAAGCCAATCATCCTTTAACTAGAGTCCTGCAGAGCACATCGTGTTTTAGAAAAACTGTCGGGGGCGCCTGGGTGGCTCAGTGGGTTAAGCCGCTGCCTTCGGCTCAGGTCATGATCCCAGAGTCCTGGGATCGAGTCCCGCATCAGGCTCTCTGCTCAGCAGGGAGCCTGCTTCCTCCTCTCTCTCTCTCTCTGCCTGCCTCTATGCCTACTTGTGATCTCTCTCTGTCAAATAAATAAATAAAATCTTTAAAAAAAAAAAACTGTCAGTAGAAGATGTAAGAGTAGTTAATATTATTCAAAATTCAAATAAACAGATCAACTTTTCACATTTGAATTTTCTAGAACATCTCTGAATGTGTTATTTGTTAGAAACAGTTTTTTTGGAGATTTTTCTGGAGACACTGTTTACCGAAAAATCCAAGCAATTTCTCAATTCTGTATTCTTCTATGTAACATCTGCCCCATCCTCTGACTAGATTTATCCAAATGGAATTTTTTTTTATATTTTATTTTGAGCCAATGGTTAACCCAATCATATTTGACCTATATTAAGACTTACATCTTAAGAGACTTGTACTGGTAGCTGTGTTGAAGACAGACCAAGAAGAGATTTCATGGGGCAAAGCCAAGCATAGGGCCACCCATGAGAAAGCAGTTACAGTCACTCCAGGGGCTGGACCCAGGGGCCATCAGTGCAGGTGAGGACAGTCTCCATCTTGAATATTGTGAAGGACTATGAGGAAAAGAGGGCTTTCAGGCCTGAGCAGTGTTCAAGTTGGGAAAATGAGGACTATGTGTGGAGCCGGTTTGGGGGAAGTAGCAAAGGCTCACTCTTGAACATACTAAACTTGAGATAGTCACCACATAGGCATGTGGAAATGTGGAGTTTGCAACTCATAGGAAGTCTGGGCTAAAGATGTAAACTTGGGAATGTGATTCCAAAACTTAAATCAATATGAGGGGTTGCGGTTTTATGAGAAGTTGTGGAGGAGTACGCATTCCTTGGCAGTCAGGTTCAGCGGATGCCTTTCTTCAGAGAGAAACCGCTTGCCCTCCTCCAAATCCAGCTGCTCACATTCCCAAGTTACTTCCTTTTCAGATCACATCTATGGAGAGCAACCTAAAGACAATAGAGGAGGAGAAC
Organism: Mustela lutreola; assembly: GCF_030435805.1. Lineage (NCBI taxonomy): Eukaryota > Metazoa > Chordata > Mammalia > Carnivora > Mustelidae > Mustela > Mustela lutreola. The sequence goes on from NC_081292.1 coordinate 80,640,896, forward strand.
AAGCTCATAGAGCAGAACAACGAGAGCCTGCTGAAGGAGCTGGCGGGCCTGAGTCAAGCTCTCATCTCAAGCCTTGCGGACATTCAGCTTCCACAGATGGTAAGTCCAAGGCAGGACCTTGGCTTGCTCGGTTGCAGCGCCCTTGCGCACTCACCAGGAGGGCCACCCATCAGCAGCCACACAGGTAGTGCGCATGCTCTATCGCGTCTGACAGGCAACCACCTCCCTCACGGGGACCGTGACAGACACATACACTAAATTACATGAAAGCCAAAGGTTTTTGAAATTGCAGGAATCATTTAAAGGTGAGGGTTTATTCAAAACTTGCTTTATAATGTAATATGAAGGTTGGAGGCCAAAGCTCCCTCAAAGAAGTTTATTTCTAAATAGAGAACTTAGAAGACTTACAGCCATTCATGCCATCCACTCTTGCTCAAGAACCGTAAAAAAAAAAAAAAGAAAGAAAAAAAATTGTTTTTAATTTGGCGTTAAGTAGGAAGAACATATTCATGTTCTCATATGGAATAAAAGTGAGCAAAATCTTATTTTCAAAATCTAAACATATATTTGAGTTTTGGCAACTATTTAAAATTCATAGATAATTAGTTCCTGTCACATTTTCATAAATATTACAAACATTTGGAAGAGAGGCTGCATTGTTGAAGGCTTTTAATTTCCTTAATGCTTAGAGCAAGTTCTTTAGAGCTGCAAATTTTATATATAGAATTTATATATAAAGATATATAAAGAAGCAGCAATTTCATGAAAAAATATGATTGGTTTACCTGAAAGCAATAAATCCCTCAGTTTACCCAATTTTGCAGCATGGAACCCTCATCTTACCCAATTCCAAACGTGTCTCTTGACAATTAAAAAAAATCGATAACAAAGGAAAATAAATTATTACCTTATGGCCAGTATTAAGGTAAATTTTAGATATTATTATAATATTATTTATGAACATTTGTCTAATTCATACTTGAAATTTGTATTCATTACTATGTTTTCCTTCACAAATGCCATAAAAATAATCATTGTCGGAGGCAGGCCCCTGGCCAGGGCGGCCTCTGCCATTAAAAGATGGCGCCTGGCTAGTTGCCAGGTTAGGATTGCCTAGTGAGACTAAGCGGAACGCCCAAAGAGGAAATAAACAGCATTGGTTGCTAGCGAAGTTGTTCATTTAGGTGCACAGCCTGATTCGCTCCCTCCTGTACCCTGCTCGCTGATTGGTCATGTAAGCGTATATAAGTGTGTAGACTTGTGGAAATAGAGGGAGAGAAGATACATCTGAACTGGGGCTTCTTGTCGTCCTTGCAGGTCAAGGGCGATAATCATTACCATACAAGAGAAACTGTACCTTGTAGAGCTATATGCAAGGCAGCCTAGTGATGATTTTTAAGGCTGATTATACTAAATATTCACACAGACACCCAACATTCAGCTTTGGCCTTCCCATTCTGTAGTTGAGGAAATCAAAGTTCAGAGATCATGTAATTTGATCCAGGCTCCAAAGCCAGATGAGCCAGGCTTTCCTGTGTGGACTTTATCCACTCTGCTGCCTGGGTCCTGGTCCAGTTACAAACTCTCCAAAAAACCCATGACACAGCAAGGGCAGAAACTGCAAGGGAACAGAAAACCATGGTTAGACAATACTCATAATTCAGATCAATATCTTGCTAAGCACAGCAAGATAATCTTCAGAATTACCCAGCCTACCTTCTAAATAACAGCAATAATGATAACATCCTCTATTGCTCTAGTATTTAGACCTTTGAAAAATCCTTTCTTCCAAGCATTTCGTGAAGCAAGTAAAGCACATTCACATGTTTTCCAAAAGGTGGGAAAATGGAGGCACCCAGAAATGGTTAGAAGCATGCGCTTAGTGTCTCGCACTTCCCTTCAGGCACACGTGCATTTTGCATGGATCAAGTGACCACTCTCTGAAGCACCACATTAGACAAACAAGCTACTAAAACACACAAAAAGAGTAAGAGATAAGCAGGTCTTGGTGAATCTGATGTGCTGCCTGAGCAGAGATAGAAAAATGGAAGGATATATTACAATGATGCCACAAGGGGAAAATAGCCAAATAGCCAAAAAGGTGCGTGAGGATGGTTAGTGAGCAACTGGCTCAGATCTTAAGTGCCTTTAATTCCAGCCCACTGCTGTCAAAGGAACCACCTGGTTCAAGCCAAGTCTTCCTCCATAGCCTCTCCGACATTCCCCTTGTGCAGACACGAGGTCTGTGATGCTGGACATGTGCAATTGAAGCTGAGGCAGCCTCCCCAAAGAAGCAGTGCAGCTCTGAGGGGTCCAGCTCAGTAGCCAGGTATCTATATGACACATCTCCAAATTGACCGCAAAATATTAACAATCACAGCAAGTCTATCAATGGAGTAAAGAGTGAACAGTTGAATCCCAACATACTCAGAGTCTCTCCATCTCCCCAAACTCCAGCAGCCATATGGATTCTTCCCTTCCCTTTAAGCCCCTGGAGTCACTGATACTCTTCGTGTTACTAGGTCCTCCTTTTGTCCCAGCCTGAGTGACTCTGATTGGTTCAATGTGTTTTGTCTTCATTTAGGGGCCTATCAGTGAGCAGAATTTTGAAGCATATGTAAATACACTCACAGACATGTACAGCAATCTGGAACGGGACTATTCCCCGGAATGCAAAGCTCTGCTGGAAAGTATCAAACAGGCAGTGAAGGGCATCCATGTGTAGGACCACAGCGCTGCCAGGCAACAGAAATTACAAACAGCAGTAACACAGACGGATCTGGAAGGGACTCCTGTGCTGCTAAGGCACATAGGTTGCCGTACTGCATTTACAATTGCAACATTGCACTAATTTTTCCCCCCAGCTGACATAAAAAGGAAAGAAAAACTATAATAGACTCTTTGGATTAAAAGCGATGCAGTCAAATATCAGATCTTATTTATTTTCATATGTTTTAATTTTATTTCTTCATTGCACTCTTTTGGATTTTTTTTTTGTAAAGTATATGTAAAATAAATGTGACATTTTTATATTTTATTTATTTCTAATCAAAGAGTTTTTTATCTTTTAACTGCATTTTGAAGTCTGCCATATTTTTACAAGTGTGTTTATTAATTTATTTTCCAATAGAATTTAAATAGAAATGCTATTCTCAAATCACACACCTTGCTGGGTTTAAATGAGAAAACAAAAAATGTAAGAAGGAAATCCTTGTCTAAGGACTGCACTATGGTCCGGTTTGATTTTTATTGCACATTTCTTTTCCTCCCTTTTACTGGCTTTTGTATTTGTAAAGGAGCTTGCCGTGAGGTGCGGGAAGAAATAAGAAGATAAATGGCGCCCACTAGTGGGAAATGCGCACTCACAGTAGCACAGTGTACTGGAAAACAGCCTGTTCAGAATTTGTTAGCAATAATTAAATATAGCAATCAGCAAAGTATTCGACTTGGCTGTACGGTTTTAGTTAATATGAATTATTTATTTGACATGTTTTAAAGAAACATAAGCTTTTTTAGTGATGCAGATTTGTCTGTTTGTTTTTCAAGTCATATCAGATAGTTGGCAACTCTTATCCCAAGATGAGAAATAAGACTTGATGTGACCAGCCAGGCTTTCCTGCCATATGTTGGTACAATATACAAGTGACAATATTGATGTAGATTTGTACTTAGCAAATACAAACACATCCAAATGGAAAATTTTGTAGATACCATATCCCCTGAAATAGCATTTATCTTACTGGGTGGACTGGAAAGGAACAGGAAATATAGTAACACATGAAAAATACATTACTCTGATCCGAGTAAATACTTTAAACACTGGTGGCATTGTCTTACCCTCCTTAGGCAACAGGAGACCTTTCAATTTGATAAAAATCTTTCCATAGAGCTACAAGCGCTACAAAGTATACACACTCACAGTCACAGACATACACCCACAGAGAGACACACTCACATACACTCACACACGCATGAAATTGAGCCCCAAATCTTGGATTTCTGGATGGATCAGAGTTTAGTAGTTGCTATAGTAAAGGCAATGTCTATTTCAGGGATTGTAAAGTAGTTAAACATTGTTTCAAAAGTTTTTTTATATTTATTTTTTTTAAGAAAAAGGTATAGACAACCAGCTAAACTGCCTTTTTGGTGTGCACACACACCTCGTGTGCAATGTGCCTCCGTGTAAATGGACACTTGAACTTAGTGTGGGCTTAATTTTCTGTGCTTTAACAAAAGTGTTTATTTTTTATTAGCCTCATGGATATGTAGATTGAATGTGATGGCACTCACAGGCTTGATATATTCCACTGTTATTACTGTTAACTGCACAAATGAAAAGTAATATCAACAGTAATTCCACTTCCATGACACTGTGGTCATTGTTATGTACTAAGTGGGGCTTATCTTCTGTTTGGGGTTCATTTGAACCCTTGAATCTTAGTTTAGTGAAAATGAGATGTCTGTTCTTAGGTAGGAACGGTGTTAATTTAAAAATCACTTTTAAAAAAAGAGCTACCATATGTGCTGTCTATTATAAATGGGACACCAAACAAAATTTTCTATTAAAGTTATGTACTTGCAAACATTTTGCTATACAGTACTTGATAGAGGCATACAAATAAGTTCACTTATTACAAAGACAAAGGTTTAATTTGCTAAATATTTTAACAAGTTTGTTATATATTTTATTTAATTTAAAAGAAATCTCTTACCAACCTATGTATTTATTACCATAATTTACTATGACTTCGGGTTAATTTATTTGTGTTTGCATAGTTTGAGCAGACTGTTTGGTGAAGTATGTTTGTATTTATTTGCCTCCTTTGTACTTGATGTGTTTTGTAATGTGCACTGATTTTTTTCCTTTCAACTCTGTTAATGATAGATACTGTAAATTGGGTCTTTTGTAAACAGCAAAAAGGCAATGATGTATGCATTTTTTTTTAATTTGAAGTAGCTTGTTTGTATACTGTTTCTTCAAACAATTAATATTTCTTACATCAAAACAACAAAATTGTGTTCAGTGCTGTACATTTGGTGTATGGTAGGAAATAAAAATTGATAATGAGTTTTGCTGTGCTCTTTCTTGGGCTACTCTATCGAGACCATTACTGCCATTCATTCCATGGAAAGCGCTGTCCCGGCGGAGGTCTGCTGAGGTAGACTGCCCCAGAGTCAAGTAGGGCTGATGCATTTCAGTTCTGCCAACCAATCTGCCTGGCTCATTATTTTATCCCAAGTGGACAGGATGTTTTTGCCAACTGATAAGTTGACACAGCCTTTGGTTCAGTATTCAGGGGCTACCTTTGATGTGAGGGAAAACTTTGCTAGCACTAACAGGTGATTCACCTGTATCTGCTAATTCCACAATTGCTTTGGGTACTGAGTATATCTCTGTATTCATACAAGCCAGCTAAACACAAATTAAAGAAAAATAATGATTAATTCTTGACAGCATCTCCTTTGCTTGTGTATTTTTCCTATCTAACGTCAAAGAGTCAGCTTAATTTAATTTTCCAGTTTCTGCCCAGATTTACATATCTCTAGGACTAGTTGACATTTATACTCAATGTAATCCATGTAATGAAGAACAATTGACTGAAGGAAGTCTGGTTCCCCAAAGGAACGCCAGGGCTATACTTGGGTAGACCTAAGCGGGACAGGGGTTGGCACACAGTCATTAATGCACAAGATAGCCTGCTTTGAGTCACCAAATTTATTCATACCAAATGTGCATATGATACACTCTATGAAAATGGATCACAAGATGCCAATATGCTCAGCTGTGTTCTTAGCTCACCCTTCACAGAGGATGTGTATCTTATCCTGATTGCAATTTCACAATCAGGAACTGGTGTCTGTGTCCCTGTCTCCCAACATATCAGAGAAGGAATACCAGTCCTACTGGTACTGGAAATAAGAGAGGGATCGCTAGGCTTCATACATTCATACAACAGAGGTTTAATTCAAGGATATTTATGGGAGGCCCACTTCCTGGCTTCCACGACTCTTCAACCCAGTGAGGGATGATGAAATGAGTGATAAGTACTGTGATGTCCACGCATTAGGCTCCTATGAAAAAGGTGTGAGGGGCACCTAACAAACTCCGTCCCAGGGAAAGTGCTGGTGAAGGGGGTGCAGGGCAGGTTCCAGGAAAAGCATTGCGGGCAGCAGGAATTGCATGTGCAAAAGCATGCTGGTGAGACAAATCACCAACCAAGCAGTTTAAGGTAGTGAAAATATCAAAAAAGTAGTGAGAAGTGAGACGATAAGAGGCAAGGAACCCAGTTAAGTGTCAGAGGGGGCCACACTATAACCGACCATGTTGAGGAGTGCCAGTTTCCACAAGCAGACTTCAGAATGCCAAAGGAATCTTTAAAACCAGGGAATGAGGGATATCAGGGTGACCCAGTCCATTAAGCCTCTGAACCCAGGGTCCTGGGACAGAATCCCACATTAGGCTCCCTGCTCAGTGGGGTGCCTGCTTCTCCCTAGACCACTGCGGACAAGTAAGTAAATAAAATCTTTAAAACAAAAAACAAAAATGACAGCATTGGATTTCCACTGGAAATAATTATTACTCTAGCAATTCAAACAGTTAAAATTGCTTCATCAAAGCAAGAAAAATGTTCAGGGCTATATCTTTACTGTACAGTAGAACATGAAAATTGGTAGTGAGTGCTGCTGTGCTTGTTTTCAGCCTATTCTGTAAGACTGTTCTCACCATTTCATGAAAGGTTCTGGGCCTTCAGACAAAGAACTAAAATGCTTCCACTGGAACCAAGGCCTGGATGAAAAAAAAGGAACTGCCTCACCAGAAAAAGTTTTTAAAAATGAGACTTGTTATGATACATCAATGATTTCCTATTATTCACAAAACTAATGTTTTCTACATCTCTTCCCACACATTATGTCCATTTTAGTGTGGTCTGGGAATAGTACCCTGCTATTTCCTCTCATTAGTCAGCAGATAATTATAAAGTAAGCAGATTTAATTGGCTAATAGCTGTCTACACTGTCAGACACAATCAGTGAAGCCTTGTATACTATGTCTCATGAAATCCTCAACCATATTTATGCAGTAAATATCACCATGCCCAATTAAACTGACAGAGAAACTGGTGCTCAGGGAAGTGAGTAACTTGCTCAAGACCAGAAAACTAGGGAAAAGTAGTGTTAGCATTCAACCTCTTTCCATCATTTTGAAGATGTAATCTGCGGGGATCAGTCTAGTAACCTATCAGATCCCGCCTCACCTGCAAGAAAGAAAACAAGAACTGCTTCAGATCAAGATGTTTGCTAGAGCCCAGCCATGCCCCATATTCCTAAATCTTTTTTTAAATTTATTTTTATTTTTCTTGCCATAGCACATACCCTCCTCCCAGCCACCCCATCCCTCCCACCCCCATCTCCTCTAGCAACCCTCAGTTTCTTTCTGAGATTAAGAGTCTCTTATGGTTTGTCTCCCTCTCTGGTTTTGTGTTGTTTCATTTTTCCCTCCCTTCCCCTATGATCTTCTGTCTTGTTTCTCAAATTTCTCATATCAGTGAGATCATATGATAATTGTCTTTCTCTGATTTATTTTGCTTAGCAAAATACCATCCACATCGTTGCAAATGGCAAGATTTCATTTTTGATGACTGCATAATATTCCATTGTGTATATACATACACCACATCTTCTTGATCCATTCATCTGTTGATAGACATCTAAGCTCTTTCCATAGTTTGGCTGTTGTGGACATTGCTGCCCTTTCAGATCACTATATTTGTATCTTTAGGGTAAATACCCAGTAGTGCAATTGCTGGGTCATCTGGTAGCTCTATTTTCAACTTTTTTTTTTTTTTTTTAATTTTTTATTTTTTATAAACATATATTTTTTATATACATATATTTTTATCCCTAGGTCTGTGAATCACCAGGTTTACACACTTCACAGCACTCACCTTTTTAAGGAACCTTCATAAGGGTTCCCCTTTCTCTGCATGCCTACCTACCATTACCAACAGCCTCCTGGTGCCCTTTAAGCCATTGAGCTTGCTCTCCTAAGCTCCACAACAGTGCTATCTGTTATGCAGATAGAAACCCGAGGTTTAGACAGAATACTGATTTTTCTTGATGACCAAAAGTTAAGTACCAGCGTCAGTACTCAACCCAGCTCTGACCCAGAGAGCAGCTCCTGTCCCTCCTGCTGACCATCATTACTTTCTTTAGCCATCCTCCAGTTTGCTGGCTGTCATCCTAACCTGCTGCCAGTCACAGTTATTGAGCAAGAGGCAGTCATTTTAATCACTGCTCCAGATGAAGTTGTTCAAAGAAGCATCATTTTCACATTTAAGCCACACTATTATGATGTATTTTTCTTGTAAAGGCATATCATAAAAATATGACATTTTAATCATTTACTTGATGAATTGGGATTGAAAATCTTAATACGGGTTGTAATAACAGCCAAATTATGAACAAAATGTAAATAACTCATTTTGGGGGGCAAAACAACATAATTATTGTGTTCTGTCCCTAGCTGCCCCGTGTATGTTTGACAGTTTTGGATTGACCTCTGGCAAATAAAAGTTCACTGTGTACTGACCTTTAGCAGCTATTAGATATTTAAAAACATAAAGAGAACGTGAAGTTCCCTGATCTTAAGAAACAGCTGTTGTTCCATAATTTGTCTGCTCAAATATGTATTATCATATATAAATATAGTCATTTTTCTTCTGTAATTTATTATCTTGTCTGGCTTGAGATGGAATCCAGAGCTGGATGTATGGGCTAGATATTTTGAAGAATGGCACTTTGGGGATTTGACACCTTAATAATGCTTTTGAAGGACCAAACATTTAGCCACTGGAAATCATTGTAAATATTTATTTCCAAGGCTGGTGTACTTGAATTTCAAAAATTAAAGGGAGAACTTTCAAGGACCAGAAACACCCACATACACAGCTGGCCGCTCCCAGGCCTTAGAGTGCTATCTTCTCTAACATGCCTCCACTATTGGGTTGTATCCATTAACATGAGTTTACTATTCCAGGAAATTTCTGCCCAGGAAGAAGAATTGAAAATATTTTCATTATTTATTCCAGGAACTTCTTAACAATATATTTATCTGAACAGGAACTACACAAGGTACTCTCAGAGTAAATACCCATCTCAGAACAGCAACCAGCCTGAAATGGCTGTTTTCTGAGACTCACTTTGAACCCCAGCTTTGCCAAGGTGTCTCTTCTAGACTGTTAGGCTGTGAATCTACCCAATAACAATCACACTGTTATTAAAAAGTCCTCCTTAAATCAGATCCCCCAAACTGCATACATACCCACCCTTTGCCTGCCCTTCTCCTCAGATGGGAACACTCTGTCAAGGTAAACAAAGTTTTGTTCTATCAACAGATCATTGTGTCTGTATTCTGGAGGATTCTACAGGCCCAAGTAATTCCTACACCCAACCATGAATACATAGATTATCTTCAATTTTTCAGCAAACAGATGCATACATGGCTCTATTTTGGATCACCCAAACACCTAAAAGCTTAACACTAAAGATTTTCAACAACCTCCTTTGGATACTTCTGTGAAAATAAAGCAAAACTGAATGTTTTATTCTCTCCCTCATGCCCTTTCCCATCTCTAGTGACATCTAGATCAGAAGGAAAACGTGCACAGTCAACCAAACGAGGGAGGAAGAAGAAAAGGAGCAGAAGGAGGAGAGAGTGAAACGGAAAGGGAAGAAACAAGTACTAGAAAAATTATCATTCCTTGATAACATAAGGATTTTGAAAACTAAATAAAAAGTGAATTCAGATTCCTTACAGAAAACAGCAGAAGTTAATCCATAGTCCTGTTCAAGCGTGAAGTCAGCTCCCTGTTCCCGCAGGTACTCCAAAACATTCTGAGGGTTTTTTTTTTTTTTTAAAGGGTGTGTGTGTGTGTGTGTCAACATTTATTCAGTGCTTAATGTTCATCAGGAATTTCCCAAGTGCTATAACTCTTCCTACAATTCAGTGAATTCAGAATTATGATCATTACATAATTTGAAGAGGATTCACAAAGTGGTTAAATAACTTGTGCACAGCTGAGAACATCTTACACTTTCACTTTGTCTCAGCTCTTCCTAAAAAAAAAAAAAAAAAAAGAAAAAGAAAAAAAAGCTGCTTAGTTACATCCATCCTTCACCCTCTCCTCCTAACCTCAGACCCACCTGCTCATTTCCTATCTCTGCCTTCCTGCACTTCCAGCACCATTCACAACTATAGCGACCAAGCACTGAATTACATCTGGTACCATAGCAGATGTAAAAATATCTGGGGGTTGGGGCACCTGGGTGGCTCAGTTGGTTAAGCCTCTGCCTTCTGCTCAGGTCATGATCTCAGGGTCCTGAGATCGAGTCCCGCATCGGGCTCTCTGCTCAGCGGGGAGCCTGCTTCCTTCTCTCTCTCTCTCTGCCTGCCTCTCAGTGTACTTGTAATTTCTCTCTGTCAAATAAATAAATAAAATCTTTAAAAAAAAATATCTGGGGGCACATGGGTTTGAATAAACTATAGTTTTAAAATGAAATTCTCCTTCTATTTTTGCTTACTGGTAATGTAACTGCTAGAAAATACAAAGTTGTGTGTGTGACTTTCATTACATGTCTGTCTGACCATACCTTCTGCAAAAAGCCAGAAAGAATGTTCAAAAAGAAAATCTAAGAAAATATTCTACTTTTTGCCTTTTCTGTAGCTTAGCAATCATAATGCTTTTTTGTTATTTTTTTTATTTTTTTATAAACATATAATGTATTTTTAGCCCCAAGGGTACAGGTCTGTGAATTGCCAGGTTACCACACTTCACAGCACTCACCGTAGCACATACCCTCCCCAGTGTCCATAACCCCACCCCCCTTCTCCCAAACCCTCTCCCCCCAGCAAACCTCAGTTTGTTTTGTGAGATTAAGAGTCTTTGATGGTTTGTCTCCCCCCAATCCCATCTTGTTTCATTTATTCTTTGCCTATCCCCCAAACCCCCCATCTTGCATCTCCACTTCCTCCTATCAGGGAGATCATATGATAGTTATCTTTCTCTGCTTGACTTATTTCGCTAAGCATAATACCCTTTAGTTCCATCCACGTCGTCCCAAATGGCAAGATTTCATTTCTTTTGATGACTGCATAGTATTCCATTGCATATATATGCCACATCTTCTTTATCCATTCATTTGTTTGGTCCTTGAAAGTTCTCTCTTTAATTTTTGAAATTCAATTCATCTTCTTTATCCATTCATCCATTCATCTGCTGGACATCTAGGTTCTTTCCATAGTTCAGCTACTATGGACACTGCTGCTATAACATTTGGGTGCACGTGCCCCTTCAGATCATTAAGTTTGTATCCTTAGGGTAAATACCCAGTAGCACGATTGCTGGGTCATAGGATAGCTGTATTTTCAACTTTTTGAGGAACCTTTATGCTATTTTCCAGAGTGGCTGCACCAGCTTGCATTCCCACCAACAGTGTAGGAGGGTTCTCCTTTCTCCACATCCTCACCAGCATCTGTCATTTCCTGACTTGTTAACTTTAGCCATTCTGACTGGTGTGAGGTGATATCTCATTGTGGTTTTGATTTGTATTTCCCTGATGCCGAGTGATATGGAGCACTTTTTCATGTGTCTGTTGGACATCTGGATGTCTTCTTTGCAGAAATGTCTATTGATGTCTTCTGCCCATTTCTTGACTGGATTGTTTGTTCTTTGGGTGTTGAGTTTGCTAAGTTCTTTAGAGATTTTGGATACTAGCCCTTCATCTGATATGTCATTCACAAATATCTTCTCCCATTCTGTCAGTTGCTTTTGGTTTTGAAAACTGTTTCTTTGGCTGTGCAAAAGCTTTTGATCTTGATGAGATCCCAATAGTTCATTTTGCCCTTGCTTCCCTTGCCGTTGGCGATGTTCCTAGGAAGAAGTTGCTGCGGCTGAGGTCGAAGAGGTTGCTGCCTGTGTTCTCCTCAAGGATTTGGATGGATTCTTTTCTCACATTGAGGCCCTTCATCCATTTGGAGTATATTTTCATGTGTGGTGTAAGGAAATGGTCCAGTTTCATTTTTCTGCATGTGGCTGTCCAATTTTCCCAACACCATTTATTGAAGAGGCTGTCTTTTTTCCATTGGACACTCTTTCCTGCTTTGTCAAAGATTAGTTGACCATAGAGTTGAGGGTCTATTTCTGGGCTCTCTATTCTGTTCAATTGATCTATGTGTCTGTTTTTGTGCCAGTACCATACAGTCTTGATGATGACAGCTTTGTAATAGAGCTTGAAGTCTGGAATTGTGATGCCACCAACTTTGGCTTTCTTTTTTAATATTCCTTTGGCTTTTCAAGGTCTTTTCTGGTTCCATATAAATTTTAGGATTATTTGTTCCATTTCTTTGAAAAAATGGATGGGATTTTGATAGGGAATGTGTAGATTGCTTTAGGTAGCATAGACATGTTCACAATATTTGTTCTTCCAATCCAAGAGCCTGGACCATTTTTCCATTTCTTTGTGTCTTCCCTTGTAGTTTTCTGAGTATAGATTCTTTGCCTCTTTGGTGAGGTTTATTCCTACATATCTTATAGTTTTGAGTTCAGTTGTAAATAGGATTGACTCCTTAATTTCTCTTTCTTCTGTCTTGTTGTTGCTGTAGAGAAATGCAACTGATTTCTGTGCATTGATTTTATATCTTGACACTTTACTGAATGTCTGTACAAGTTCTAGAAGTTTTGAAATGGAGTCTTTTGGGTTTTCCACATATAGTATCATACCATCTGCAAAGAGTGATAGTTTGACTTCTTCTTTGCTGATTTGGATGCCTTTAATTTCTTTTTATTGTCTGATTGCTAAGGCTAGGACTTCTAGTACTATGTTGAATAGCAGTGGTGATAATGGACATCCCTGCCATGTTCCTGACCTTAGCAGAAAAGATTTCCGTTTTTTTCCATTGAGAATGATATTCGCGGTGGGTTTTTCATAGATGGCTTTGATAATACTGAGGTATGTGCCCTCTATCCTTACACTTTGAAGAGTTTTGATCAGGAAGAGATGCTGTGCTTTCTCAAATGCTTTTTTAGCATCTATTGAGAGTATCATATGATTCCTGTTCTTTCTTTTATTAATGTGTTGTATCACATTGATTGATTTGTGGATGTTGAACCAAACTTGCAGCCCTGGAATAAATCCCACTTGGTCATGATGAATAATCCTTTTAATGTACTGTTGGATCCTATTGGCTACTATTTTGGTGAGAATTTTCACACCTGTGTTCATCAAGGATATTGGTCTATAATTCTTTTTTTTGATGGGATCCTTGACTGGTTTGGGGATCAAAGTGATGCTAGCCTCATAAAATGAGTTTGGAAGTTTTCTTTCCATTTATATTTTTTTGGAACAGTTTTAGGAGAATAGGAATTAATTCTTCCTTAAATGTTTGGTAGAATTCCCCTGGGAAGCCATCTGTCCCTGGGCTTTTGTTTGTCTGGAGATTTTTGATGACTGTTTCAGTCTCCTTACTGGTTATGGGTCTGTTCAGGTTTTCTACTTCTTCCTGGTTCAGTTGTGATAGTTTACATGTCTCTAGGAATGCATCCATTTCTTCCAGACTGTCAAATTTGTTGGTGTAGAGTTGATCAGAGTATGTTCTTATAATTGTTTGTATTTCTTTGGTTTTGGTTGTGATCTCCCCTCTTTCATTAATAATTTTCTTTATTTGGGTTCTTTCTCTTTTCTTTTTGATAAGTCAGCCAGGGGTTTATCAATCTTATTAATTCTTTCAAAGAACCGGCTCCTAGTTTTGTTGATTTGTTCTATTGTTTTTTTGGTTTTTATTTCATTGATTTCTGCTCTGATCTTTATGATTTCTCTTCTCCTGCTGGGTTTAGGCTTTTTTTTCTTGTTCTTTCTCCAGCTCCTTTAGGTGTAGGGTTAGGTTGTGTATTTGAGACCTTTCTTGTTTCTTGAGAAATGCTTGTATTGCTATATATTTTCCTCTCAGGACTGCCTTTGCTGTGTCCCACAGATTTGGAACCATTGTGTTTTCATTATCATTTATTTCCATGAATTTTTTCAATTCTGCTTTAATTTCCTGGTTGACCCATTCATTCTTTAGAAGGATGCTGCTTAGTCTCCATGTATTTGGGTTCTTTCCAAATTTCCTCTTGTGATTGAGTTGTAGCTTCAGAGTATTGTGGTCCAAAAATATGCAGGGAATGATCCCAATCTTTTGATACCAGTTGAGACCTGATTTAGGACCCAGGGTGTGATCTATTCTGGAGAATGTTCCATGTGCACTAGAGTAGAATGTGTAGTCTGTTGCTTTGGGATGGAATATTCTGAGTATATCTGCGATGTCCATCTGGTCCAGTGTGTCATTTAAGGCCTTTATTTCCTTGTTGATCTTTTACTTGGATGATCTGTCCATTTCAGTGAGGGGAGTGTTAAACTCCCCTTCTAGTATTGTATTATGGTCAATGTGTGTCTTTGATTTTGTTAATTGGTTTATATAGTTGGCTGCTCCCATGTTAGGGACATAGATGTTTAAAATTGTTAGATCTTCTTGTTGGACAGACACTTTCTTTTTTGTTTTGGACAGACACTTTGAGTATAATATAGTGTCCTTCCTGATCTCTTATTATAGTTTTTGGCTTAAAATCTAATTGATCTGATATAAGGATTGCCACCCCTGCTTTCTTCTGATGCCCATTGGCATAGTACCTTGTTTTCCACCCCCTCACTTTAAATCTGGAGGTGTCTTCGGGTCTAAAATGAGTTTTTTGTAGGCAGCATATTGATGGGTTTTGTTTTTTTAATCCATTCTGATACCCTGTGTCTTTTGATTGGGGCATTTAGCCTATTTACATTCAGGGTAACTATTGAGAGATATGAATTTGGTGCCATTGCATTGCCTATAAGGTGACTGTTATTGTATATTGTCCCTGTTCCTTTCTGATCTACTACTTTTAGGGTATCTCTTTGCTTAGAGAACCCCTTTCAATATTTCTCGTAGAGCTGGTTTGGTGTTTGCAAATTCTTTCAACTTTTGTTTGTCCTGGAAGCTTTTTATCTCTCCTTCTATTTTCAATGATAGCCTAGCTGGATATAGTATTCTTGGCTGCATGTTTTTCTCGTTTAGTGCTCTGAATATATCATGCCAGTTCTTTCTGGCCTGCCAGCTCTCTGTGGATAAGTCCGCTGCCAATCTTATATTTTTACCATTGTATGTTACAGACTTTTCCCAGGTTGCTTTCAGGATTTTCTCTTTGTCGCTAAGACTTGTAAATTTTACTATTAGGTGATGGGGTGTAGACCTATTCTTATTGATTTTGAGGGGCTTCTCTGCACCTCCTGAATTTTGATGTTTGTTTGCTTTGCTATATTAGGGAAATTCTCTACAATAATTCTCTCCAATATACCTTCTGCTCCCCTCTCTCTTTCTTCTTCTTCTGGAATCCCAATTATTTTAACATCATTTCATCTTATGGTGTCACTTATCTCTTGAATTCTCCCCTCGTGGTCCAGTAATTCTTTGTCTCTCTTTTGCTCAGCTTCTTTATTCTCTGCCATTTGGTCTTCTATATCACTAATTCTCTCTTTTGCCTCATTTATCCTAGCAGTAAGACCCTCCATTTTTTATTACACCTCATTAATAGCTTTTTATATTTCAACTTGGTTAGATTTTAGTTCTTTTATTTCTCCAGAAAGGGCTTTAATCTCTCCAGAGAGGGTTTCTGTAATATCTTCCATGCCTTTTTTCAAGCCTGACTAGAACCTTGAGAATCATCGTTCTGAACTCTGACATATTACCAATGTCCATATTGATTAGGTCCCTAGCTTTTGGTACTGCCTCTTATTGGTTTTTTTTTTTTTTTTTTTTTTTTTTTTTGTGAAGAGTTTTTCCACCTTGTCATTTTGTCCCAATAAAAATATATGAAGGAGCAAATAAAATACTAAAAGGGTGGCAAAGACCCCAGGAAAACATGCTTTAACCAAATCAGAAGAGATCCCAAATCATGGGAGGGAGAAAAGGTATAAAAAGAAGTTCAGAAGAAAAAAAATTTAAAAAGGAAAACAAATAAAGAAAAAATATAAAAAAGAAATATATATATGTATACATTTATATATATATGTATATATATATATTAGACTGGTGACTCGACAGGGTCACCCACTTATTTTGGGGAGTATTTTGGTCTCTTAGAAGAAACTACCTCCCAAAGTTTTAAAGAATGAAAAACATATATAAGGGTAAACACAATGAAGGGATGGAATATGCCTATAGAGATGAAAAACAATTTTTTTTTTAATTTCTAAGAAAGGAGTTGATAAAGTAAGTTGGTTGGGAGAATAAAGAAAAAGAAGGTGGAGAGAATTTGCTTGGGCTGGAGACTAAAACAAGCCTGGAGCTAGATTTAGGGTATACCTTGATCTATCAGAAAAAGTTGTACCCCAAATGTTTTAGAAGAAAAAACCCTATGTGTATACAAAAAATAAAGTTAGATACAATGAAGGATAAAATATGACTATAATAATGAAGGTTCAAAAAGATTTTTTTTTTTTATGAAAGGTATTGTTAAGTTAAACTAGTTAAAAAACTTTAAGATGGGGCACCTGGGTGGCTCAGTGGGTTAAGCCGCTGCCTTCAGCTCAGGTCATGATCTCAGGGTCCTGGGATCGGGTCCCGCATCGGGCTCTCTGCTCAGCAGGGAGCCTGCTTCCTCCTCTCTCTCTCTGCCTGCCTCTCTGCCTACTTGTGATCTCTCTCTGTCAAATAAATAAATAAAATCTTAAAAAAAAAAAAGTTAACAGAGGAAAGGGTAAAAGTTAAAAAAAAATAGCAGAAGAAAAAAATAAAATTAAAAAACTTAATTAACTGCAAGACTAAAGAATCATGGGGAGAACGCCATGAATTCCATGCTTTGCTTTCTCCTCCTCTGGAATTCCGCTGTTCTATTTGGTAAGTGAACGTGGTCTTGGCTGGTTTCTTGTTGCTTTTCTGGGGGAGGGGCCTTTGTAGTGATTCTCAAGTGTCTTTGCCTCAGGAGGAATTGCACCACTGGGGTTCGCTTTTGGGAGCTTTTATTCCCTGGGGCCGGGCTAACTATCCGCTGGGGTTCACTTTTGGGAGCTTTTATTCCCTGTACACTTTCCGTAGAGTTCCAGAGGACGGGAATGAAAACGGTGGCCTCCCAATCTCTGGCAGAGTGCTGGGGGCCCCACTCCTCAGTGCGCCCTCAGAGAAAAGTGATGAATCACTTCCGTCTCCCTGCTCCAGCCACGCTCCAAGCTCACCCAGCCTGTGACTGGCTCAAGGTAACCCTGAGTTGAGAGCTCACTCCTTAGCTCTGTCTCTGTGGCCGGCTTCCCCGTTCTAATACCTGTGAGCCCTGCGACACTCAGACACCCCCAATCCTTCTGTGACCCCACAGGACCTGGGGCCATGCTGGCCCCACATGGCTTCACCCTGGTTTAGCCTCTAGAGCAATGTCCCTCAGTGGAGCAGACTTTTTAAAATGCTGATGTTGTGCTCCGTTGTTCTGCCACTTGCTGGGAGCCAGCCCCTCCCCCCGCAGTCTATCTTCCCATCGTTTTGGATTCACTTCTCCACAGGTCCTACCTTTCAGAAAGTGGTTGATTTTCTGTTTCTAAAATTGTTGTTCTTGGGGCACCTGGGTGGCTCAGTGGGTTAAGCCACTGCCTTCCGCTCAGGTCATGATCTCAGGGTCCTGGGATCGAGTCCTGCATCGGGCTCTCTGCTCAGCAGGGAGCCTGCTTCCTCCTCTCTCTCTGCCTGCCTCTCTGCCTACTTGTGATCTCTGTCTGTCAAATAAATGAATAAAATCTTTAAAAAAAAATAAAAATAAAATTGTTGTTCTTCTTCTCTTCGATTTCCTGTTGGATTTGTAGGTGTTTGCAATGGTTTGATAAGCTATCTAGCTGATCTCCTGCTAACTGATGTCATCTCAGCCTGCTACTTCTCTGCCATCTTGACTCCTCCCCCCATCAATCATAATGCTTTTTGTTTCTTTGCTTTTTGAGGGAGAAACCTTCCAAATATGAAAACATCTGACAACCATGATAATTTTTATGTGTTAAGACAATGAAGCAAAGTGGCTAATCAGACCATACAATCTATACATATATCAAATAAACTAGAATAACCCCCAAATCTTACCATTTTAGTTTTTTTCTCCCACAAAAAACAATCTACAGAACCAAATTCTATTTTAAAAGATCATTGTAATAGTTGGAATCGGTTTATTTGTTTGTCTGTTTTAGTGCATAGTTTCCTACTGAATTAGAGGCTTACAGAACCTGTTAGAAATTAGAAACCCAAGGTGCCTGGCTGGCTCAGTCAGTTAAGCATCTGACTGGACTCAGTTTCAGCTCAGGTCATGATCTCAGGCTGATGAGGTGTAGCACAGAGTCTGCTTGTCCCTCTCCTTCCCCTTTTGCTCCTCTTACTCTGCTCCTCCCTCAGCTCACAGGCATGTTCTCTCTCCCTCTTAAA
Source organism: Mustela lutreola (assembly GCF_030435805.1). Lineage (NCBI taxonomy): Eukaryota > Metazoa > Chordata > Mammalia > Carnivora > Mustelidae > Mustela > Mustela lutreola. Next base: position 80,659,413 of record NC_081292.1, read on the forward strand.
TAAACAAACAAATAAACAAATAAATAAAAATAAGATTTCCCAAAAAAGGAAATTAGAAACCCAAAAAAAAGGGGTGGGCCTGACTGGTTTAGTCAGTAGAGAATGTAACTCTTTTTCCAAGTGGTGAGGTCCAGCCCCACATTGGGCATGAGGCTCCTTTAAAAAAAAAAAAAAAAGAAAGAAAAGAAAAGAAAAAAGAGGAAGAAAAAAAAATCAGGTATTTCTTTTCCTTCACGCAAGCACAATCTTTTGTTAATAAGAGAAAGTGAGTTCATTGCTGCCACAGAAAGAAAGCATCACTTCTAGATGGGGAAAGGCAGCCAGGGGGTATTTATATTGTAGGAGGCTTCTGTTTAAGAGTGATCTCTCCATGCCATTCCTTAACTGGGATTGAGTAAATTTCATGATATAATGGCTGATAATTATTGGACACAGGTTAAGAGAAAAGCATTGTGAAGGTAGTCTTAGAGCCTAAACAGCTGTTTGATACTATCTATGGAAAATTAATGGCTCTGATGTCCATTTAAATAGATTTGGGAAGGAGGAGTTCCTGAAATAAAAAATGAAATTATTTGTAACTCTATTTTCCTGAGCAGAATTTCCTAGAATTGTAAGGTCAAATGTATAAAGACACTACAATAATATTGATTAGTTGTATTAATGAATATGGTAAGCTATGCAGGATAGACAGTTTCCACTCTCCAAGGTAAATCTACAGAGATTTTATTGTGGGGATTAAGGAATCTTGAGGCTTTAAAAGCTAACAGGTATGACTGACTGTGGGGACAAGCTTCAGTTAGGAGTTTCTAGGTATGGGGACACTACAGGTTCTCAGAATGTAGTAGCCACAAGCCCATTATCTATTAATGACCATAGCACAGCCTGACCACAGACACCTCAATCCAAGACTCCTTCACTGCAAGTATCTGGGAAGGGGCTAATAAAAAGCATTCACACTCTCTTCATCCTTAGCACACAAACATGTGTTAGTCAAACACACAAACTTGAGTTAGTCAAAATTGATGCGCGGAAGGGTACAGTAGAGCACAAAGGAGGGATGTCTAATGTAAACAAAAGCTGCTGAACATATGTAATCTAAGAAAGTCTCTCCCCACAAGGCAGATAGTTATATCTATATTTTAAATAAGACTCAAAAAAGTTAAGTCATTTAAGATCACTCAACTGATTTATGAAATAGCTAGAATTTAAACCCAAGTTTGTCTTACTTTAAATATCATGGTTCTCTCCACATTATATGCAACCTGGCCCTTGATGGAGAAAACTATTGCACTTGGGAAGGGGATGAAGTAGATGGGAGAAAGTAAGTTGGGAATATCAGCTGGGTGGCTATTGCAAAGGTTGAAAAGATGGTGAGAACTTGACCAAAGGTAATTACAGTGAAAATTAGAAGGAAGGCCGAGTTTAGAAAATGTTTGAAAAAGTAGATTACAGCTTTTAGATTAGCCAAGAAAATTCACATGCATAGTGGGTTGGTAGGTAGGTAGACAGATGATAGATAGATAGACAGACAGACAGACTGATTGATTTTTACTCCAAGTGAAAAATAAATCTCTGAATCTGAGCTGATCATCTAAGGTTGGCTTCTACAGTATAGTAAGCAGGTCACAGGGAGTCCTTGGGGTCTGCCCCATAATCTCTAGGAGGTGCAGCAGTTACAGAAGAAGAGGCAGGGGAATAAATTCATCAAGTGCATTTGACAGATGTGAAATATAACCTCAATTATTATTCCTGCAGAAATCCTGTTTATCAGTTCATTCTGAAGAATTGCACATAAGCTGTAGATGCCCTGGGTGAGTTTATACAGGCTAACATTTTGTTAATGGGGTGCAGTTCGTCTCTGCAAATGTATTTTCATGTCAGCTGAGCCTTATGTTTAAGTTGATTACATTTTCATTGTCTTGATTTGTTGATACAGAAATGAAACGAAGGCTAAAAACGGATTCGTTGACATGAAAATAAAGAGGTGGCAATTCCAACACAAGTATTTCAATTTAGAAAAACGTATTCCTGTGCGGCAGATACTAATGATTTCCCCCGTGATATATGGGGAAACTGAGGCATGTGTGGATTTCTTTTCTTTTTTTTTAAGAGAGAGAGTGGGAGGGGAGCTGGGGCGAAGGGAGTGAGACAATCTCCAGCGGACTCCCCACTGAGTGTGGAACCCCACAAGGGCTCTGTCTCACAACCCTGAGATGACGACCCGACCAAAATTAAGAGTCAGATGCTTAACCAAGTCACCCAGGTGAAATTACAAAGCTCCTAGGTGACAGAGCTTGGATTCGAACCCTGCCATTTTATGTCTGGAGCCTGCAGTTGTAAGCACCATGATATGCTACCACACAGTTAATGAGGGAGCCTTGTTCTGTTATCACCTGACATCTGTGAGATTTTTTTTTTTTTTTGCTGAATTAATGACAATTTTTAAAACATTATTTATACTTAGTATCAGTACTAATGGAGCACCTGCTAAGTGTGAAAAAAGGAAGGGCATTAATACTGGCATAAAACTGGTTCAACCTGAATGCCAATCCACAAACTACTTCATTCATAGAGAGCAGCTGGCATTGCAATATGCTTCTTGATCTTAGTGCTGTGTTGAAGGAAACAGTGAAAATTGGAAAATTATCTTTGGACACTGAATATACGTATTCTTAGCATTCTTTGTAAAGAACCAGGAATTTGAGTTTGGTTTTTAACCCTGAAGTGTGCTGTCTAATAAAAGGGAAGGCATAAGTGCTAATTGAGATTTTTCCTAAATGAAGAATGAAATAAAGATATTTTTAATCACTCTGATACTGCCAATTAAAACCATCTCTCAGATTTCATGCAGATTTGTTAAGTTGGGATCTCGAAGATCGTCAGTGTCAGAAATAGGATGAACCTATAACTTTAAAGCTAAAATATCATAATTTCTAATGTTGAGGATAAGATAGGAGAATTTCCTGAATAAAGTGAACTACAGATTTAATAGTTTGATCACCTGGAGTTAATACTTTCACAAAACTTGATTATTTTTTCACTCAGTGGAGAAAGAAATCAACGTCCCATTATTGGATATATTTATAAACTATACTAAGATCAAGTACATTCCAAAATGCTTTCAGAGACACATATAACCAAGGAATGGATTAGAAATCCATTTATAGCTATTATCCAAGTTAACGTTGAACCTTTCAATGTTTGAGTGTGAGATATTTGTCACCTTAATACCTTTGAAGCACTGAAATTACTAAGGAGAGGGAAATCTTGGCATTATTTCTGGGTCCGTGTTCAATCAAATATCCAATACTTCCTGCCAGAGCTGCCAAACAATTGCTATCACTTCAAAGACTTATATAATTATGCTAGGATTTTCTAATTTTGCAGGTATTTCTTTTCTTGTGTTTTTTTTTTAAGTATGATTAACATGAATGTTGTATTAGTCTCAGATGTACAATAGAGTGATACAACAACTCTATACATTACTCAGTGCTCATCCCAGTAAGTGTCCTCTTAATCCCCTGCATCTATTTCATCCATCCCCTCCATCCCCCTCTCTTTTGGCAACCACCAGTTCATTCTCTACAGTTAAGTCTGGTTTTCTGCTTTTCTCCCTTCTTGTTTTGTTTCTTAAGGGCCATATATGAATAAAATCATATGGTATTTCTCTTTCTCTGACTGAATTATTTAATTTAGCACATTATATTCCCTAGATCCATCCAGGATTTTCTAATTTAACATAAAGAGAAAATGCTTAATTGTGTTAGATTTGGCTTATTTGAATATAATAGTTAAACCGCATTAACAGTAGCTTTAACATGATGGAAAGTTACTTCTCTTGCTCTCTCTTTCTCCAAGTTGGATGGCAGGCACCCAGTGTAGCTCTAATCCTATCCACCTTTCTAATCCATCATCCTCTCCCTAGGCTGCAGTCCCAGATTACCACATAAGCCAAAATGGCTGCTGGATCTCCAACCATCTCTCCTGCATCTCGCACTAAGAGATGTACGGCAAGAAAGGCAAAAGAACAAAAACTGGAGCCACAGAGCTTTAGCCAACTCCCTTCAACCAACCACCACACAGAACATTTTGCTTACTTTCTTTGGTCACATGAACTTCCCTAACTCTAGTTGAGTAGGATGTGGGCAGTGAGATGGAGTGCAGAGCTGCTGGCAGCCCTCCTCTAGCCCTGGTTCTCCATCAATTCCAGCCCCCCTCCTTCTGCTGAGTGCCTTCTGGAACCAGCGACATAACTCCAGCCTCTCCAACCCAAACTGTCCTCAAGTCAGACTCAGCTGGGGCTGGAGACTGTACCCCTCTCAGCCCTTGCACTATCTCCACTTTAAGTTCTCAGGTCCTTGTCGCATTCTGTGCGGGTACTGACTTAATTTCTCAGCAGCCCTGAAACAACAGAGGAAAGCTTTCTTCAACTACAGAGATGAGGTAACATCAGGCTGTTTTAAAGTAAATGAGTTCAGGTTTGATGACAGTTCTGCCTCACACACTGTAGGGCTTATCCAGTCCCCTCTGCCCCTGTCCACCTATTTTTAGTAATCACAGCTGGGCTTTTTTCAGATCATTTCTAAATCTGCACATGTGGACAGGAAAGTAAGTCAGAAAGGGCTGAGGCTCAGAAGCCCAAATATGTAGCATCACAGATTGCTGGTTGTGTTTGTTGTGATTTTGTTGTTTTATTTTTAGATATCATTGACATATAAAATGATATTAGTTCCAAGTGTACAACATACCAATTTGATACTTGTATATATGATGAGATGACCACCATGTTAAGTCCAATTAACATCCATTGCCATATGTAGTTCCAAAAACTTTTTTCTTGTGATGAAAAATGTTCAGATCTACTCTAATAGCAACTTTCAAATGTAAAATACAGCATTAACTATAGTCATCATGCAGTACATTACATCCCCCAGGTTTATTTATTTTATAGCTAGTTTGTACTTTTCAACCCCTTTCACCAATTTTGCCCAACTCCTATCCTAACTCTCTGTATCTCCAAGCTCAGGGTTTTTTTGTTTGTGTGATTTGTTTTGTTGTTGTTGTTGTTCCACATTAACAAGAGATCATAAATTATTTGTCTTTCTCTGTCTGAATCATTTCATTTACCATAATGCTCTCAAGGTCCATTCACATTGTCACAAATGGCAAGATTTCATTCCTTTTTTATGATTAATATTTAAATATATATATATGAATATTCTTTATCCATTCATTCATCTATGGGCACATAGGTAGTTTCCATATCTTGACTATTGTAAATAAATGCTCCAATGAACGTGGGGGTGCGTACCTCTTTTTAAGTTAGTGTTTTTGTTTTCTTTGGGTAAGTACCCATAAGTGGAAATGCTGGATCATATGCTATTTCTATTTTTAATTTCTTGAGGAACCTCTAGACTGTTTTCCATAGTGGCTTCACCAATTTACACTCACTCCAACAATGCACAAAAGTTCCATTTTTCTCCACATCTTTACCACTCACTTGTTATTGTTTTTTTTTTTTAAGATTTTATGTATTTATTTGACAGACAGAGATCACAAGTAGGTAGAGAGGCAGGCAGAGAGTTGGTGGGGGAGCAGGCTCCTTGCTGAGAAGAGAGCCCAATGCGGGGCTCGATCCCAGGACCCTGGGACCATGACCTGAGCCGAAGGCAGAGGCTTTAACCCACTGAGCCGACCAGGCACCCTGTCACTTGTTATTTTTTGTCTTTTGATAATATTTATTCTAACAGGTGGTAGATGATATCTCACCGTGGTTTTGATTTGCATTTCCCTGGATGATTTTGATGTTGACTACTTTCTCTTGGTGTCTGTTGGCCACTTCTGTGGCTTTTGGTTAAAGTCCAGAAGACAGAACAGTGAACTTCAGTCTCATGGAAGGATGGTGGAGCTGCTGAGACAGCTGAAAAAGGGTGTGGTGCTCTTGCTGCAGCTCTGCCCTGGGGTGCCTGGGGACACTGATGCTCTGAGATCCCCTCAACAAATCTGTGCCCCCTTCTCTGGGAGCTTTCAACACTTAGTCCCTGGGCAGGCTGCTGCTGTCTGTGTGTGCCCAGCTGGCAGTGCCAAGAGAGTTATATCTTCTCACCCCCAATCTCTCCTGACTGCTGCACAGACCTGGGGATATGAGTACTGCAGCTCCTTTGTCCCTAATCTGCCCTCTCAGTAGGGGACCTACAATGTCTCAAAATTCACCTGTGGAGTTGAGGCAGAGCTTCCTTATATGGATCCTTTCTATGGGTTTTGCTTGACGTCCCATCCTCGGGGGCCTCCCTGTCCGTCCTTTCTAACTCCCCTCCCAGTTTTTCCTTGGAACATTTCCCAATATCACATTCACTGCCATCCTGGTCTTAGGGACTTCTGGGTGAAGGACCCAAGTGAGACACCACAGGGATGAGGTGACCAGCCAGTGGGCAGAATAGGGTCATTGCTAACTACAAGCCTTATCACTTCACCACCCTGCCTATATCTGATCTCTTTTTCCCCTAGCTTCATTGAGAAATAATTGGCACCCATCATTGTGTAGGTTTAAGACATTCAGCTTGATGGTTTGAATTAATATACTGTGCAATGTTTACTGCAATAAGTTCAGCTAGCCTCCATTTTCTCATATAGATACATGACCTCTTAATTTGGGAGTGTCAGAGGGGCCAGGCACCCACAGGCAGCACAATGAAATGATTGTCTCTTTCTACATTTCACCTTGAAAAATATCACTTAAAAATTATTGTTTTTTGTTTTCACCCAAATGTGTAAAATTATGATTCATATTAACAAAAACTGTAAGGTACTTAGGTAAGATATTTGGTATAGAGCTAAAAACATCTGTATCTGTATCAATACAGTTTTACTTTTATTTTATTTTTCACTTTTCCTCTAAAGGTTTTGGCACTAAATAGACAGAGCCTGAAAAATATTACAGCCTGACTCATGTTAGCTAATGTTATATAGATTTAGAAAAAAAAAATTGGCTAAGACACAGTTTTTCAAAACTGCTATGCAATAATCTAATGCTAATTTCTCCACTGCAATTACATTTGGATGTGGCACTAAACAATGAGTAAATCAACTTTTCAATAGCCTTTTTTAGCCTGTCCCTATGACTGAATTATACACATTTCCCACGATGCTCTTAATTTCAAAACTCATTTCCTATCATAGTGCATATCATTTTTTTGCATGCTCCCTCATGATTTTGAGGCTTCTATATTTGATTCCTCAAACACCTGATTTACTAGGGCACACAGTGTGTGGAATGCTTATGTCACATATAGATAAATGTTTTACTCTTCAGTAAAAAGGTTGGTTTACATGATCTATGGAGAGGAACTCATTAAAATGTGTTGGGGGGAGGTCCTGTATTTCATGGACTGTGACAATAGTAACCCAATTTCATCATCCTTCAACAACCATTTTAATTTGTTTTACTTCCCTCTCTTTTATTCTCATAATTCTTTTCCAGTCAACCCTACACATTATTCTATATGAAAATTAGTCCAATGTATTATCTGATTTAATTTGGTCCAATTCCCTGGTTAGTAGATTTGTAGTTAGTTAATATCTCTCTATTATGTATACCCAGAATAACTTATCTTAATAATGTCCTTTAATAGTCCCTAAAACATTTGAAAGCTCTTGCTAAAAGTGCACATACTAAAATTTACTTCTATTAGCTTTGGGAAATCCAAAGAAGTGATCAGACAAAAATATAACGTATATCCATAATGTAACACATCCTGTTTCTCCCAAGGATCTCCAAGCAGACATCACTTCACCATGCAACTTACTCACAAGACAATTCTCTGCAGGGCTTCTTTCAAACCACAAGAAAGAGCCACTCCCTCCTGTTCTCCACAGCCTAAAACAGTGAGGAGAATTCATCTCATTCAGCTAACCCATGAAGCAGGATGGATTTAGAGGATGCATGAATGTCCTATAACAGAAGATGGAAGTAGTGAGTTCCATAAAGCTATACTTTTAGCAAGTATTTAATGCTTGAGCCACTCTGGTTATGTTCTAACCATATCACCCTGCTGGCTTTGGCTAGTCCATCAGGAATTCTAAACACAATTTGGGTCATACTGAACTGACTTTCCATTTCTCCCAACTTTTGTGCTGTTTATGTAGCCCTGTAGGGCAGCGATGCCTGAATTTCAAGTGATGCCTGAGGCAGTCAAACCACAGCTTCAAACCACAGCTTCAAAAGCAATTCTCAAAACTACAGCTCCATACTACCCCCAAAAGAAGTGTCCAGATACCAGAGAGAAGTCTATGGAATGGTTAAAGGGAAAGTGAGAACCAGGAGAAGCACACCAGCCATTTCAACAAGGGATGTTTGAATTTTAGCTCAGTGCTAAAATAGAGCCTCAGAATGAAGTCCAAGTTGGAGCTAAAATTGATTTTTCTTATATATTTTTTTTAAAAATGGTTCTCTGGGGAGTGTCTGGGTGGCTCAGTCAGTTGAGTGACTGATTCTTGACTTCAGCTCAGGTCATGATCTCAAGGTTGTGAGGTCCAGCCTGTAGTAGACTCCATGCTTAGCATGGAGTCTGCTGGAGATTCTCTCCCTCCTCCTCTCCCTCCCTCTCAGCACCTTTCCCCACTCACAACACTCTCTCTCAAATAAATAAATAAAATCTTTTAAAAAAGAGATTTTTCTGTAATGATCCCATTGGAATCAAGACTTTCAGAGTCATAGGCATTTTATGAGATGAGTGGGAGTTATCCTTAATGAGAAAAGGACTAATCTACAGCTCTAACTCTATTAGTTACTAGCTGTGTGATCTGGGATGTTTCACAACATTTTTTGGCCTCGGTTTCTCCCACTATCTAGAGTATAGGTTTAATTTAATTCAATATTTGTTGCATTCCCACCTAGGAATAAAAGGCCCAGTCTTCTTTATCAATTTCCCTGAAGCTCATCTCTGATGAGAACAAGACCTAGACTGAATGACTTTTTTTTTTCTTTTTTCTTTTTTTTTTTTTAGACTTTAATTTTTTTTATTTTTTATAAACATATATTTTTATCCCCAGGGGTACAGGTCTGTGAATCACCAGGTTTACACACTTCACAGCACTCACCAAATCACATACCCTCCCCAATGTCCATAATCCCACCCCCTTCTCCCAAACCCCCTCCCCCCGGCAACCCTCAGTTTGTTTTGTGAGATTAAGAGTCACTTATGGTTTGTCTCCCTCCCAATCCCATCTTGAATGACTTTTTGATGCTGGGCTATGATAAGGGGCAGAACTACGAACCTCTGTTTTGTTTAATTCAACCAACACATTCTCAGTACCTCTACTGTAACAACACAGGCCAAGTAATGCCAACCACATCTAGTAAGGAAGAGGTGAGATCCCAGGAAATGGACAGAGGTGAAAATATGCCTTGAAGATGTTTAGTGGTGAGTGTACTTATAGTCATGTCCTATGGGAACGGCATTGGGCAGAAAGAGGAGCTGAACTGTGATACAGTCCTTACAAAGACTTCAGTGAGTCCAAGAAGTCTGGAGCTAAGATGGTTGCACATTGAGTCAAGGGAACTGGGCCTTTAAAATCTACCCACACCCAGTAGATGAGTTCCTAAACCCTAGCAGCTCTGTGGAGGGGGCCTGGCCTGGTGAAGGCAGTTTACTTCAGGGGAGCAGGTGGCACCCACACTCTCAGAAACTGAGAGAAAGGAGTATCATTGCTTCAGCCTGGTAGTGCCCTCCACACTCACCCCAATCACACTGTATGCAAAGGGAAGCTCTTTTTCTAAATCACTGCACTGCAAAGTCAAATGTATTAAGTGCTATAGTACAGTGAAGAAAACAACAAAATAGTATGCTCTGAGCACTAAGACTAGCTCTGCCTGATGAGGCCAAAGAAAGTGCTCTGCAGGAGTAATACTGGGGCTGTGATGAAAGATAGGCATTCTAAGTGAAGGAAACCGAAAAGAGGGAAGAAACGCATTTTTTCAGAGGATCAGGGAGGCAAATATCAATCAGTCAGATTTAACTAATGCAAGAAGTAGTAAAGGGAGAGGAACTAAAGAAAAGATATATAAACAAGAATGGAACAAATGACAGAAAGAAGAAGACTAAAACAGGAAATTTCTGGTATCTATAATGTATAATCGTAGCTTATCAATGACACTCATTCTGGAAATGAGGTCAAATATGCTAATAGTAACTTTTAACCTGTAAGGTCCATTTCACTAATCTTTCACAAGATAAAATAATAGTTCTGGGCAGCATTACTTAAAATTATTATAAATGTCCTCAAGTTCTAGTTTCAGAAACATTGGGATATTATAGAGAATTGAAATTTGACTCAAGTCTCTACCCCATACGCTACAGGCATTTCAGGACCTTCCCTGATACATATTAGGATACCCAGAGGGACTGTGTTCTTCTGGTGGTTTCTCACTCTAGAGTCCTGCTTCCACAACTCTGGTCATAACTCAAAGTAGTGACCACTGTTGGCCCTGTTCCACATGACCTCTTCCCCTTGTCAATACCCATTGTGCCCTCCAGAGAAGATAAGATAGCCTGAGTTCACACAGCCCCAAAGTAAAACCAGGTCTTCCTTCCCAAGCCTATCCAGTCCATATTTATATTAATGAATTGAAGGGAAGGCGGTGGGGTGGGAAGAAGTTCTTTGCATGCAGAGGTTTTACTGAGTTTTAATGTCTAACATATCTTTTAAAGAACTTAATAAAATGTATAAAGTATGCTTATTACTAAGACATATGGCAGCCTAGTTATTATAAAAGATTCTTGAATAACCTCTTTTCTCTGATTCACGGTGTATGTCTTTTTAAAAATATATGAAACTTCATCCGTCTTTATAAGAGTCACTTTAGCAATAATTGTATAAAGAATACAACATTATAAATGCTTATAATTTTGTTACTAATTCATAAACTATTCATTTTGTTTAAAAAGAGTAATAAACTGATGCAATTTTGACTTTATAATTTACAGTAATAGACTCATTCTCCTCTGGCTCTGTGGAAAAGCTGAGAGAAATGCAAAGCATTTGACTATGTTTAATATATATTGGAAATAGCTCTGCTTTATTACATTTCATGAAAGACACAGGAAAAAAGTCTCTTTCATGCTTATTTTTGTCCAGCTGCTAGTGGAAATAAAAATGATGATGTTTGTTGCTATCATTTGATACCTAGTTGTATTTTTTTCTTACAAATTATTCTTCATTGTCACACAAATACATTAAGAAGTAAATATAGAAAAAATTTCACTGGAAGTCAAGAAACACAAACAAATACTAAAAAGAGATTTTACAAAATGTTAGTCTTTAGATGGACACGTAATTCATCAGCAGCCATTTCCTATTGTAATAAATCCCCAATAATCTTCCTAACACTTACATATTTTTGTAAAAATGTTATCACTGGAGAGACCAGTGGAAAAATCTTAGTAGCTATACAACCTTTCTAATAAACTACTCTGAAGGAACAAATGGCTTGAAAGTGTATCCAGAGAACAGTAGTGTATTTCTCTGCATCCTGCTGTTCTCAGAAAACACAAAAAGTAGATACGAACCTTGTTGTAATCATATACGCCAAACTAATTTCTCAGAGTAGAAGGAAGGGACGGTGAGTTAAAGTAGGACAACCATAGTGCAGCTAAACATTTTCACTCTTCCTCCATCTTTTAAACTGCATTTTCCTAAACAATGAGATCAGCAAGGGCAAGGAAACGTCCCGAGAAAGGGAAACACTGCACAGTGAGAGGAGGCCACTGAGTGGGTTATGTCTGGTCTCAGTGGTGCCTGCACGGGAATGAGTGGGGGTGCAGCCCAGTCCTTGGGAGCCTTGTGTCCTGTCCCGGCTTGTGCCACCAGAGAACATGGCTGCCCTTTTCCTAGCGCTTCCACTTAAGCGGGCTTCTGTGTTCGTAATTCATTCAAAGGAAGCTGAAATCCTTGAAATAGACTTAAAGCGAGAGTGTATAGGAAGGGAAGAGTAGTGAAATGTAAATACTTAAGGTGTAGGTGAGAGAGACCCACAAAGGAAAAAACAAGAACTGTAAGTCAGAAATGGAGGAAGAGCACTAAGAGAAAAATAGCATCATAGAATTCAGGGAAGCATTATAGAATTTGGAGGAGAATGCAATAAACAATACTGAATGTAATAAACAAAAAATTGATTGGAATCTGTCCTTTGCATAAGGTCATCTATAGGTCATTTAGGATCTTCCTGGAGCATTAGCACTGTTAGTGTCAGGGGCAGAAGAGAGAAGGGAAGGAGACAGGCCAGTGGCTAGAAGGGCAAGTAGGTTCAAAGTAGTCCTTCTGCTTGTTTCTCATGGAAAAGGATTGAACGTGATTGTAGCTTGATGGGAAGGAACTGGTAAGGGGCATGCATATTATCTATAAAGAAATTTGTTCGAATAACACTTTGAGATCCTTTTTTAACCTCTTTTATCTTCTTTCAACTATCCATGTTTTGCATCCCCTGCCATCAACCTCATACTACTTTCTTATATCAAGAATACTTTTGATCTATTAATTTATCTTTATTACAATCATTAATATAATGTCTTGTTAATGGCATCTGATTATGATAATTTTATGCTATTGAAAGTATTATTTGTAACTTATGGATGTTACAGGCAACATTAATTCTCTCTCCCTCTCTATTTTTTTAATGAAGTCCATAGCTTTAGAAGCCAAACAGGTTTTTAAAACTTCATTATTGTTTTCAAAAAGATTGTTAAGGCCATCCTGTTAGCCTAGGAAAACCTCTGTAGAAAATTTCAACCTAAAAGCATTATGCTGGTCATACAGTGAAGGGTCAATTTCAAGAAATTCTAACAAGGGAGAATTACCACAAAGCTAAAGTTTGAATTTGCTGACGACCAGCCTTCTCACTCCTAGGTATTTGCCCAAGAGAAATGAAAGCATATGTCCATAAAAACATTTGTACATGAATGCTCAAAACCATTTTATTTGTTATGGTGCCTAGCTAAAAACAACCCAAATGTCCAGCAACAAGGGACTGGGAAAACAAACTGTGGTACATTCATGCAATAGAATAGTTCTCAGTAATAGAAGGTAGCGAACCTACAATAGCATTATGGTGAGTGAAAAAAGCCAGACAAAAAACAAAGAGTACTTTCTATATGACTTTGTTCATATAAAATTCTAAAAAAATTAAAAAGTAGTCCTTAGTTTCAGGAAGTACAAAGTGGTGTCAGGGATAAGCGGCACTAAACAAAGGTATGATCTTATTTAGTCTGTTGCAATAGGGAGACGTTTGTTGGACTTGTTTTTGTAAGAATATCAACTGTATATTGTACAAAAGGGTCAAAAGATTTTGGAAAACAAAAGGTTGGGGGAACTTCTTAATTGTTGTTGTCTTTTAGGAGCTCAGGCTCAGGTCAAGTCGCATTGTCAGTGGCTGCCTGGGTTTAGGGGAGAAGATGAGAGAGGAAGGTGGAAGAGGAGGACAGCAAAGGGGCACGAGGACATTCGTGGTGTGATGGATGTCTTCATTAGCTTTTTTTATTATTATTATTTTTTAAAGATTTTATTTATTTATTTGACAGACAGAAATGACAAGTAGGCAGAGGCAGGCAGAGAGAGAGGAGGAAGCAGGATCCCTGCTGAGCAGAGAGCCTGATGTGGGGCTCGATCCCAGGACTCTGGGATCATGACCTGAGCTGAAGGCAGAGGCTTTAACCCACTGAGCCACCCAGGTGTCCCGGATGTCTTCATTATCTTGACGGAGGGGGTGGTTTTAAGCATTACAAAAGGGTGAAAAATTATCAAACTGTACATTTTAAGTATATGCAGTTTATTTTATATCAATCATACTTTAAGAAATATGTTGGAGCTATGCCTGGTAGATTGGCCTGACTGGCATAATATTTCTTTTTAGGGAAGGATTCTGTTCATATTGTGAATTATTGTATTACACTCAAAATTTTGGAAGTCCGACTACTTTTCACAAAGATACTCCACATATATTCAAAAGCTGAGCCCTTTACCAAATTAAACTCTATTTTAAAACTAATATTATTTCAGGAGATGTAATTATACTAGATGTTATAAATTTCTACTGTTGCCAACAATTCTTAAAATTCAATCACTTGACCTAGAGTTATTTCCTTAAGTCGGCAATTGCCATTACATTATGAAAAACAACTTTCTGCCTTAATTCTAATCTTTAATGTAATAGAAATGTTCCCCAAAACTATGATTAAATATAACTTCTGTCAGTTAATCATATTTAAAGTCATGAAAATATTAATTTTTTATTCAGTTTCTCATAGTTAGCTTTAAAAATAATCTAGCATCTCTTTTAACTTCTTCTATTATGACACAGAAGGGGACTGAGGATCAACTCATTTGGTATAGGTATAAGTATTGTACATTTTATGTGCCAGCTGATAGGTCAAAGTGTTTTTAAATCACTAGAGTGGGAGTCTTATTTGTTTCTTTGGTAAGAAGTGAAGACAGAAACTAAGGTAGAATAAAAATGAGAGATAAAAAGAAGAAATAATATAATGGATGCATAGTAAATGGGCAAAATAAAATGTGGTCTGAGGAGAATGCCCTTAGGATAACCCCTGGCTGAATTTTGTATTATTTAACTGAAGGGAGGTTGAAATTTACAAGCAGAGTCTAGTAGATGCACCTGTAACTCAGGTTTGGAATGAAGTTTGAGGTACTCATGGATCATCCTGGGAAATATGCAGTTGTCTGTTTTATTGGTTTTTAAAGATTTTATTTGTTTATTTGACAGAGAGAGAGAGAGCACAAGGAGGCAAAGAGGCAGGCAGAGAGAGAGGAAGGGAAGCAGACTCCCTGTGGAGCAGAAAGCCCAATGCAGAGTTCAATCCCAGGTCAATCCCAGGACCTGGGATCATGACCTGAGCCAAAGGCAGAGGCTTTAACCCACTGAGCCACCCAGGCGCCCCAGTTGTCTATTTTATAAAAGAGGTGTGCAGCTCAGCAGAGAACTCTATCAGGCCAACAGAACCAAAATAAAAACAAAGAAAGAAAAGTATTCTCACGCACTTCAAGCGGAAAAGCATTTGTGGTATTGAGTTATCTAAGAAACTGCTCAAGTTATCTATTACTTTGTATGAGTTCTTTAACATTGAAAAATATTCAGATTACTTTAGCCGTATTTTTATTCATGAAGTCTAAGTTTATTTATACCTAATAAACTGGGACCTGGTATTGCCCATATATTATAATTTTGTTTTTGGCTTTCCACTTATAAACTACTTATAACAAGAATACTTCCTCCTTGTTACGGGTTGAGTAGTGTCTCTCTGAAATTCCTATGTTGAAATTCTAACCTCCTATACCTCATAGCATGACCTTAATTGAAAATAAGGTCTTTAAAGATATTTAAGTTAGAATGAGATTATTAGGGTGGGCCCTAATTAATATGACTGGCGTCCTAGAAGAAAAGATTAGAACACAGGCACACGTACAGGAGGGATTCCATGGGAAAATGAGGATCGCCATCTCACGCTGAGGAGAGAAGCATGGAATGGATCCTTCCCTCACCACCCTCACAGGGAACTTACCCTTGATTTTAGACTTCTGGTCTCCAAACTGTGAGACAATGCATTTCGGTTCTTTAAGCAGCCAGTCTTTTGTATACCTTGGTGTGGCAGCCCTAGCAAACTAATACCTCCCGTATACTTTCAGCATGTATGCTTCCTCTGTTTATACTGCACTGGATTAAAAAATAATAATCTTTAGGCCAGTCGTTAAAGTTGACTATCACTTAATGTCCACCCTGACTGGGATAAAAGCAATAAACTGACAAACTGATTACTCTGTTACTTCTCCTGTTTTGTTTTGTTTTTTTTTTTTTTTAAAGCTTAAGAGGAACATCTGTGCACTACTCATGTATAGTTGCTGTTTTACCCACAAGCAGCTGTGGACCACCCAGACAAACATTCCCACATGGAGATAATTGCCGTGTGCAATGTAGCCACAAAAACAGGCAATCAGCACTTGCTTTTAATTTTCCCTGCACCAGTGCTGAGGTGCCAGTTCTGAAATTAATATACTGGGGGGAAAAATGTCAAGTAAAAGAGCACTTTATCAGCTCTGCAATAAGTTTAGGAAACTTGTTTGATGTAAACGACACTTTTTTTTGGAGAAAAAAAAATCCGTTTTGATAAACTTGTTTAAAACCAGTGAGAGAAACAAAGTCAGCCTTCAATAGTTCATCTTAGCATTAAAAGTTCTAAGATCAGGTAAAAATGTGAAATAGTGAAGATTCTACAATTTTGTGATTTATGGTATTTTCACTCATGTCTTCTCAATGTGATAAATTTCAGTAAATACTACTCACTAAGGATTTGAAATTGTATAGTTTTTCTAAATTCCCATTTCCAGGAGGCTGGTTACTACTGGTTTCATTCTGTAGGTATGAAAGTTGGTGATACCGCCCAGAGAATTTGGAAGTAATTTTTTCAAATAATTAAAATAATAAAAATAAATATTGATGGTCATCCCTCTTTACTATTACAAGTACAGAATTATTCATGTTGAGCAGATTTGTAATGAAATGAACTACTAAGAGGTGTCATATGTAAAAGAGTTCTTTAAAGAGAGTAGAATGTCATCAGTAATTCAAGGAGTTGTACTTTCTCCTGTGATCTTTGGTAAAGTGTCATACTCCTACAGTTGTACAGTCTAGTGTTATGCACTTTTCAAAACTCCACCATTTACTTTATAATGATTGCTATTAAGTGATGCTTGTAACACTGGCTTCCCTTTTATGGATGCACACAGGTCCTCTGTCTCCATCTTTCTCCTTCTGTCCGTCAGTTTGACTGTCTCCTCTCACCCTCTCCTTCTCCTCATCTCCTCTTTCATTTCTGTGTTTAAATAATCTCAGTTAATTGATTTGCTTTGTAATCTAGTGTCAAGCTATAGGAGTTCGTTTGAACTGGGCTGCAACTACCATGCCCTGGCTACACCTAATGTTAAACAATAATGATGTGTGTTTTCTCACACAACAGAATGTCTAGAGATGGGGCAATCTTCAGGGTTGGTTAGCGCATTAGCTTAATGTGTCCAGCCAGGAGTCAGGTTCTGGGCTTGAAGAAAATAGAAGACATCAGTGAGACCCTTACAACAGAAATAAAAGAGTTAAAAAGAATTATTCAGAAATGAAGAGTGCAATAAATGAGATTAGAAACACACTAGAGGTGGAGGAAGATCAGATGAGGGAGGAATAGGGTGATCCTAAGCTTGTTTCCTCCCCTGAAAACAGCTAAATAAATATTAGATCACTCTGAATACCCAAGAAATCAATCAGAAGTCCTGTTCCAGAATAATGCACATCTACAAACTGGAAAAGCAACCCTGTAAGCTTCTTAAAACAAGCAGATCAAAACACACCTAGTCTCTAACTCCCTCTATTTTATTTTATTATTTTATTTTATTTTATGTATTATTTTATTTTTTAACTTTTTAACATATTTTGTATTATGTTCTGTTATCCCCTGTATAGTATGTAATTAGACCTTTTTTTTTTTAAAGATTTTTTTAAAAAATTTATTTGATAGATCACAAGTAGGCAGAGAGGCAGGCAGAGAGAAGAAGGCAAGCAGGCTCCCCACTGAGCAGAGAGTCCGATGTGGGGCTCAATCCCAGGACCCCAGGATGATGACCCAAGCCGAAGGCAGAGGCTTTAACCCACTGAGCCACCCAGGCACCCCCATAATTAGACCTTGATGCAGTATTCAACAATTCATTATTTAACTATAACAGCCAGTGCTCATCACAGCACTTTCCCTCCTCAATATCCATAACCCTATTAGTCTCCTCCCCTCTGAAATTCCCAGACTGTTTCTTGGAGTCCATGGTCTCCCTTGGAAGTTCATCTCCCTAGCTGATTTCTCCCCCTTTGAATTTCCTTCCCTTCCCCTATGGTTTTCCATTCTATTGCCTATGTTCCACATATGAATGAAACCATGTAATTGTCTTTCTCTGTTTGACTTACTTAACAGTCCTCTCCAGTTCCATCCTTGTTGATACAAATTGTAGGTGTTCATCATTTCTGATGGCTGAATAATATCCCATTGTATATATGTACCACATCTTCTTTACCCATTCATCTATTGAAGGGCATCTTGGCTCCTTCCACAATTTAGCTATTGTGGACATTGCTGGTATGAACATTGGGGTACAGATGGTCCTTCTTTTCACTACATCTGTATCTTTGGGGTAAACACCCAGTAGTACAATTGCTGGGTCATACGGTAGCTCTATTCTTAACATCCTGAGGAACCTCCACACTGTTTTCCAGAGTGGTTGCACCAGTTTGCATTCCCACCAACAGTGTAAGAGGGCTCCCCTTCACATCCTCACTAACATTTTTTTGTTCCCTTTTTTCTTAATTTTTACCATTCTGACTGGTGTAAGGTGGTATCTCATTGTGGTTTTGATTTGCATTTCCCTGATGGCTAGTGATGTTGAGCATTTTTTCATGTGTCTGTTAGCCATTTGTATGTCTTTTTTTGGAGAAGTGTCTATTCATATCTTCTGCCTATTTTTTGACTGGGTTATTAGTTTTTGAGTGCAGAGTTTGGGAAGTTCTTCAAAGATTTTGGATATCAGCCCTTTATCTGTAGTGTCATTTGCAAATATCTTCTCCCATTCCGTGGGCTGCCTTTTAATTTTGTTGACTATTTTCTTTGCTGTGCAGAAGCTTTTTATCTTGATGAAGTCCCAAAAGTTCATTTTTGGGGCGCCTGGGTGGCTCAGTGGGTTAAGCCACTGCCTTCGGCTCAGGTCATGATCTCAGGGTTCTGGGATCGAGTCCCACATCGGGCTCTCTGCTCAGAAGGGAGCCTGCTTCCCTCTCTGTCGGCCTGCCTCTCTGCCTACTTGTGATCTCTGTCTGTCAAATAAATAAATAAAATATATTTTTTTTAAAGTTCATTTTTGCTTTTGTTTCACTTGTCTTTGGAGGCATGTGGCCCATGCTGATGAGATACTACCTATATTCTCCTCTGGGATTTTGATGGATTCCTGTGTCATATTGAGGTCTTGCATTCATTTTGAATTTTAACTTTGTACATGGTGTAAGAGAATAGTCCAGTTTCATTCTTCTATACGGAGCTGTCCAATTTTCCCAGCATAATTTATTGAAGAGACTGTCTTTTTTCCATTGGATATTTTTTCCTGATTTGTCAAAGGTTAGTTGACCATAGAGTTGAGGGTCCATTTCTGGAGTCTGTTCCATTGGTCTATGTGTCTGTTTTAGCCAATACCACGCTGTGTTGGTGATCACAGCTTTGTAATACAGCTTGAAGTCAGGCTATGTGATGCCCCTAGCTTTGTTTTTCTTTTTCATCCTTCTCTTGGTGATTTGGGATCTTTTCTGTTTCCATATAAATTTTAGGATTTTTTTGTTTAAGCTCTTTGAGAAATGCTAATGGTATTTTAATAGGGATAGCATTGAAAGTATAAATAGTACTGGGAAGGATAGACATTATAACAATGTTAAATCTTCCAATCCATGAGCTTGGGATATTTTTCCATCTTTTTATGTCTTCCTCAACTTCTTATTTAAGTGTTCTTAGTTCTTAAGTTAGGTTTATTCCTAGGTATCTGTTTTGTTGCCATTATAAATAGAATTGATTCCTTAATTTCTCTCTCTACAGTTACCGTATAGAAAAGAAACTGATTTCTGTGCATTGGTTTTGTATCCTGCCACATTGCTGAATTGCTGTATGAGTTCTAGTAATTTGGGGGTGGAGTCTTTTGGGGTTTTCCACACAAAGTATCAGGTGATCTGTGAAGAGGGAAATTTTGACTTCTTCTTTGCTGATTTGGATACCTTTTATTTCTTTTTGTTTTCTGATTGCTGAGGCTAGAACTTCTAGTACTATGTTGAACAGTAGTGGTGAGAGTGGTCATCCCTGTCATGTTCCTGATCCTAAGGGAAAAGCCGTCAGCTTTTCCCCATTGATAATGATATTCTCTGTGGGCTTTTCATAGATGGTTTTTGTGATATTGAAGAATGTTCCCTCTATTCCTCTATTTTGAAGAGTTTTAATCAGTAATGCATGTTGTAGTCTGTCAAATGCTTTTTCTGCATCAATTGAGAGGATCATATGGTTCTTGTCTTTTCTTTTATTGATGTGCCCTTTCATTCATGAGTTTATTATTTTGGGTACTTTCTCTTTCCTTTTGGAAAGGTAGTTTCTACTTTTTGGGGGGTTTCTATTTCATTGATCTCTGCTCTAATCTTTATTATTTCTCTTCTCCTGCTTGATTTAGGTTTTATTTGCTGCTCTTTCTCCAGCTACTTTAGGTGTAGGATTAGCTTGTGCATTTGGAATTTTTCTAATTTTTTTAGAAAGGCTTGTATGGCTATGTATTTCCCCCTTAGGATCACTTTTGCAGTATCCCATAGGTTTTTGACGGATATGTTTTCATTCTTTTTGGTTTCCATGAATTGTTTAAGCTATTCTTTAATTTCCTGGTTGACCCATTCATTCAACAGGATGTTCCTTAACTTCCAATTGGTTGGATTCTTTCCTATTTATTTATTTATTTGTTTGTTTGTAATTGAATTCCAGTTTCAAGGCATAGTGTTCTGATATCATGCAGGGATAATTTCAGTCTTTTGATATTGGCTGAGACCTGATTTGTGACCCTGTGTGTGGTCTCTTTTGGAGAAAGTTCCATGTGTATTCTAGAAGAATGTGTATTCTGTTGTTTTAGGGTGGAATGTTCTACAAATATCTACAAAGTCCATCTGGTCCAATGTGTCATTCAAAGCTCTTGTTTCTTTGTTAATCTTCTGTTTAGATGATCTGTATAGTGCTAAGAGTGGAGTGTTAAAAATCTCCTACTATTAATGTATTATTTTTTATCTGATTCTTTATTTTGGTTAACAGCTGGCTTATGCAGTTGGTTGCTTCCATGTTGGGGGCATAGATATTTACAATTATTAGATTTTTTCTTGTTGGATAGACCCTTTAAGAATATAGTGCCCCGAGCACCTGTGGCTCAGTGGTTTAAGCCGCTGCCTTCAACTCGGGTCATGATCTCAGGGTCCTGGGATGGAGTCCTGCATTGGGCTTTCTGCTCAGTAGGGAGCCTGCTTCCCTCTCTCTCTCTCTCTGCCTGCCTCTCTGCCTACTTGTGATCTCTCTGTGTCAAATAAATAAATAAAATCTTTATATAAAAAAAAGAATATAGTGTCCCTCTGGATCCATTATTATAGTCTTTGGTTTAAATTCTAGTTTGTCTGATATAACTGTTACCCCAGCTTTCTTTTGAGGTTCATTGGCCTGAAAAATTGTTCTCCATCCCCTCACTTTCATCTAGAGGTTCCTTTATGTTCAAACTGAATCTCTTGTAGGCAGCATATGGATGGGTCCTATCTTTGTATCCCTGTGCCATTTCATGGGAGCATTTAGAGGGTTACTACAGAAAGATATGTGTTTATTGCCATCCTACTGTTATACAGTCCCTGTTTCTATGGATTGTCTCTGTATATTTCTGGTCCATATTTCTCTTAGGTTCTTTCTTCTTTTATAGAATTCCCCCTTAGTATTTCTTGCAGGGCTGACTTGGTAGTCACATATTCTTTCAGTTTCTGCTGGTCCTGGAAGCTCTTTATCTCTCCATCCATTCTGAATGACAGCCTTGTCAAATAAAGCATTCTTGGCTATATGTTCTTCTCATTTAATGCCCTGAATATGTTTTTTCCATCACATTCTCACTTGCCAGATCTCTGTGGACAAGTCTGACATAATTCTGATGTTCTTCCCTCTGTACATAAGGAATCTCTTCCCCCTAACTGCCCGTAGGATGGTGTCCTTGCTTCTAAGATTTGAGAGTATTACTATTACATGCTGCCGCATTGGTCTATTCTCTTTGATCTTAGGAGGGGTCCTCTCTGCCTCTGGGACATGAATGGTTGGTTGTTTCATTCCCCAGGTTAGGTAAGTTCTTAGCTACAATTTGCTCAAATATATCTTCTAGTCCTCTTTCTCTGTCCACCCCCTCAGGAACACAAATAATTCTGAGATTGGAGCATTTCATGATGTTGTTGATTTCTCTAAGTCTGTTTTCATGGTTTTGATGTATTTGTTCTAGGCCTCTTCCTCTTCCTTCCTTTCTATCAGTTTATCTTCTAGATCACTAATTCATTCTTCTGCCTCATTTACCCTAGCAGTTAAGAGTACTAGTTTAGACTGCATCTCATGCACACCATTTTTAAGACTATACCAAGAAAACTGCTAGAACTGATAAATTAATTCAGTAAAGTTGCAGGTCACAAAATCAACATACAGAAATCTGTTGCATTTCCATACATTAATAACAAAGCATCAGAAAGAGAAGTTAAGGAATCAATCTCATTTACAATTGCACCAAAAACAATAAGATATCTAGTAATAAAGCCAACTATGAAAACCCTAAAACACTGATAAAGGAAATTGAAGATGACACAAATAAATAGAAAAATGGTTTGTGCTTATAGCCTGGAAGAGCAAATATTGGTAAAATGTCTATACTGCCCAAAGCCATCTACACATTTAAAGCAATCCCTATCAAAATACCAACAGTGTTTTTCACAGAGCTAGGACAAGCAATCCTAAAATTTGTGTGGAACCACGAAAAGCCCTGAATAGCCAAAGCAACCTTGAAAAATAAAAGCAAGCTGGAGGCATCACAATTCTGGACTTTAAGTTCTGTTACAAAGCTGTAGTGATCAAAATAGTGTGGTACTGGCACAAAAACAGACACACAGATCAATGGGACAGAATAGAAAACCAGAAATGAGACACAACTATATGGTCAATCCATCATCAACAAAGCAGAAAAGAATATGTAGTGGAAAAAAGAGTCTCTTCAACAAATGGTGTTGGGAAAACTGGACAGTAACATGCAAAAGATACTCAATATCGCTGATCATCAGGAATAGGCAAATGCAAACCATAATGATAACAAATCCTTCTATTTGATCTAGTAACATTTAGAAAGCCACAAGAATTACAAATTCACTTTTACAATATGCACAATGAATATTTCAGAGAAAGGTGTTAACAGCTTTTGATGTGATTAAGGATAGTAGATAACAATCACAGTTTCCAACCGCACTGGGCTGTTTTCCATGAGGAGAAAACAGTCTTACCTCTGAAGGTACTTGGTATGAGTACTTGGTAATATACCTTTTACCAGTGTTGTTATTGGTGCATTGATGTGATGAAGGGGAATCTGGAGGTATAAGAGAAGCTATTTTTATCTTGGCAAGGATTTTCTTGCATTTTTCTCACCTGCAAATCTGTGAACAACAGTCATTGCCTCTTTGTGCTTGTTGCCTTGTTAGTTGGGTTGGCAGTAAGAATTCTCCCCACAAGGAAACTGTGTTTTTTCCTGTAGGATGGAGTCTGGCTTAAGACTGGTCACCAGTCCCATCCTGTTACCCTTATGCTGACTACCTGGTAGTCTGGATTCACTTAATTTTAATACTCATGTCTTTTGGACCTGTGATAAAAACTCACTGTTCCTCACCCTCCTTAGTCAGTTTTTTCAATTCCACCTCAGAATGGACAACCACCTTATCCTAGGTTTATTGTATGCAGACTAAAACCTGTATTAATGGCAATGTAAAGATGCTTATATAATAACATTTTTATTGGAGTATAATTAACATATAGTGTTGTGCTAGTTTCAGGAGTACAATATAATGACCCAGCAATTCTACACATTACTCAGTGCTCACCTAGGTAAGTGTACTTTTAATCCCCTTTATCTATTTCACCCATTCCCAACCTACCTCCCCTTTGGCAATCACCAGTTTATTCTCTGTGTTTAAGAGTCTGTTTTGTTGTTTCTGTTTGTCTCTGTTTTTCTTTGCTTATTCATTTGTTTTGTTTCTTAAATTCTACATATGAATGAAATAAAATGGTATTTGTCTTTCTCTGACTTATTTTGCTTAGCATAATACTCTTTAGCTCTATCCATGTCATTGCAACTGAAAAGATTTCATTCTTTTTTATGGCTGAATAATATTCCATTATATCTATATCTTCTTTATCTTCTTTACCCATCTTCTCCATTCATCTGTGGATGGATACTTGGGTTGTTTCCGTATCTTGGCTATTGTAAATATAATAGAATTTTTTAAAAAATAAACAACAAATAACAAGTTATAAAGTCCTTCCTTCACAGACCTCAGGAGCTGAGATATGAAGAAAGTAGGAAGACAATGGTTAGAGCTATGAGAGGGTCAGAATAGACTCCAGGTCCACTATTCTCTTTTAACTTCTGGGGGTTGTTACCGTAACATTACAATTAGCCCCCATAATAATTTCTTATTGGACTTCCATCCCAGGGTTTCTGCCTCCCCTCACTAGCATTCTCCTTCCCTGGGCATCTCTTGACAAATCATACTAAGATTTAACAAAGATTCATTCATTCTCAAAGATTCCTTGTTAAGCAATGTCTATAATAAGCAATACTTTTACTAAATCTTGGTGAACCTAATCCTATCATGCCTCACCTTATGCCTGGTAGGAAAACAGGAAAACCTTTCCTTCAAGTCATTAGTGATTAATTTTCTCTGTTTTGTGCATATGTGCATGAAACTAAAAAGATGTGTGCAAATATCTTAATTGTAGCTTTTTTATAAGGAAAATATAAAATCATCCTCATAATTTTATGGTACATTATGTCATTTATGGTACATTCACACAATAAAATACTACAACCATTAAAAGTTCATTTAAGAGGGTTGCTGGGGGGAGGGGGGTTGGGGGGGGTTATGGACATTGGGAAGGGTATGTGCTATGGTGAGTGCTATGAAGTGTGTAAACCTGGAAATTCACAGACCTGTACCCCTGGGGATAAAAATACATTATATGTTTATAAAATATAAAAAATAAATTAAAAATAAATAAATAAAAATATTAGAAAGTTAATTTAAAATTATGTTCATTAGGGGCACCTGGGTGGCTCAGTGGGTTGAAGCCTCTGCCTTCGACTCAGATCATGATCCCAGGATGCTGGGATTGAGCCCCAGATTGGGAATCTCTGCTCAGTGGGGAGCCTGCTTCCTCCTCTCTCTCTGCCTGCTTCTCTGCCTACTTGT
This sequence comes from Mustela lutreola, assembly GCF_030435805.1. Lineage (NCBI taxonomy): Eukaryota > Metazoa > Chordata > Mammalia > Carnivora > Mustelidae > Mustela > Mustela lutreola. The sequence continues at coordinate 80,684,533 of NC_081292.1, forward strand.
GATCTCTGTCAAATAAATAAATAAATTTTTTTAAAAAATTATGTTCACTAATCTAGAAAAAAAATTTTCCTCATATACTCTTAAGAAAAATTGTAAGCAGGATACCTGGGTGGCTCAGTGGGTTAAGCCTCTGCCTTTGGCTCAGGTCATGATCTCGGGGTCCTGGAATCAAGCCCCACTCTCTGCTCAGCAGGGAGCCTGCTCCCCCCTCTCTCTGCCTACTTCTCTGCCCACTTGTGCTCTCTCTCTCTGTGTCAAATAAATTAATAAAATCTTTAAAAAAAAAAAAAAGAAATTGTAAGCTTAAAACAATATAAAAATATAACAAAATATTACCAATTGTTATCTCTGATTAATGAAATTACTGTTGAAATATACTTACTTTTTTTAATATGAACTTTAGAATTTTAGTACCATTAACTTATATTTTCATATCTCCCAGATTTTTTTTAAACTTTCAAGTTTATTCCATTTTCAAAAAAATATCAGGTCTGTTAATGTACTTACTCCATAATATGTTGAGACAAATTATTGGAAAGGCAAATAAACATCTTCAGAAACAAAGAGAAGCCAACAAAGGCATGCATAATTGAAATTTACATATGGTTTAAAACTTATTTTCACATCTCTTTTTAAGCAAACATGCAAATAAAGTCAATTACAAAGTTTAATTCCTCTTGTTCCCTGACAAAATTGGGGAATTATGGAGAGTAAACCAGAGGAAGCAGAATCATATATAGCCCCCAAACAACTCACCAATCACACATTTACTGGCCTATTGATTAGGTCAAGGTAGGCTATAAGCTCTTGATAATCAACATTCATATTAAACAAAAGAGATTGAGAGGACCCCAGTAATTTTGAGTGGGCTATTGCTGGAGTAAATGTGAAAGAGTGAAGTGTAGACATCCATAGCATTTCTTGTCACAGTGTTTTCCATGCTGCATTTTACCTTCATAATTATTATCTCCCTTTAGATTGTAAACTCTTAAGAGAAGGACACATCTGTTCTTCCCACAATTAGAGTTCCGTTTCCTACCATATGCCTAGTATGGCTAGTTTGGCAGTACACTGTATTTATTAAATGAATGAATCAATGAATAACAAATGCTTGTTGCTATAAAACTTCTCTCAAACATTCGGTTTCTGTGGCTTCTGATCCCATGTTCCCTCCAGCTGTGGTGGGCAGGATCCCCACCACCACCATCAAAGGTGACTATGGGTAACATCCTGTCCCTCTTGCTCAGTTTCAGTGACATCATCCAGGAAGAGCAATTGTATCTGTCTGGGGAACTGCTTCTGTGTAAAGTAGTTGCTTGAGCTCCTTGAGGTCAGATTCAGTCTCCTAACTCCTGCAACCCTTACCCACTGATTAGGGTCTCCTGTACCCCTGGCCTAAATAAAAGTCACTCCCTTTTCTTCCCTCTCCTCCACCTAAGAAATTCAACCAGAATGCTAGATAAACTTATTTGCAACAGAGAAGAGAAAATAGGTTGCTTTACCAGTGTTTTAATTCAATTCCACATATTTCTTAGTCCCAAAATTGTCTCAAATGGAAGAATTGGTCTGAAAGTATTCTTTCAGCAATTCTCCAAACTACCATTTGGAGCCCGGATAATTATTAACGCCAATCTAATAATAGGAGGACAATCTGTTTGTAGATATTTTCTTGGCAGTAGTTGTGATGGTTTTAGTCCACTTTGGATCATTAAAAAAATGTTTCATCCTTTTACATTATTATCAAGTTGCTAATTTTTTACAGTTAAAAAAATTCAGTTTCATAATGGCAAAGACTTCGGATTTTTCTTTAGTGATTCTCACAAATGAATCCAAATTTTTTCCTAATATAAAAAAATTACATATTTTCCATAGAATTTTACATATGTTTTGGCTCCCTTAGATCTTAGATTCCTCCCCAACATACTTTGAACTATTATTTTTAGCTAAACAGTATCAAAATAATTTGATCTGAGTTTAGGTATTGATATATGCATTTTTCTGTTTCCTGAAATATTGTTCTATGAAATTAATAACATTCATAAAATTATACTCAAACAATAAATTATAAAAGAGTAAAGTTAGTAATTTTACACTCAGAGATGATGGTTCATCCCCGTGATTAAACATAACATTCCTGATATTGTTTTTCAAGCTTTATACCATAATACCTTTCTGATTATCCCCACTGTGAAGAGAGTGTGTAAGTTCATAAAGCAACTATTTCTGCAGATGGTAATTGTGATAACCGCACTCCCACTGGCTCTCTCCCCTACCTTGTATTGTTACAGCATCACACCCACCCACCACATAATTGTGGTTATCAAATATTTGTTACATTTTATGAAGAATCCCAAGTCGTTTAATACCACCTTTCACTGATGGCTCCCAATTTTATGCCTTTTGGCTTAATGTAACCTTAAGCTTCTTCATCTAATTCAACAACATACCTGATATCTATACTTGATTGTCTAATGGGTGTTCCAGACTCAAGAAGCTCCAAACCCCTAAAGATAGTATCCTCCCAGACTTTCCCATTTCAGTACCTAGCAGCACCTTTGACCCAACTACTAAACCTAAAAACCAAGAGCTACAATAAACTCCACCTTATCATTCATTCCCCACACTCAACCTAAACAAATCTCAAGGGTTTTTTGTTTTTTATTTCTCACTTTTCTTTGTTGGATTACTTTGCTGGATTACTAACACACTTCTATTTTTTACCTCTACATTCCATTCTGCTCTCAGTAGAAAAAATGATCTTTACAGAACATAAATCAGCTTCATCCCTGCCTTGAAACCCTTCAAAATCTTCTCACTGTACTTTTAAAAAATACTAAGCTATTAATGTCAGTTTTTCATGGGCTGATTAAATAATAACTTTACATCCTAATAGACCCAGGAGACAGGCATATAGAGGACAAAGCATGTCTTTGCTTTTGATAACATTCTTTAGAGAATCACCTGAATATTGGCCAACTAAGACTGCAGACAACTCAGCCCTGGATTAGACAGTGGCACTTCCAGATGATCATGAGCTCAATGACAACAGCAGGCAGAGCTCATCACATGACAGAGCACAGACCTGACACATGCCTTCTGCATACAAGTGTATTCCCCCACCAAAGAGAGAGCTCAGAAGGGAAAGGCTCAGCTTCTTTTCCCAGTATCACCATTCAGTAAATGCTCTGATCCCCTGGGGATGGAAAGAACCTGGGAACATTACGTAATGGAGAGCTCCCTTCTTGGGACACAGATTCTTTCAATACTCAACCTGACTACAAGACCATTCCCCACCTGGCTCCTATCCTCCTCCTCAGAGAATTCTTACACAAGATTTCAGCCCCACTGATCTCTCTTGTCCTCAAATATGTCAAGTTTTTTCTTCCCTGGTTCCATGTTTTTGTACTTGTTCTTTGTGGGGTTTTTCTGTGTTTTGTTTTTTGGGTTTTTTGTTTTTGGTTTTGTTTTTGGTTTTTTTGCTTACAAAGTTTCTGTCTCAAGCATGAATGCTTTTCATCTTTAAAGTCTCATACCAAACACCATGTCCTCAGAAATGACAAGCAGACATTTTTTTTCAATCTTAGAAATATGCCCAAATCCATCAGAAATTATTATTTTTTTTAAAGATTTTATTTATTTATTTGACAGAGAGAGATCACAAGTAGACAGAGAGGCAGGCAGAGGAGAGGGAGAGAGAGAGAGGCAAGCAGGCTCCCTGCTGAGCAGAGAGCCCGATACGGGACTCGATCCCAGGACGCTGGGATCATGACCTGAGCCGAAGGCAGCAGCTTAACCCACTGAGCCACCCATTGGAATTGTTTTTTTAGTCTAACAACTTGACACTTATATAATATATGCATAAGGCATAAAAACAGAAATGTTGAAAATAAAGAATTGGAAAAAGATGTCAAATGATAGTATAGAGATTTTAATACCACCCAGGAAAAGTATGAAGACAGATGATGTGAGATGGTACGTAGTAATGAAAATGGACAATTAGGCGTATAGATATAATAAAATCATGAAATTATATGCACAAAATGACCCTGAGATAAATACAAATATAGATATTCTCAAAATCCAATGGAATCTTATGGGAAACGGTCTAAGCTATCATCATGGTAGGAGACTTCAACACGTCCTCATCAGAAACTCATAGATCAAGGTGGAAAAAATTAAGCCATGCCTCATTGGATTCAAGACCACGCAATGAGAAAAGCTTCAAGATGCCTCACAAGACACCTAAGGCTGGAAGGTCAGTGAGGAAATGAGCTCTGATTTGTGTCAGAACAGCAGAACAGCAAGCAAAACTCTTGCTTTCAGTAAATGGACAACAAAAAAATATTCTTAATAAAATTAAAGATGTGGCTAAGGAGATTTCCATGCCAAAATGCAATTGTCTTCTATTAGTTGCTTATAATAAAATATGGAAAAAATAAAATGAGCTAAAGAAGAAACTGTTTCATTTTCAAGTGAAATTTAGAGGAATATATGAAGACCAGGACTTTCTGGGTTCTAAAATAAAACTGTTGCTCATCCTCAACTTTTTTTAGTGAAAGACTCTCAACATTATCAATTTCCCCAAAGCAAAGATCAAATCCAAAGTGCCACCAGTAAGAGAGTAACCCCAGGAACAAAACCCTGTAAGACACTTTGCTGAGACTTCAGAAATTTTTAAGGCAAAACCTCATAAACTCTGTCAGATTAACAAAAAAGCTTCGTTTCTAAGTATCTTAAGACTGTATCTCATAGACTGCTCAGGTAAACAGTAGAGCTTCTAAGAATTTTAGTTTATCCCACACCACCCTGACTTTCACCTCAAAGCAGAGAAATGTATTTCTTGAAGGGATTTATGGATGCGGCTTTTATTCAATGGGATAGATTTATAATTTGATACATTACAAATTTGATCATTTTTCAAAGGAATTATAATATATTGCACTAAAAAGACCAGAAGCAATTCAAAATGAAAAGAGGCTTCTAGGCCTCTAGCTTCCTAAGAAAACAGGTTGTGTGGGCAAGGGTTAACTTAACTGGCCTGAGTTTCTCAAACACTTCATATTCCCAGGAAATACCTGTGTTCACAAGTGGACCTTGGATGGCTCCTGGAATATGAGCTCTGAGCCCTGGAATATTCTACATAGAACTGGTTTTGTATACCTGATGCTTTGTGGTTGATGTTGGAGTCTGAGTAGCACTATATGCCTACATAACTGATCTCAATAAAAACACTGGAGGTTAAGGCTCAGGTGAGATTCACTGGTGGTCAACAATTCATGTATATCGTTACACATCACTTCTGGAAGAATTAAGTCTGTCCATTGACTTCTGGGAGAGGACATTGGAAGCTTGTACCTGGTTTCTCTTGAATAGTGCCCCTTTACTGATGTTAGTATGTATCAGTTTACTGTTATAATCCATAACTATGAGTGCAATGGTTCCTGAGTTTTGTGAGTCCTTCCAGTGAGTCATTAGGCAAGGGTGGTCTTGGGGACCTTTGATACAGTGAGCATCAGAGGTGGGATTTTCTAGAATGAACTGACTCACTTAAAATATGATAAGAAAAATTGTTTGGGAAAAGGCAAGATGCTAGGATGGCGGATGACAAAACTCTGATGCCTGAATGGCTACCAAGTCACTTGTGGAATGAGACAACTGCTGTACTACAATCATTTATGGGAGTTAAAAATTATCAGTGGAACTTAGGAACGTAGACCTGACATCTGAAGAACTGAGTCATTGAATATGGAAGGAAATGCAAAATAATGAGATACAAATTAAATATTCAATCTTTATCTGTAATTGCTGAAATGAAAGTAAAGGGTTTTGTTGGGGTAGAACCTGGTCCTGTGCCCATTTCAGATTTTAAATGGTTTGAGCTATAGCTTTTAATTTCAGAGCCACTACTGAAGGGACAATTATGCTGAATAAACAGGTAGAACCTCCAGGACCTCTGATCACTATGAAGGTAGTCTTGGTACTGAGGGGAGGCAAAACCAAGAAACTACTGATATTGTCAGCTTTCTGAAGAACTTTTACTAAAATGGATTGTAAGAGTAACCAACTTAGGGACAGTCTCTTTGGTTTTGAATACTGCAGAATGGAGGATCCTGTTTTGTTGATGCATTTCTGTATACATCTAGGAAAGAAGGTATGGTATGTTTGCACGATTATACAATTTTCCCCCACGTCACCTCAACTGCTCCAGGACAAGAGCTACAACAGTGGTACTAGAAACAGAAATGATCCTTAAGCAAGAATTTTAGTTTTAAACATTTATGCCAGAATTCCTAAGGGCTTTATGTAGTGAATTGTGCCTTTATTCTTACTGTCAAAATTAGGGTTGACAGTGTATACAGCTGTATTACCTAATGATCAAGATAGTCCACTAGTCTACACCTAACCTTATCCCATGTCAGTAGAAAGAGACTAATTGGGAGGCACTTGCTAGACAAACATTGCTGCTGGCAATCAGAACCAGCGCAGTGGTGGAACCTATGTTCCTTCCAGAATTGAAAAAAGTTGGGTAAAAAATCAATGACAAATGGAGAAAAGGAGAAAAAGTAGCTAAGGGTAAAGTAATGTGTAAATGAACTATGAAACATGGAAATCCAATATAACTCTGATGCCTCAAGAAGGCTTCAGAGGAAGGGATGATAATCTCTTCGTTCAATTATAAGAGATGTCTGAAAGGGTGAAGCTATATACTGCCAAGACCACACCTGCTTTTGAACCTGACAAGGTTATATAGAAGCATGCAAACATGAGAGGGGTTGCTTTGAGACATTTTGGCAATCAGTATGACAATAAACTAGACCAATTTTTAAATAATGATGAATGGGACTCTCGTAATATGTCAATATCTTTTGACCCTTATTTTTCAGATTACATCTATTACCAAAGATATCATCTGGCAAGGAATTTCTGGGAACTACTCCACATATAACCATTGGACCACATAATGTACAGTTCTTGGCAGATGGATCTATATAACTATAAACCTTGATGACCAGATGCTTAGAAAAGTTCCTGGTTTTAGTGGATAAAGCATAGAGACTGCATGCCTGACATGTGCACAAATACATACCAGCTTTGTTTTTGTGTATGGAAAACTATGAGACAGAATAGAAAGGATGATGAGACTTAAGCAGTAAGCATCACATGGTGGCTCTAAAATTCCCTAGGAAATGGTCTCCCCTTGAAATAAGGAAGTTTGTGGGGTAGTTTTATAACATACTCAGACTAAATTACATCTAGGTGTGACCAACCATTCACCTGATCCTAGTATGGGGGACCTAATATTTTGGCGGACACAACAAGTGTTGTGCACTCGTGTGATTAGAATACGGTGACCACAGCAGGCATGGTGATTAAGCAACACTGGCCCACAAGATGGAAAGGGTTTTAGAGGGACACTGGTGCTGGTCTAGGTGTCCCAGGACAAATTGAATTCTATTTAATGAGGAGAAGCTCTCAGAAGAAAAAGATTCATTAACTAGAATAAGCAGATTAAAGAGTATTCTCTCCTAGGAAGAGACCAATGGATGTGAGTCAATCTGGAAAGATAATGAGGTTTTAGTGAAGTAGTCAGGCAGACTCAACAGACAGTGCTGAATAAAGCCAGGTGGAAAGGCTTGTTCCTGGCCCAACAGGGTCTCTTGACTATTTTAACACAGATAGAGTCTGAAGTAACCATGGGACAATGGTCCTCCATCCTAGCTGTTGAGGTCCAAGGGACACACCTATGAAAAACTTACAGACTTTTAAAATTATCTAAATTCTCTGAGGGCACTTGTAATTTACCTTGATACACTGTTTGACCATCTTCATCCCAAGAATAGATCAAAATAAGACATATCTTATAGTACAGTGAGCAGAATTAGAAAATATTCTGGGGATGTCTGCGTGACTCAGTCTGTTAAGCAACTGCCTTCGGCTCAGGTCATAATCCCAGGGTCCTAGGATGGAGGCCCACATCAGGCTCCTTGCTCAGTGGGGAGCCTGCTTCTCCCTCTACCTCCTGCTCCCCCTGCTTGTGCTCTCTCTCTCTCTTTCTCTGATAAATAAATAAATAAAATCTTTAAAAAAAGAAAAGAGAAGAGAAGAAAAGAAAGTAAAAAGAAAAAAAATATATTCTGGGGGCGCCTGGGTGGCTCAGTGGGTTAAAGCCTCTGCCTTCGGCTCAGGTCATGATCTCAGTGTCCTGGGATTGAGCCCCGCATTGGGCTCTCTGCTCATCAGGGAGCCTGCTTCCCCCTCTCTCTCTGCCTGCCTCTCTGCCTACTTTTGATCTCTCTGTCAAATAAATTTTTAAAAAAGAAAAGAAAAGGAAATACTCTGAACACCACCTGCGTCTTTCCTGTAAAAGGGATGTGAACCTTACTATATAACACCACACAATGGAAGCCAATCTCAGTACAAGCCTCCGAACTAAGAGAAAAGTATTGACTTTTTCCCCCAATTGAATTGGAATCCAAAAATAACCAAATCATAGCCAAATGTAATCATTTCTGTCCACTGTAATTTCTGGTATATGGGTAAGGGATTATTCTGTTGGGAAGGCATGACAAATACCTCTGTAATTCTTTCCAGTGTGCTCTGTGATAAAATTGAATTGTGCCATGATCACATTGCAGTATAGCGTAACACTGGCATTATTGATAAAATTCAAGTACTTTATGTAAATAAGTGATGTGACAATACTGATACTAATGATCAAATGTGTTGCAAGATCAAGTTAAAAACCCCTCAAGATGTAATGTCAATGGAAAATTACTTGTCTGTGGAAATACTGGGTTTAGCAAGCCATCAGCTGATTTCTATGTTAAATAGTTCTGTACAAGTTTATCACAAGGTACAAATAATAGGTTAAGGGGGAAAGCAAATAATCAAATCAGTACACAAAAAAATTAAAAATGTATGTAATGCCTTTAAAGGATGGATTAGTTATTTCCTTAAATATATCTTTGTCCCACCTTGGCTTCTCCAAATGTTAAGCATATTCATGTATCTGTTATATAAATGTTATACTACAGGCAGTTGTTCATAAAAACATGATTGGCCTGCTGAAAGGAGAGCCCAGGGCAGGTTAGGAAAAGGTTAGGAGATCTGGGTTTCTCAAACACTGCACAATCCCAAGAAAGGCATCATTTCAGAACTGGACCTTGACTCCTTCCTGGGTAATGAGTTATGAACCCCTGGAATATTCTCTCTGATATAAGAATAATTCTCTATGCCTGAGACTTTGGGCCATGCAGTACCAGTCTGATCAGAAAGTTTATGCTGATGATATGATTTATGGTGAATGCCTGCTTTTCTCTGACAGTCTGGAGTCTGAGTAATTGAGATGTTGTGTGCCTGTATGACTGACACCAACAAAAACCCTAAGCAACAAGTCTCAGGTGAGTTTTACTGGTTGGAAATGTTTTACTTATATTGTCACACATTATCACTGGGATAATTAAAGGCATTGAGTCAGTTCAATGGAAGAAGATACCTGAAAGCTTGTGACTGCTTTCCCCTGGACATCACCCCACCATGTGCCTTTTCCCTTTGCTGATTTTAATCTGTATCCTTTCACGTAATGAGCCATAGACATAAGTATAAAAAAAATCCAATCTCTGTGAGTCTTTTTAATGAATCACCAAAACTGAGGGTAGTCTTGGGGACCTCCAACACATGAGGTGTGAAAACCATCTTCCTGTAAGTGAAGGCCATTTCTCATAGAAAAGGCATATGACTTGGAGTGAGGAGCCAAGGTCCATGGAGAAGCACTCCCAGGTAAGAACTAGAACCTAGTCAAAGAACTAGCAGTCTGCACCTGTCATATATCAGAATTGCTATGGATCAGTGATTGCTGTGGGCCTCTTATTTTCCCCCTTTCTGATTAAAGGTATCCAGTTTTTCCTATCACTGTCTCGCTGAAATGTGTTCATGAGTGAAAAACAGAAAATTTGGATCTTGAGTTCACAGGTCTTCACATTGAGAAGGTCCACTCCCAAGGAGCCTCATCTGCATGTGGACCTAATTGAGAGAAAGAGATCTGGAACCTCAAGCATGAGCCCTACATCATAATAGAATGAGACATTTGGAAGGCATTCTAGGGGATAAGTGTATAATAAATATGGTGGAAACATGAATCACTGGAGGTCAGGAAGTGGCCTGTGGTAGTCTTTTGAACTGCTATCTCCATTTAACCACATTTCCCAGTATGCAGACTTCCCCTTGAATACAGGCTGGGCCTATGACTTTATTTAATGAAAAGAATATGATTGAAAGATATTGTGTTCATTTTGTGACTACTCATAAATTCTGGAAGCTTTTACTTTTCCACTTGGGGGATCTCTGAGCTTCCATGCAAGAAGTCTAGCCAGCCGGCTGGAGAAACCATATGCAGAAACTTGGTTGGACACCAGGTGAACAGGCCACAGGGAATAAGAGTGAGGGCAAGACCAAGAGCAAGAGAGATGGAGAGTGACAAAGACCCAGAAGCTACATAGAAGGAAACTGAGAAACACAGCCAAAAAAGAGGTCCTATGATCTCAGACACACTGCTCCAGTCTGGTGGTCCCAGCCAGCCCTTGATGCCATCTCACCTGAGAAACTAGACATGAGTGGAAAGAACATCTTAAGCATTCCAGTCCCTGAATATCACATGGAAGTGGATGAGCCACCTGCTGAGCCTTGCATGAATCCCCAGTTACAGAATCATGAGTACAAAAATGGTTATGATTTTGAGCTGTGAAGTTTTGGGGTCATTTGTTTTGTAGAAACAGATATACTTTAACAAACTACCTTCCAACATTCCACTCTCATTTTACCAACTAGTTCTTTCTTCTCACCTAGAATTAAAGTCAAATGTTACTCATACATTTCATTGGTAGAGAGTATGGAATATTAACCTGAGATTTAAGTCAGAGTTCAGTTCTAGCACAGTAGTTCTCTGACCCACTTCCTTACCTTTAAGTTCCATTTCTCACACAAGAAGTACGAATAATATCGCCTTGCTGCTTCATGATGAAGATTAAGTAAAATAATAATAGTAAAATGTCTCTGAAAGAACTAAGCTTATTCTTCAGTTCTTCCCACAATGGAGACTATTAACTTTTACATGAAGGAGTTTCTTCTTTCCCATGTGCCATTGTAGGACAGTGAACATGGTGACTGCATGGACCATGTTCAATAGGCATCTGTCAGGTACCAAAACATGTCAGTTATCCAGGCCACAGAATAAGAAGCTACAGCCTTCCAAAGGATACATTTTAGATTTGCATACATTTTAAAGTGACTATTTTGACTATCATTGAAATCATAGCACTTTTAAGCAGCTGCATTTCTACTTGGCATGAGCATGAACTTTGGAATTAAACAAACAGGGATTGAAATCCTGACTTTGTTGGTTACTCTGTGTGTAATTTTGGATGTCACTTAACTTCTCTGCAATCTATTTCCTTTTTCTGTGGAAGGAGAATAACAATACACACATCACTACTGATATTACATATTTTATTGGTTAGATATAACATTATGTTATTTGCCAAGCTCCTATTCAATTTTTCTTTCGTTTTGTCCAAAACTTCCATGAAAAGAAAATATTTCCAATAAAAAATTGCACTAATTATTAACAGTAAAATTTCTATTCATCTACTCATCATAGGTACTGCTTTAAGAAATTTACATAACTCCACAAAGAATGTACTTATTTTCTATTCCATGAATAGAAACTCTGGTGGGTTGTTTTTAAATTAGTGTTAGAATAAATTCTTATTGCATGAATCATCCAATCGGTGGTAGGACTTCAGAGAAAACTGAACTTCTGCTGCCCCTATACAAAATATCCAAAAGATCTTTAACAAAGATACTCTAGGCTCCAGTTCAGAGTTTTCAATTAAAGCTTCACTTATGTATATATTAAATATTATCCTATCTCCTTTTAGTCTAATAATAATTTGTATTTTTGTATAATTTTAACAAAAACATACCATTAAGCATGAGAATATGATATGTTGTAGTGCTATGTTAAAAATGTTTAGTGTTTTGACACTATGGAAGATACATAATTCATCTCAGAATAGGTGACTCTTAGCTTAGGAAAATATACTTTTTAGGGAAAAGATAAAGTCTCCAAGGTATAATCTGGAAAGAGAGGGAGAATAAAGAAAGCTGGGGTTTTTTGCAGCTGAGTTAAATGTTAGACCAGGAGAGAGAAATTGAGTAACACAGAGACCAAGAGAAAAGGCGAATGTGTGAGGACCCCATGAAGAAGAGCTGTTTAGGCAACATGCCACCCCTTCTTATAGCCATTTTTGAACTCTTCTGCAAAACCTGTGAGTCCTGGAAGCATCTTGTCATTTTGAATATTATGTAATGTCTCCCTCTGGACCATAAGATCTCAGGTGTTTTTACGTGCTATAAGCCTGAGGCTACATTCTGATGCATATTTGCATAGTTTTGCAAATATTCTGCTCCTTTACAAAATCTGCCCTCAAGTTTAAAATCTACAAAGAGCAGCTTGAGTAGGGTTTTGTAAATTAAAATAATTTTCAGGCACACTGGGATATTCATATCCTATATTATCCTGGCACTCTTGGCAAGAGCTCAAAAGTAATTGTACACTACATTAATATTAAACAAGCCCTTTAAAAATCTTTCTGAAGGTAGTGATACAATTTCAGTAGCTTCCCCCCATCCCAGGCATTTATAAATATCAAGTTGGTTTAGTAAAGAGGCACTATTAGAAGGTTTCATCATAAACTGCACCTCTTAAAATAATCTTTCAATATACCATGTAGAAATCCCCAAAACTATGGCATTGAAACAGATGGCACAATTGTGCTATTTAGCACCAATGCCACTTTTGGACTGTTAATTCCAATTATAAAATTTGAATCATGGAGAGGTAGCTTATGCTACTGTGCCCATCAGAAGTGTGTTTTCATAAGGTCACACGTTTCTTGATATTAGCTTATACGGTTGGAGACAGGGATCTTATGACACTTCTACCAGAGCACTGTCCGAAACACAGAAGCTGAGTTTTAGGAAACCCTGGGTTTGCTTCAGGTAATATCAAAGCCTCCTGGGATAGGTCTCAAGAAGTAGGCTGACAGACCCCAAATTTACACAATCTTTCTCTTATTCAAGAGGCTCCTATGAAACAAGAAGGCAGAATGAAATAATGAAATAATAGCAGAACGAAGCTGAAACACAAGATATAGTTTTCTGAAATTGGACAATATAAATAACATCAAAACTTAAAAGTGCTTAAAACTATGCAAGATTCTCCTACAAAGGAAGGGGCACAGCTTAATTAAGGACACAATTTATTATCTTGAAAAGAGAATATTATAGAAAGAAAATCAAAAGATACTAAAGACTTTGAGTACATCATACGCTTGTTTTCTAACCCATCGAAATAATGTGTGTACAATTAACAAAGAGAGTTAACAAAACTTCAAAAATCTTGATAATACTACCAAATTTTCAGAAGAGAGGTCCAATGGGTTTGGCTCCTTGGGGGGTTAGCCCCAAAAGATGCAGAAAACCATCTAAAAGTAGAAATGCTTCTCACCACTTCAGTAGCTCACCACTTCCACTGCAGGCTGGGGAAAAACGGTATGATTTCTCTTATTTTGTTTGGTTTGATTTGGTTGGGTTTGTTTTGGTGGTAGTAGGAGGAAATGAGAAAATGTTAGCCCACCAATAATGGAGGAAAATGTTAATGTAAAAAGGCAAAATTATCACAGTTGTTTTATTAGTTTGCTATAACAAAAATTCCACAGGTAGCTTAACAACAGAAATGTATTTCCTCACAATTTTGGAGGCTGGAAGTCCAAGATCAAGGTGTCCAAGAGGTTTGATTTTTGGCTTGTGGATGTTTTCTTACTATGTCCTCATTCAGCCTTTCCTCTGTTTGTGCGCATTCTTAGTGTTTCTTCTTCTGTTTATAAAGACAAAAACCATATTGTATTAGGGCCCCAACTACATGACCTTATTTTAGTTTAACTACCTCTTAAAATGTCCTTTCTCCAAATACAGTCACATTGTAGAGTACTGAGGGCTAGAAATTCAACATATGAATTTGGGCTTGGGAGCCATAATTAAGTCCATGATGATGGTCTAAAACAATCTATACTCTATCAATAGAGATTTAATACAAGGTGAAGACATAAAGGGACAAAAATAGGAGGTGCACTCTGGGCATGGAAATGTAAGAAGCTCCCGAAACCCACTCCACAGTGCAATTGGTGAAAATTATAAAAAGACAGCCATTTAAATTCTTGGAAATAGTCCTAAGGTAAAATGGTAAATAAAGAAACATTTATTAAAAAAATAAAAACTAGGAGAGGAGTCAAGATGGCGGAGAAGTAGCAAGCTGAGACTGCTTCAGCTAGCCGGAGATCAGCTAGATAGCTTATCTAAAGATTGCAAACACCTGAAAATCCATCGGCAGATCGAAGAGAAGAAGAACAGCAATTCTGGAAACAGAAAAACAACCACTTTCTGAAAGGTAGGACCGGCGGAGAAGTGAATCCAAAGCGACGGGAAGATAGACCCCGGGGGGAGGGGCTGGCTCCCGGCAAGCAGCGGAGCAACCGTGCACAAAATCAGGACTTTTAAAAGTCTGTTCCGCTGAGGGACATCGCTCCAGAGGCTAAACCGGGGCGAAACCCACGCGGGGTCAGCGTGGCCTCAGGTCCCGCAGGGTCACAGAAGGATCGGGGGTGTCTGAGTGTCGCAGAGCTTGCGGGTATTGGAACGGGAAAGCCGGCTACAGAGACAGAGCCGACAGTAAGCTCGCAGCTCGGTGTTACCTTGAACCGATCGCAGGCTCGGTGAGCTCGGAGCGCGGCCGGAGGTCAGGCAGACGGGAGTAACTGGGCGCTGTTCTCTGAGGGCGCACTGAGGAGTGGGGCCCTGGGCTCTCGGCTCCTCCGGGCCGGAGACCAGGAGGCCGCCATTTGTATTCCCGTCCTCCGGAACTCTACGGAAAGCGCTCAGGTAACAAAAGCTCCTGAAAGCAAACCCGAGCGGATTACCCACCCCGGCCCCAGGTAAGGGCGGTGTAATTCCGCTTGGGGCAAAGACACTTGAGAATCACTACACCAGGCCCCTCCCCCAGAAGATCAACAAGAAATCCAGCCGAGACCAAGTTCACCTACCAAGGAGTGCGGTTTCAATACCAAGGAGAGCAGCAGAATTCCAGAGGAGGAGAAAGCCAAACACGGAACTCATGGCTTTTTTCCTGGGATTTTTTTTAGTCTTGCAGTTAATTTGATTTTTTCTTTTTCATTTTTTTTTTTTCTCGCCTTCGGGTAAAATTTTTTTTTTAACTGTTACCTTTTTCTTTTTTAACGATTTTTTACTAGTTTATCTAATATATATATTTTTCTTTTTTACATTTTTCTTAGGTGTTTTCTTTTTTTAAAAATTCTTTTCTTTTCTTTTTTTTTTTCTTTTCTTTTTGTTTTTTTTTTTCTTTCTTCCTTTTTGAACCTCTTTTTATCCCCTTTCTCCCCACTCACGATTTTGGATCTCTTCTAATTTGGTTAAAGCATATTTTCCTGGGGTTGTTGCCACCCTTTTAGTATTTTACTTGCCCCTTCATTTACTCTTATCTGGACAAAATGACAAGACATAAAAATTCAACACAAAAAAAAAGAACAAGAGGCAGTACCGAAGGCTAGGGACCTAATCAATACAGACATCGGTAATATGTCAGATCTAGAGTTCAGAATGACAATTCTCAAGGTTCTAGCCGGGCTCGAAAAAGGCATGGAAGATATTAGAGAAACCCTCCCGAGAGATATAAAAGCCCTTTCTGGAGAAATAAAAGAACTAAAATCTAACCAAGGTGAAATCAAAAAAGCTATTAATGAGGTGCAATCAAAAATGGAGGCTCTAACTGCTAGGATAAATGAGGCAGAAGAAAGAATTAGTGATATAGAAGACCAAATGACAGAGAATAAAGAAGCTGAGCAAAAGAGGGACAAACAGCTACTGGACCACGAGGGGAGAATTCGAGAGATAAGTGACACCATAAGACGAAACAAAATTAGAATAATTGGGATTCCAGAAGAAGAAGAAAGTGAGAGGGGAGCAGAAGGTATACTGGAGAGAATTATTGGGGAGAATTTCCCCAATATGGCAAAGGGAACGAGCATCAAAATTCAGGAGGTTCAGAGAACGCCCCTCAAAATCAATAAGAATAGGCCCACACCCCGTCACCTAATAGTAAAATTTACAAGTCTCAATGACAAAGAGAAAATCCTGAAAGCAGCCCGGGAAAAGAAGTCTGTAACATACAATGGTAAAAATATTAGATTGGCAGCTGACTTATCCACAGAGACCTGGCAGGCCAGAAAGAGCTGGCATGATATTTTCAGAGCACTAAACGAGAAAAACATGCAGCCAAGAATACTATATCCAGCTAGGCTATCATTGAAAATAGAAGGAGAGATTAAAAGCTTCCAGGACAAACAACAACTGAAAGAATTTGCAAATACCAAACCAGCTCTACAGGAAATCTTGAAAGGGGTCCTCTAAGCAAAGAGAGAGCCTACAAGTGGTAGATCAGAAAGGAACAGAGACCATATACAGTAACAGTCACCTTACAGGCAATACAATGGCACTAAATTCATATCTCTCAATAGTTACCCTGAATGTGAATGGGCTAAATGCCCCTGTCAAAAGACACAGGCTATCAGAATGGATAAAAAAACAAAACCCATCTATATGTTGCCTCCAAGAAACACATTTTAAGCCCGAAGACACCTCCAGATTTAAAGTGAGGGGGTGGAAAAGAATTTACCATGCTAATGGACATCAGAAGAAAGCAGGAGTGGCAATCCTTATATCAGATCAATTAGATTTTAAGCCAAAGACTATAATAAGAGATGAGGAAGGACACTATATCATACTCAAAGGGTCTGTCCAACAAGAAGATTTAACAATTTTAAATATCTATGCCCCCAATGTGGGAGCAGCCAACTATATAAACCAATTAATAACAAAATCAAAGAAACACATCAACAATAATACAATAATAGTAGGGGACTTTAACACTCCCCTCACTGAAAGGGACAGGTCATCCAAGCAAAAGATCAGCAAGGAAATAAAGGCCTTAAATGACACACTGGACCAGATGGACATCACAGATATATTCAGAACATTTCATCCCAAAGCAACAGAATACACATTCTTCTCTAGTGCACATGGAACATTCTCCAGAATAGATCACATCCTCGGTCCTAAATCAGGACTCAACCGGTATCAAAAGATTGGGATCATTCCCTGCATATTTTCAGACCACAATGCTCTAAAGCTAGAACTCAACCACAAAAGGAAGTTTGGAAAGAACCCAAATACATGGAGACTAAACAGTATCCTTCTAAAGAATGAATGGGTCAACCGGGAAATTAAAGAAGAATTGAAAAAAATCATGGAAACAAATGATAATGAAAATACAACGGTTCAAAATCTGTGGGACACAACAAAGGCAGTCCTGAGAGGAAAATATATAGCGGTACAAGCCTTTCTCAAGAAACAAGAAAGGTCTCAGGTACACAACCTAACCCTACACCTAAAGGAGCTGGAGAAAGAACAAGAAAGAAACCCTAAGCCCAGCAGGAGAAGAGAAATCATAAAGATCAGAGCAGAAATCAATGAAATAGAAACCAAAAAAACAATAGAACAAATCAACGAAACTAGGAGCTGGTTCTTTGAAAGAATTAATAAAATTGATAAACCCCTGGCCCGACTTATCAAAAAGAAAAGAGAAAGGACCCAAATAAATAAAATCATGAATGAAAGAGGAGAGATCACAACTAACACCAAAGAAATACAAACTATTATAAGAACATACTATGAGCAACTCTACGGCAATAAACTTGACAATCTGGAAGAAATGGATGCATTCCTAGAAACATATAAACTACCACAACTGAGCCAGGAAGAAATAGAAAGCCTGAACAGACCCATAACCAGTAAAGAGATTGAAACAGTCATTAAAAATCTCCAAACAAACAAAAGCCCAGGGCCAGACGGCTTCCCGGGGGAATTCTACCAAACATTTAAAGAAGAACTAATTCCTATTCTCCTGAAACTGTTCCAAAAAATAGAAATGGAAGGAAAACTTCCAAACTCATTTTATGAGGCCAGCATCACCTTGATCCCAAAACCAGACAAGGATCCCACCAAAAAAGAGAGCTATAGACCGATATCCTTGATGAACACAGATGTGAAAATACTCAACAAAATACTAGCCAATAGGATTCAACAGTACATTAAAAGGATTATTCACCACGACCAAGTGGGATTTATTCCAGGGCTGCAAGGTTGGTTCAACATCCGCAAATCAGTCAATGTGATACAACACATCAATAAAAGAAAGAACAAGAACCATATGATACTCTCAATAGATGCTGAAAAAGCATTTGACAAAGTACAACATCCCTTCCTGATCAAAACTCTTCAAAGTGTAGGGATAGAGGGCGCATACCTCAATATCATCAAAGCCATCTATGAAAAACCCACCGCAAATATCATTCTCAATGGAGAAAAACTGAAAGCTTTTCCGCTAAGGTCAGGAACACGGCAGGGATGTCCATTATCACCACTGCTATTCAACATCGTACTAGAGGTCCTAGCCTCAGCAATCAGACAACAAAAGGAAATTAAAGGCATCCAAATCGGCAAAGAAGAAGTCAAAT
The DNA here is from genome assembly GCF_030435805.1 of Mustela lutreola. Lineage (NCBI taxonomy): Eukaryota > Metazoa > Chordata > Mammalia > Carnivora > Mustelidae > Mustela > Mustela lutreola. The sequence goes on from NC_081292.1 coordinate 80,703,240, forward strand.
TATCACTCTTCGCAGATGATATGATACTATATGTGGAAAACCCAAAAGACTCCACTCCAAAACTGCTAGAACTTATACAGGAATTCAGTAAAGTGTCAGGATATAAAATCAATGCACAGAAATCAGTTGCATTTCTCTACACCAACAGCAAGACAGAAGAAAGAGATATTAAGGAGTCAATCCCATTTACAATTGCATCCAAAACCATAAGATACCTAGGAATAAACCTAACCAAAGAGACACAGAATCTATACTCAGAAAACTATAAAGTACTCATGAAAGAAATTGAGGAAGACACAAAGAAATGGAAAAATGTGCCATGCTCCTGGATTGGAAGAATAAATATTGTGAAAATGTCTATGCTACCTAAAGCAATTTACACATTTAATGCAATTCCTATCAAAGTACCATCCATCTTTTTCAAAGAAATGGAACAAATAATGCTAAAATTTATATGGAACCAGAAAAGACCTCGAATAGCCAAAGGGATATTGAAAAAGAAAGCCAACGTTGGTGGCATCACAATTCCGGACTTCAGGCTCTATTACAAAGCTGTCATCATCAAGACAGCATGGTACTGGCACAAAAACAGACACATAGATCAATGGAACAGAATAGAGAGCCCAGAAATAGACCCTCAAATCTATGGTCAACTAATCTTCGACAAAGCAGGAAAGAATGTCCAATGGAAAAAAGACAGCCTTTTCAATAAATGGTGCTGGGAAAATTGGACAGCCACATGCAGAAAAATGAAATTGGACCATTTCCTTACACCACACACAAAAATAGACTCAAAATGGATGAAGGACCTCAATGTACGAAAGGAATCCATCAAAATCCTTGAGGAGAACACGGGCAGCAACCTCTTCGACCTCTGCCGCAGCAACATCTTCCTAGGAACAATGCAAAAGGCAAGGGAAGCAAGGGAAAAAATGAACTACTGGGATTTCATCAAGATCAAAAGCTTTTGCACAGCAAAGGAAACAGTTAACAAAATCAAAAGACAACTGACAGAATGGGAGAAGATATTTGCAAACGACATATCAGATAAAGGACTAGTGTCCAGAATCTATAAAGAACTTAGCAAACTCAACACCCAAAGAACAAATAATCCAATCAAGAAATGGGCAGAGGACATGAACAGACATTTCTGCAAAGAAGACATCCAGATGGCGAACAGACACATGAAAAAGTGCTCCATATCACTCGGCATCAGGGAAATACAAATCAAAACCACAATGAGATATCACCTCACACCAGTCAGAATGGCTAAAATCAACAAGTCAGGAAATGACAGATGCTGGCGAGGATGCGGAGAAAGGGGAACCCTCCTACACTGTTGGTGGGAATGCAAGCTGGTGCAGCCACTCTGGAAAACAGCATGGAGGTTCCTCAAAATGTTGAAAATAGAACTGCCCTATGACCCAGCAATTGCACTATTGGGTATTTACCCTAAAGATACAAATGTAGTGATCCAAAGGAGCACATGCACCCGAATGTTTATAGCAGCAATGTCCACAATAGCCAAACTATGGAAAGAACCTAGATGTCCATCAACAGATGAATGGATCAAGAAGATGTGGTATATATACACAATGGAATACTATGCAGCCATCAAAAGAAATGAAATCTTGCCATTTGCAACAACATGGATGGAACTAGAGCGTATCATGCTTAGCGAAATAAGTCAAGCAGAGAAAGACAACTATCATATGATCTCCCTGATATGAGGAAGTGGTGATGCAACATGGAGGCTTAAGTGGGTAGAAGAAGAATAAATGAAACAAGATGGGATTGGGAGGGAGACAAACCATAAGTGACTCTTAATCTCACAAAACAAACTGAGGGTTGCCGAGGGGAGGGGGTTTGGGAGAAGGGGTTGGGATTATGGACATTGGGGAGGGCATGTGATTTGGTGAGTGCTGTGAAGTGTGTAAACCTGGTGATTCACAGACCTGTACCCCTGGGGATAAAAATATATGTTTATAAAAAATTAAAAAAGTATTAAAAAAAAAAAATAAGAAAAAAAAATAAAATAAAAAAAATAAAAACTATTAAAACTTAGTAAGAACAGCAAGAGTCCATGGCATTTGAACCATGGCCTATTTTTCCTTTCTTTCTCTCCTTCCACTAAGGTGAAAATTCCACTCTAGATGCAGGTACCAAGAACACAGGCCTCCTTCTCTCTCTAGTAACCTCCTGGGATGGTTAAGGTATCTTCCTGGGATGGGTAGGATGTCAGCACTTGTCCTCTTGCTCTCAACAACCTGGGACAGAAGCTAAGTTCCAGAAGGGAGCAGCCAATATAGGGTACTCTCCGCTTTCACCCAGTCCTCATCTGTGGGATGGAGGCTCTACCTCGGTTGCAGACATTGAAAATACTGGGACCTGGATATCTTTCAGTTCATCATGGCTCACAAGGTAGAGATTTTTCCCCACGGAGAGACAAGCTAAGAGGACCAGAAGTGACTCTGCCAATTGTCAAGAGAAAAACAAAGTTTAACTTAGAAGGGAACCCTAATATGATTATAGCAATCTTCTCATCATAAACAATGCATGTCAGAAAAAAAAACGAGTAACATTTTTAAAGTGCTCAAAGAAAAAAAAAGTCAACAAAGAATCCTATATCTACCAAAGTTACCTTTTAGAAATGGAAGCAAAATATAGACTTTCCCATATAAACAAACAGAATTTGTTGATAGCAGACTTACCTTACAAAAAATACTTAAGATTAAGTTCTTCAGACTGAAAGCAAGTGACAGTAATTTGAATTCACATGAAAAACAAGGGCTCTGGTAAAGGTAATTATGAATCTATAAAAGACAGCATAAATGCATATTTCTTCTCATTTTGTCTCTTAACTGTTCTAAAAAACTGATTATATAAAACAGTATATAAATGACTATGTTGTTGGACCTATAACATAACAAAATATTTGCCCAAAATGACACAAAAGGGAAAAATGGAAGCAAAGCTGCATTAACCTAGGGAAATGACCACAGACAGTAACTCAAAAGCTCAGGAACATATGAAGAGATTCAGCAATGGTAACAAATACGATTAATATAACAAAAGCTGCAAATATGTACTTACTCGCCTTTCCTGTCTCAGCTCTTTAAAAGATATAAAATTGTGTAAGTGGATATTTGTAACCATGTATTGTTGAGTTTGTAATATTTATGGATGCAAGATGTATTACAATAATACCACAGAAAGCAAAAAAAAAGAGAATAAAGGAGCAACATTCCTATATCTCATTGGAATTAAGTTAGTAAAAATATGAAACTGATTTTTATAAATTAAGATGTATATCATAAGCCCTAGAGCAACCACTAAGGAAATAACTCAAAAAATAGTGAAAAAATAAATAAATAAAAATGGTACATCAGAAAATATTCACTTAATGCAAAATAAAGTAGCTAGGTAGTAATAGGGGAACAAAAAAGATATGAGACATTTGAAAAATAAAATAAAATGACACACATAAATCTAACTATATCAAAGTAACATTAAATGTGAATGGATTATATAATCTAATCAAAAGGCAGAGTTTGTCAGAGTAGATATTTTTTTTTTAATTCAACTATGTCAGGCCTATAGGAGATACACTGTAGATTCAAAGACACAAAAATTTTGACTCAGAATGAAAGAAGGGACATTACTTCCAGCCTTATATAAATAAAAAGGATTATTAAAGAATACTATGAACAGTTTTATCAATAAATTAGATAAATAACATGGATGAATTTCTAGAAAGACAAAAAGTACTGAAACTGACTCAAGAAGAAATAGAAAATCTGAATAGGCCTATACCAATTTAGGAGATTAAATTAGTAACAAAAAAAACCCAAAAATCTATGTTTAAAAAAACATGCAAGCCCAGATAGCTTCATTAGTGAATTCTACCAAATGTTTAAAAATTAATACTAATTCTTCATAAACAAACCACCAGGAAGGAACACTTCCCAACTCATTATATGAGGCCAGTGATTACCCTGGCACCAAAACCAGACAAAGACATCATAAGATGTCTAAGAAAACTATAAACACATAAGAAAACTACAAAAAATATATCTTATGAATATAGATCCAGAATTTTCAACAAAATACTAGCCAGCTGAATTCAGAACCATAAAAGGCATTATACACCATGACAAAGTGGGGTTCATCTTAGTAATGCAATGTTTTACCATCTGAATATCAATATAATATACTATAACAAGTGAATAATAATAAGATTGGCTGAAAGCAAAAAGAATGAACAACTCAAGTGGAAACCACCAGATTTTTATTTTGGTTGAAGTTCTGGTATTATTCACATTGTCTGGTATATAAATTTTTTTAAATAATTATAGAATAACGAAACTTTAATTTTTGGTGTATATACAGCAGGGTTTTAAGCTCAGGGCTTCTCTACCTAGCTGTTTTTCATGCTCTATATTTATTAAGCAACTACTTCATTTCCCATCTTATCTCTCTTTTAATACTTAGACGTTCTAAACAAAATAAGCTGCCTTAGCCTATAAACAGTTATGGGTACTTCCTGACAGTGGTTTTTTTCCTTTTTTCTTCTTCAGTATCAGATGATTTCCTCTTTTAAACCTCTAAAATTCCATAAGAGCTCCCTGACGTCTTATGAGATTTTCATCATTAAAATACCATTTTGCCCTGGGGCTAATAATACATTATATGTTAATAAAAATAATTTTTTAAAAGACCATTTTGATACCTTACTCTGTGCCTTTCAAGGCAAGAAAATGGCCTAATTATTTAAAAATTGTGCAAAAACAGAAGAAAAGTTATAGACACATAGCCAAGTGCTTTTTCTAATTGCCTGCACTAAGAATGGGCCAACCAGGCTTCCCTTTAGCTTCTCCAGCCATAGGGACCCACCACAGAAAATGATGGACCTAAAAGTCATTATCCATAAAAGAAGGAAATTAAAAAAAAATGCTGGGGAGACATTTCTTTTGTTCTTGTTATTATGAGATATTTCAGACATGCCAAGAAATCTTGAGGATAATTTAATAAATACCCATGTATCCTGAATCCAGCTTAAGAAATCAGATTTATTTCACATTTTGTTCTTACATTTTTTAACATTTATTTCATTTGTTCACTGGCCTTTATTTTAATTGTATGACAAGGAGTCTGAAAATACACCTGGGTAAGAATGAGAATCAAAAGTTCAGGTCACATTCTTTGGCTGAAATTTGGACACATGTTCTTTTCTCTTTTGTGCCTCAAGCCAAATGAAATCTTTTTGTCATAATTGTTATTAGCTACTATGAGCTTTTATTTTTACTTGCTCTAAAGCAAACAATCAAAAAATTGCAATAAGAAATACTTTTAAAATCAGTCTGTATAAAACTGTTAAAAAATCTGACATATACCAGCGAATGTACATTAAAGGAAGCTTTATTACTGTTAATTACCTTTTTAATATTTTTAGGCTTCTTTTGTCACTCATTAGATATTCAGATAAAAAAATGACTGCACCATCTGATTATTTTTATAAATGCATATAACATTACAATATGATACAGAAAATAGTCACTACTCATTTGGGCTATTTTTAGGCTTTTTGAATCATGGGATACCCCGGTTATGGCCAACTTCAGCCAGCAGAGAGACAGTATTGTTATTTTATGATCCAGGCACTTCTCAACATTCCAACAGAAAGAATGAGTTTTGAAGTATAGCCAGTTCTGATTGTAATCTAATCTGGAAGCTAAAATAGTCATTTAAGTGTACATTAAAAGCTCTTGTAAAATCATCTTGTCAGAAGCAATTGCAGAAGTTAAAGCGAAGTGAATTTACATTCCAATTTATGAACATTGGTTGGTTTTATCTTGGAAAATATTTCTCTGAGACTCTTAAAATACTTTCTCTGTGAAGAGTTGTGCTTCAATAAATTGGAAATGGTCCTTCTAATTATTAAATTGTTTCATTCTCTAATCTAGTGTATATGCCATGTTTATTTTTTGAAGTATTACAGGTGAATTGTAGGAAATTTTCTTTTAAACTTTGGAAATGACCCAGAACTATGACTTATCCATTGCTATCCTTATAAAATATAACACTTGGTAGGAGAAAAGGATTCAGAGACAGACTGAACACATTTTCTCTTTTGTTTCCTGGAAAAAATGGAGACGGTGACGTAAAATCAGGGTAAATCATTCACTATCTATTGTTCAATCAGAACAGAAGTGAAAAATCGAATGTATGTGTTACTGTGTCAGTCTGTGAGGGCTGCCCTAACAAAATACCACAGCCTGGATGATTTAACAACAGGAATTTATTTCTCAGAGTTGTGGAAGCTGGAAGTCGGAGATAAAGGTGTCAGCAGAGTTGGTTTCTCTGGAAGCCTCTCTTTGGCTTATACAGGGTCATCTTCTCCCTGTGTCCTCACGTGGTCTTCCATGTGTGTGCATATGACTGATGCCTTTCTGTCTGTGTCCAAATTTTCCCTTTTATACAAGGCCATGTTGGATTAGGGCCCATCCTTGTTACCTCATTTTTTTAGATTTTATTTATTTATTTGACAGACAGAGATCTCAAGAAGGCAGAGCAGCAGGCAGAAAGAGAGGGGAGCAGGCTCTTCCTTGAGCAGAGAGCCTAATGCGGGGTCGATCCCAAGACCCTGAGACCACGACCCGAGCCAAAGGCAGAGGCTTAACCCACTGAGCCACCCAGGCACCCAGTTATTACCTCATTTTAACTTAATTACCATTTTAAATACCCTGTCTTCAAATACAGTTGCACTCTCAGGGACAGGGGGTTAGGGCTTCAACAAGTGAATTTGGGGGACCCAATTCAGCTCATAACAATTATATAACACTTGTGCAAAGCCCAAACTCTAACCGGTTTACAGAGGCAGGGCACTCATTCATGGTGCCACTTTCTGAAAGAAGCCCTTTTATTTTAATTCAAAATGATGATTTTCATCCTTGTTTTCAATTCTGATTCGATGTTAACTATGCTAGCTGACTCCAAGAATCTGCTAAGTATTTACAGAAAGAGAAATAAATTATTGGATATTCAGCTAAAAAGAAAGCACTCACCTTGATTTTCTAAGTCTGCCAATTTTAGACTCAAGCATGTCTTCTGGCATTTCTGAAGTGACTTTGGCTTCTGTTAATAATAGAAACACTGCTCTGCTAACAGCAAACAGTTCCAATGACCCCACTAGCAGACTAAAATTACTTCAAGTCACAAGGCGAGGTGACCAAGCATGTGGAACCCTAATGTCCAGGTTACAATTTCATCTCCAAGAATAAGCTGAGTCCTGCTTCAGTGAGCTTAAGAGATACCAAGAGTCTGCCTTTTGCTTTGACAGTGTTTTCTTCAGTTGGACTCAAATTTAAATTGAATGATTCTAGTCCTTCTTATACCTATAAAAATATTTTTTATTTTTATTTTCATGAATGTAGAAATGCAATGTTATATACAATGCATTTAAGGAAATCGTGTTATATCCCTATGGCTTGGGAATTTATTACCATAGGAATTCTGTGACTTAAGGGTTTCTTGAATAATTCATACTCTAGCAGGTTCTGGGGCTCAGTGGTGAGCTCAAGGCCTGATATAAAAGAAAAGAAGCCCCAGCACAGAACTGTCCTGGGAGGAATGTTATAAGACTTTGCAAAGCCATTCACCCTCTGTGTGAGGAGAGAAAAGCAATCTGGGCTGAGCACCTTCTTACAAGGCTCATGCTAGATTGTTTTCATCTTACCTGTTCATTTCTTCCTCACAAGCTCAGAAGGCCTTTCTTTCTTTCTTCCTTTCTTTCTCTCTCCCTTGCTTTCTTTCTTTCCTTCTTTGTTTTGTTCTGTCTTGTTTTTGTTTTGCCTTTTTAGGAAACAAACTCAACACTGTTACTTTCCTATTAGCAAATAGCTCATAAGTGGAAATACTAAAATCCCATCATATGGTCATGGTCCATCAAAACCTTGGTATTTAGGTGCCGCATGCCTTCAATTAGGTACAGGAGAAAATGTCTGGCCCCTACTGGCCATCAGAGCGTGACAACCTTTTGTGAGATGTCCTGTCAACAACTACTTAGGGAAACCTAATTAACACTAAAGAAATTATATAGTTTTTTAAGTTTTTGAGAATATAATTTCAAACAAGAATGTACACAAGTTATTTTTATAAGAGTAAACTTGTCTCAGAAGAACAGTTTCTAAGGGCTTAGTAGATAGTTGTTGAGAAAAAGAATAGAGATGCTTTAAGAAATGGGTAACAGAGACTGAGCTTGTGAGGCCAAACTCCACCTCTCTCTCCCACTAAATATGTGGCATTGAGTAGGTTATTAATCCTCTGTGCCTCAGCTTTCTTATCTGTAAAATGAGTATAACACTAGTAGATGAATGGATAAACAAATAGTAATGCATCCAGACAATGGAATATTATTCTGTCCTAAAAAGAAATGAGCTATCAAGCCATGAAAATGCATGAAGGAAGTATGCATATTATTAAATGGAGGAAGTCAACCTCAAAAGGCTACATGGTATATGATTCTAACTATATAGAGACAGCCCAACTATGAAGACAGTTAAAAAAAAAAAAAATTAAGTGGCTGACAGGGATGGAAAGAGAAGGGATAAAACAAATGAATATAAAAAGGAGTACCTATCTCAGACAGCCTGCGGGGAAGACTCTACATAAACCACTAGAATTGCCTGGGGCACAGTCAGTGCTAGAGATTCTTACTACTATTATCACTTCTGTGCTAACAGCCTGAAGAAGAGGAGCTATCCCATCTATTAATCCGGCAGACTACTTCAATATGGCTGAAGAAAGGAGAAAAACCTTTTCCTAAGCCAACATGAATGAGTTAGAACCTGAATATCGTTTAAGACAGTGGTTCACAAACTTGAGTGTAAAGGAGTAAATGTTTATGTCCTTCAAAATTTTTATGTTGAAGACCTAACCCCCAATGTGATGGTGTTTGGAAGTGGGGCCTTTGGAATGTAATTGGGTCATGAAGGTAGAGCCGAGATAAATGGGATGTATCCCTCTAAGAAAAGCACAAGAGTTCTCTCTCCTCCAAGTGAGGACACAGCTAGAAGGTGTCCATCTTCAAACCAGTAAGAGAGCTCTAAGCAGGAATTGAATCAGCTGACACTTTGATCTTGGACTTTCTAAACTCCTGACTGTGAGAAATAGATTTCTACTGCTTCAACAAGGCAGTCTACATTATTTTTTTATAGCAGCCTAAATGACTAAGACATTGAGTGATTATCAACAGCACCTGGAGGGCTTGAGTACAAATGCTGCCCCTACCCCCACAGAGGCAGTAATTTAGTAGGTACGGGGAAGGGCCCAATGATTTATATTTCTAGCAAATTCTTAGGGGATGCTGATGCTGCTGGACTAGGAACCACACTCTAAGAATCACTGATTTACTGAAAAGACTGGCCCAGAGTTGGAGATAGGTATCATGGCAAATCACCCAGGTGAGGTTATCAACACAGATTGGTAATCTAGGCATGTTTAAAGAATTGATGCTCCTGTTAGATGCAGAAACTCTTTACATCATTTTTTTTCCAATGAGGTAAAAATCTAAGAACGTATGTGAAAGTGTAGGTCTAAAAATAATGAAAAAAAGAAATGAAACACTCATCTCCAACAAAATGGCCCAGCCCTAACATATAGCAGGAAAGTGAAGGGACCAACTATTTAAAAGTAAGTTAAACTGCTAAAAATTCAACAAAACTTTTTCATAAAAGAAGAAGAAGGGTTGAAGATGGTGCTATGAAAGGATTCTAAACTCAATCCTTGCACAAGCAGAATTAATCTACAGCTGCATAAGAAACAATTGCCTCTGGAAAGAACCTGAAACCTAGTTAAATAGCATCTTCACCAAAAAAAGGGTAAGAGAGTCACATCAAGATCAGTAGGAGAGGGGGAGATAAGGTCTAGCAAGAAACCCAACTCCAGATGCAGGTACTCACAACTGGGAGGGATCTCATAATATGGAGCTTGCCCCCTGGAGAGTGAAGGGTCTGTGCCCCACTGCAGTTATTTCAACCCTTGGGACCCCCACCAGAGAGACAAGACCCCACAGCATCTGGCCTTGAAAACCAACAGAACTTATTGCCAGGAGAACAACAGAGTTGTAGGAAACAGAAAATCCACTCTTAAAGGGCTTGTACACAGACACAGTCACCCTGTATTTCAGCACAAAAGCAACAATTTGGAAGGCACCTAGACCATATGCAAAGGAGACTCATATCTTAATATAAAGCATCTGCTGGAGAGTCAGATACCTATTGTTACTCTCCCTCAGGATGGAAGTATTGGTGAGCCTAATTTATGTATTCTACTGCTTTATTTTTTTTTAAGATTTTATTTATTTATTTGTCAGAGAGAGAGTGAGTGAGAGCGAGCACAGGCAGACAGAGTGGAAGGAAGAGTCAGAGGGAGAAGCAGGCTCCCTGCGGAGCAAGGAGCCCGATGTGGGACTCGATCCCAGGACCTGAGCCGAAGGCAGCTGCTTAACCAACTGAGCCACCCAGGCGTCCCTCTACTGCTTTATTGATGCCAGTGCCAACAGGTGCCACTTTTGCACCCTTTCCTGCCAAAGCCTGTTAACTCCAATAGTATTACCCTGCCCCTACATGTCACAGCCACAGCTCACCCCACCACAGACAGCAGACATGTGCAGCCCATACAGAGGATACCCATTGAGCATCTGGCTCTGATGACCAGGGAGAAATGTGTTTCTGGGTACCATGGGTCTGATATAACTAGAGAGACAATCCTTGGTGAGCTACCATTCCCAGGGCACTGCACAAACAGCAAACTGAAACATATCTCTAGTCTTCATGTGAAACAAGATTTCTTATTCCTCAGCTACAACCTAAGGAGTGGGCTTCAGGTTTGCCATATATCCAGAAGCTATAGGGGTGCTCCTAGGAATGTGAACAGGAAGACATTGTATAGTACTCTTCCTTGGCCTCACCACAGCCTGACGATACCCCCCAGAAAGGAGTTTATACATTCATCTAAAGCAATGATATTTGCAACTATTGCCCAAGGGACACTTCCAGAACTCCTGATCTAGAAGCCAGCAGACTTTATAATTATTGGCCCACAAGACTGTATATGCTATTTATTGGAGTAATTAACATTATTAAATGTCAAAATTACCTGATTAAATTATTAAAGGAACATAGAGATTCAGTGCAATCCATACCAAATTCTCAATGGATTTCTTTTGTTTGTTTGTTTGTTTGTTTCTTTTAAAAGATTGTATTTATTTATTTGACAGAGACAGCACAAGCAGGGGGAGAGGCAGGCAGAGGGAGAAGCAGGGTCCCTGCTGAGCAAGAAGCCTAAAGCGGGACTCGATCCCAGGACCCCAAGATCATGACCTGAGCTGAAGGCAGACGCTTAACCAACTAAGCCACCCAGGTGCCCCTCTCAATGGAATTTCTTAATGCAATTTTTCACAGAACTAGAACAAATAATTCTAAAATTTGTACATAAGAGCCAAAAAATAACAATAATAATTCTAAAATTTGTATGGAACCACAAGAGATGCCAAAGACCCGAAGTAATTTTGAGAAAGAACAAAGCCGAAGGTGTTATGTTGCCTATTTTCAAACTATACAACAAAACTATAGTTATCAGAACAGTTTGGTATTGCAATAAAAACAGAAATCAGACATAGGGATCAATGGAACAGAAAAGAGAGCCCATAAATAAATTCACATGCATATGGTCAATTTATTTCTAACAATGGAGCAAGAATATAAATAGTAAAAGGATAGTCTCATCACTAAATGCTATTGGGAAAACTGGACAGCCACATGCAAAAGAATGAAGACCATTACACACATAAGTTACACCACATACCGAAATAAACTCAAAATGAATTAATCAGTTAGATGCAAAACCTGAAACCGTAAGATTCCTAGAAGAAAACATAGGCAGTAAGCTACTTAACATTGGTCTTAGTCATTTTTTTTCCTGATGTGACTCCAAAGACAAGAGTCTCTGAAGCAAAAATAAACAAATGGGACTATATCAAACCAAAAACCTCTTGCACAGCAAAGAAAACCATCAACAAAACAAAAAGACAGCCTACTTAAAATGAGAAGACATTTGCAAATCGTATATCTGATGATGGGTTAATATCAAAAATATGCAAAGAACCCATACAATTCAACAAGAAAAAAATCAATTAAAAAATAGGCAGAGGACCTGAACAGACATTTTTCCAAAGAAGACACAGATAGCTAACAGGCACATGAAAGGGAGTTGATTATCAAGGAAATGCAATGCAAAGTCACAATGAGATATCAACTCACACCTCTTTGAATGGCCAGTGTCAAAAAGACAAGAAAAACAAGTATTGGCCATGGTATGGAGTAAAGAGAACCCTCGTGCTCTTTGATGGGAAATAAACTGATGCAGCCACTATGGAAGACAAGATGGAGATTCCTCAAAAAATTAAAAACAGAATACCATGCGATCAGGCTATTTCACTTTTCCTTATTTATTCAAAAAATACAAAACTACTAATTTGAAAAGATATATACATGCCTATATTCACTGCATCATATTTACAATAGTCAAGATACGAAAACAACCTAAGTGTCCCTTAATGTATGGATGGGTAGAGAAGATGTGGGATGGATATATGGATAGAGAGGATGATAGATTATATAGATAGATAAATAGATAAGATAGATGACAGAAGATAGATATAGATAGATGATGAAGATCGATGACAGATAGATGATAGATAGATACACACAATGGAATACTACTCGGCCATAAAAAAAGAATTAAATCCTTCCATTTGTGACAACATGGTTGGAACGTGAGGGTCTTTTGAGAAAGAACTCAGACAGAGAAAGACAAATACCTTATGATCCCATGTATGTGTGGTATTTAAAAGACCAAACAAACAAAAATAGAGAAATCAGATTGGTGGTTACCAGAGAGGGAGTGGGTTTGGGGTGAGAAATAGGTAAAAGGGCTTAATCGTATAGTGACATCTGGTAACTTAATTTATGTTGGTAAACACTGTGCAGTATATACGAATGTGAAGTAATAATGTTATATAAATAAACACACAGAGGTGGGAACACCTGCCCAAGGAAGAAGCTGTTGCAGTCCCAACAACAAGAGGCAGTGACGGCAACGCAGAAGGAGTAGGCATTGTATCATTTGTCTGTTCTGCCCTTAGCTCAGCCTTAGGAGGTTAGGGCAATGTGGAAAAAAGGGGCACCTGAAATAGAGGTTTGATTATGCTGGGTGGGAAAGAAACTCACATCAGTCAAGTCTGTAGCTGAAGCTTGTCTAAATTTCTAATTTTTTAACAAACAATTTTTGATAAACAAAATTTGCAAAATACAGAGAGGACATTATACATAGATGAACTTTTCCCCATCTTGATGAGTGAGTTCTTCCAATTAAACCTAAGTCCATACAGGGGTGGAACACTAACTGACATAGTGACGGAGACTAGCTGACACTGCAGCGAGATTAAAACAAAGTTGTCTTGATTTCCCTTCTTCCATCAGTCAGCACCTCACCTTCGCCCTGGGTGCCAACAGTGTGATTGCACACGGCATTAAATGCTGGGTTCTGTGAACATTGCCTCATTAACCGTGACACCAACAGTGATTTGCTTATGTATGTATCTATTATGTATCTACACACAAGTGTGTACATATATTTGTGTATACATTTGTGTATATGTATACATATGTGTATGTGCCTTGGGTGCATGTATGTATGTGTACACATGTTTGTGTCTCTGTGTGCATATGTGCACATGTATGCATGCATAGGCATATATACTCATTTGATGGAAGTGGAGCTGGTAGTGTGGTTCATGTCCTATTAGCCCTCTGGATTCTCTAGAAAATGAAACAATTAGAAGCTTGCATTACCTTGGTTGGACTTCTGAAGTCTAAAGGAAGTGTGGTTGGCAGAGACAGCCTGAGCTACAGCTGTCACCAGGAATCACAGTAAAGACTTTTTGGCTGAGGCTGAGAGGTTTAAAAACCAGGGAGGATCATTTTGGGTTTCTACTTTCTCCCTGGAAATCTATTAATGTGCAGGAATTCACCATAGTCGAATTTGGAACATTTCTATTTGCTGGTGTCATAGAAGGATGCATTTTTAGTTGGTCTTTTAGTTATATGGTATAATGTCTGGAGATCTGTAGACGTGCTCAGCCGGGCAGGACCAGGGCTGGAGAACACAACAGGGAGGTGTCAGTCTCAAAACAACAGTGTCCTGGAGCCCAAAACGGTGCAGTGAGGAACTGTGTTGGGACACTGAGGTAATCTGGAGTGAAGCAGGCAAGCCTGGGTGTCAGAGCGCCCATCTCATAAAAGCTAGAGCCAGGATGGTGATGAAACATTAAACCGATGGCCTTCTCCATCCAGAAATCAAACCACAGCCTGCTGTAGAAAATGAAACCCCAGGGAATGTTCTTCATGCCTTGGAGTTGTCCGCTGAGCTCTTTTATTAGAGCCTGGGCCTTGCCAAGATTCTTTTAGAAGAACTTGCCAAGTTCTTTAATCAGAACACCTTGGCCTTTGGCCTGTGCCTCGATCACTCACCATCTCAGAGGGAGGCATGGCTTCCCCAACTGAAGAATTCTAAGAGGGCTGACTCTTTGTTTTTTTGACTGTTTCCTTTGCTGTGCTGTGTTGCCAAACTATGGAAAAAACCAAGATGCCCCTTCAATGAACGAATGGATAAGGAAGATGTGGTCCATATACACTATGGAGTATTATGCCTCCATCAGAAAGGATGAATACCCAACTTTTGTAGCAACATGGACGGGACTGGAGGAGATTATGCTGAGTGAAATAAGTCAAGCAGAGAGAGTCAATTATCATATGGTTTCACTTATTTGTGGAGCATAACAAATAGCATGGAGGACATGGGGTGTTAGAGAGGAGAAGGGAGTTGGGGGAAATTGGAAGGGGAGTTGAATCATGAGAGACTATGGACTCTGAAAAACAATCTGAGGGGTTTGAAGTGGCAGGGGGTTGGGAGGTTAGGGTACCAGGTGGTGGGTATTAGAGAGGGCACGGATTGCATAGAGCACTGGGTGTGGTGAAAAAATTATGATATTGTTTTTCTGAAAATAAATAAATTGAAAAAAAATCCAAAAAAAAAAAAAAAAGAATTCTGAGAGGGGATTGAGCTTGTCTGAATTGTTCACGTGTCTCTTCCCCTGCACATAGCTGCCCTACCTCCAGGCATGCAGCCTGTACTCCATCATTTGATCAACCCTCCAGTCTGCCAGAGAGGGCCTCCAGCTCCGAAGGTGGAGTCCATTCAGGCAGGTAGGGAGAGGGGGAGAGGGAGGGGGCATACTGACCAGATGTCATCTGCATGCTCCCCGTTAGGTGCATCAATAGGATGGAAAATGTCATTTTGACCACCTTTCTGATTTCCGCATCTACTTCTCCATCAGTTCCAAACTTGGAGAAGGGTCTGAAGAGTACATGATTATCACTGCTCAAACCTCAACTCTGGTAGCAAAAACTACTGGCTATGGCTAGATGGGTTGTGAATTTCGAAGAATGGTGTCACAGCTCTCTCATTTCTAAAATCTTGTTTTTAAGATTTTATTTATTTATTTGACAGACAGAGATCATAGGTAGTCAGAGAGAGAGGAAGGGAAGCAGGCTTCCTGCTGAGCAGAAAGCCTGATGTGGGGCTTGATCCCAGAACCTGGCAGAGGCTTAACCCACTGAGCCACCCAGGCAACCCACAGCTCTCTCATTTCTATTTGAGACTCTGCCACCCCTGACTTTCCCACAGCTAAGATTCCCAGGAACATATGCCCCAGGGAGTCTTGATGCCTCTTTTTCACCAGGTTTATCGCTGAAACTCGGCTAACCTTGATGCCTGGAGTGGGGGAGGAGGAGGAAAACTGAAGTCACCACCAATAACTCTAAACCTAGTTCGAACTCACTCCTCCATAAAACTCCTTAATCGCTATTAACCAAAACAAAAGCAAAACAACTATGCAAAATAAATTTCATTTTCTTCGTGAATGTTTCTCTCTGCATGGCAGTCAAGAGTGATCTTCTGCCTTCTGTGAACTCCTAGAGTTTCTTAGCCTCCTGTAGTGCATTCACTATACTCTAACATATTAGAACATCTAATATATTCATGGCTTATCTGCTACCTGACTCTAAGTTATTCAAGGGCAGGACCTTCATCCTGTTCATCCCATGTCCTTAGGAGAGTGACTTGCAAAGAGCGGTTGATACAAGTTTGCTGAATGAAATCAGTTTTACCTCCTATCGCAAGTATTTAAAGCGCTCAGCATTACAGCTTTGTACATTCATCCCATGGGGGATTGTTCTTTACCACCCAGAAATTGTGAATTGCATTTCAGATGAAAGCTTTTGATTAAAACAGGCCTTGCTGGCAAAAGCACCTCATGTCACTAGCTGCAAGTGGTGCCAGAATGCGAAAATGAGCCGGGTCCCATCCGGCTTTCGGATTTCAATAAACATCAATACTCATATGTTTAAAACGGAAGCAAAATCCTTCAAAAGATCTTAAACTGTGCTGGAGTGAGGATGAAATAGACTGCTGATCTGAGTGTTGGCATGGCAGACGGATTTCTCAGCTCTTTGATCAATGCTGAAATGCTTAGAGTCTTACAAATGGAAAATAAACACGTAGGTTTTGCAGTCAGATCCCTCCTTCCATGGATGAGGAAACTGAGGCTCAGACAGGGCTGGCGAGGTGTCCTGTGACATCACAGGCAGTGAGAGCTGTGTCGGAGCAGACATGCCTCCTGAGTCCCACTGAGATCAGCCACTGAAGGGACACAGATATCCCCACAGAGACTCAGAGTTAGTCCGAACCTGGCCAAGGAGAGAGCCACCAGTGATCTTTGAGCACAAGATGTCATGATCCAAGTTGTAGGAGGAACAGTATGGAAGTCATGCTCAAGGCTAGACAGAGGCAGAAAAGAAGGGCCAGACAGGCTACCGGGGAGACCCTGGGCCAGGAGGAGGTAACAATGGCATGAGTGTTTTAGGGGACATATTGGGGAGAGAACGTTTTATAGAAATAATTTGTTTGATAAACTGCTTTCTGAGTAAATTAAAGAATGTTTGTCTTTGTTATGCTTTTTTGTACTTATTTTCCAGTGTTTCCTGCCAGATTGTTCCTCTGGGCAAGACATAAGAAAGTGATGAAGTTAGAGTTTTTGTCCACAGCAAAGAATATGTGTCTTCCTTTATCCATCTCAGAGGAGGACACAAAAAGACCCAACTGCACAAAATAGAATACATTCACACTTGGGAGTATTAGGCAACTATGAAAAGACTATGGTGTTCTGCAGTGATGTGCCAACATTTCAAGAACCCCATGTAGCTCTGTGCATAATACCAGTCAGAGAACAACACTGTAATACCAGCCTACTATTTAAAAAACAAATAGGGCAATAATCGGCGTGTGCACGCGCACCCCCTTGCTCATAAACATAAAGGCATCTCTCCCAAATCATTTTCACAGGAAAAAGGAACATGCCCTGTCAGCCTATACCCATCTATGCCATTCAAATGTTCAACAACAAGAATGTATTTTTGTGATATTTTTGTTAAAAAAACAAAGGTAAAGTGTGTTTACTATGCCAATTATTTTTGTATATTGCAGACAGAAAAGAAATTTTTACCCAATTTTCTTGGCATGTAGAGATAAGCAAAAGCTACGGTGAAAAAGTTTTGAGAAGATGTTTCTTTGAAAGGGTCAAGAGGAACAGGTGCAGGAGCCCAGGACTGTGTGAACCCTGGTGTGGCAAAGCACACACCTGTCCAAAGAGGCCTCAGCTGTTGTCAGTCCAACAAGGCAGCATGCTAAGCTGACTGGCCTTGGAAAGCCACACATACCTGATATTGTCCTGCAAGGACTCAGCCAGCAATTCTAATATATGGGTTATAAGAATTTATTGCACACTCTACTGTATGGTTTCATCAACAATGTCTGTGTTTCTGTTTCTTTTCTTGATTTTTTTTTTAAAGATTTTATTTATTTATTTGAGAGAGGGAGGGAACAAGGGAGGAGGTGGGACAAAGAGACAGGGAGAAACTGACTCACTGTTCAGCAGGGAGCTAGATGCAGGGCTTGATCCTAGGAACCCGAGATCCTGACCTGAGCCTGAGGCAGATGCTGAATTGACTGAGCCACCCAGGCACCCTTTTTTCTCAATTTTTTTGTAATAAAAGTCCTTTCTCTTTATTAAGTTAGCCTTAGCAGATCAAATGAGACAAACTGTCCGTAGTAAGCAGACTCTTCTAACTCAGAGTAGCTAAAAATGACATTAAAATTTTCACCACATTCCCCATTAAACCCTTCTTTTCTTTCACTTGTCAAAATGATTTGAGGTTTTACTGCTCTGTTTTATTTTTGTTTTAAAAATTACTTAAGCTTCTTTAAAAAAAAAAGGTGATCCATCAATTTAGTAATTAATTATTTTTAAGATTAGTTAAGGATTGCCTGGGGATAGTATTTTATTGCAAACACATCATCCATAAACTATAGAAAAACCACCAACTAACTTGCAACTGTAGAAATACTGTCAATATAGATCCTAACTAATACTGAATGTGCCCCCTTTTAAAATGAGAAAATAACCTTCAGCTCCTTTAAAATGTAGAGTTTGGCATTTTACTAAATTTCATAGGGAGAAAATGTAATGAGTCAATAAACCCAATTTGGAGGCTGGTTATTGTCACATAAATTAATTTGCCTGCTAAATGATCAGATTCACATCCACCTTTTTCCCCACCATCTGCCTCACAACAAAGTTGGCATTGTACTCCTTTGAGGACGGACTGTAAAAATGTCATTACTTAAAGGCTTATTATCCACCGAGTCATGTTAAACTCCAATTTCCCTGTGCTTGCTAGCTAACTAGGTAAAGAATGGAGTTTGGATTTTTTTTTTTCCCCAAAAAATTATATACACCAGTGGTATACCTCGAGGCATTTCTTTTTATTGGGCTATTGTCCCAAAGAGCAGTGCCGCCATGTGACCTTGGACTCCTGCTTGGCAAGCCACCCCCATGTAGTGGGAAGATGGCAGGCCACGTTTCCATGGCTGGATTTTGACTTGTCTCTCTGAACACTTGTGATCTGTGAAATCTCTCCTGACTGTCACACTGAATGATCGCATCCCATTTCTCTGCGCAATCAGGCACCTGGCAGGCTTTGCCAAACAGAATGCTGGTCAGGGAGGGGTGTGCGGAAGCCAGATTTTTGCTCTAGCCAAGTTCTAAATATGACCCTCATGGAATCCAAAGGCCAAGATAATCCTGACCGGGATCTTCATACAGTCTTTATTTGCTGGGAAAAGGGGAAATATGCTCAGTAGAAAAAAACGTGGTAGGTATAAAAGAACTGTTTAATATTTAAGAGTTTTTAAAAGTTAGAAACAGAATCCAGAGTCAATAGGAATGGGTCCCCAATGTTGGGTCCCCAATGTTGGGTCCCCCAATTATGGGTCTGTGATTAAAGGAGCGAGACTGATACAAAGTGAAGGTCAAGCAAAGCTTTATTTCACGCCAAGCATCGAGAATCAAACCGACGGGCTGGGGCCATGCCTCTTACAGAAAGCGAGACCCCTCCCTGCCTCACAGAGTAACTTTTATAGAGCAAAGGCCATGTGGTTGAACCTGGCCACACACAGGTGGCCAATGAGATTGCAATACACAGAGATGGCTGCACAGTCATGCTAGGTCACACATGGGTGGCCAATTGAATTACAATTTACCTTATAGTAGACATTTGGACTAGCGTATCGCCTTGGTGAGAACTGGTGCCCAAAAGGCGAGGCCCACACTCCTTGGTAGCTAGGGAGACAGTATGCGTGCTTTACTGATTGGATGTCTCCATCTGACGCGACTCATCCCCGCATTCGGGCTGTTATCTCTTCCTGACCTGACCCACCCTTTTATTTGGGCTTTGTTACCTGGGACTGGAGTTAATTTAAGTTTTACTGCATAAACAACAAAATGGCTGTTCAACCGAGATGGGGCCGCTCTGGCTAAATAGGCCCTCACAGCCCCCCCCCCTTTTTTTTAATAGCTAAGCTATAACACCCAGTGATAGGTAATGTTTCTGTGTTTTTATTTTTTGCTTTTTCATTTGTCTCCTCTAGCACTCAAGATACCATTATCTATACCAAGCCATTAAGTGCTCTATAACTCCTACTGTTTAAGCTTTGATGATACACTGTGGATCTCTTGTTAGAATAACTCAAAATTTTTTTGAAATATGTGATATGTAGATCATTGCAGTTATTCAAAAAATGGCTGATAATTATATAACTTGAGGAAAGAATAGTGGGGAGGATATTTTGACCTCGTATTTGCACAAATATATCATTAATCCACCAAAAATTGTTTTGCATTCAATGTGCAAAAAAAAAATACAATATAAAAAATGATGGTCTGTGCCCATAAGGCTCCTTGTCTAGACTCTAGCAGGAAAATCAGACAAATAAAAAATGATCTACTCTAGTATGTGATACCAGAAAATGTTATCTTAGGTACAATAGAGAGACAGAGTAAGGGTATCATGGAAGGCCTCCCAGTGACAGGGCCAGGGCTCCCCAAGCAGGAGGGTACACATTAGTAGGAGACGACATACTGCAGTGAGGTCCCGGGAAGCAGCAGGATCTAGGGTGGAACATGACTGGCAACTGTCAGATACAGGCAGGAATTCAGTTCTCACTGCAAGGATTTTAGAATTTGTCCAGTTGGGAACCATTGAAGAATTTCAGACAGAAGAATAGCATGAGGTATGAGTTTTAGAAAGCTCACGTATTTCACCAGCATCCCAGCAAATATGTTGGGACCAGGGTGCAATTTGCAGTGTGGACACCAGAGGAGGCTGCTGTGGGTCAATCCAGGAGCATATTATGGGTCAGAGTCACACAGCAACAGCAGGGACGCACAGAAGGGTGGGTTCAGATGATGAGAAGCGATCATGGCTAGCCATCGGTGACAACACAAACAGTAAGGAAGGCAGATGTCAACTATGATTCCCAGATGCTTGTCAATGACAACTCCCCACAACCGCGTGGGATGAATTTCCACATCCAATAAAAGTGGTAAGAATGAAAAGCAATGAGAGAAACTGATGACGCAATTGACCTGCTAGATGGACGAGTTAACTTTGTGAAGGGGAAGGAGATTTTGCTGTTCAAATGGAACGAAGATGAAGCAGAAGTAAAAGGACAGAAATCAAGTCCGCAAAGATTACTGCTCAACCATCCAGAGAGGCATTTAGGGAAAGTAAAACAAGAAAGGAAACGGGGCTAGTGGGTTCAAGTTTTAATTTTAAAATTTGGGTTAGAAAGTGGTGAAAAGGGGCCCCTGGTGGCTCAGTTGGTTAACCGTCTGCCTTCGGCTCAGGTCATGATCCCAGGGTTCTGGGATCCAGCACTGTGTTGGGCTCCCTGCTCAGTGGGGAATCTGCTTTTCCCTCTCCCTCTGCCCCTCTCCCTACTCGGTCTCTCTCCCTCCTTCCCTTTCTCATAAATAAATAAAATCTTTAAAAAGAAAATAGTGAAAAGACACAAAACATTGAAACATGCTAAATATGTCTCCTGTTGGTGGCAGTGGGAGGAGGAGGAATGCGGGAGTCAGGAAGAGAAGATGGTGACAAGGGAACGGAGATGAGGAGTACACACCCAAGTGTAAGGCCCCCACTTCCAACTCCCTCCACACCCAGAAAGAAACTGCCAGTCTCAAAGGAGGGAGATGGCCCAAGCCACAGAGTGCACTGGCCTCTCCTGAGCTCCAGGTCACCTTTCCCGAGCTTGCCTAGTGCAGTGTCAGCCCCTGTCCCAGCTGGGATCTTGTCTCCTTAAAAGATTTGCTACTCAGGGAATCTTCTCTACAAGATCCTGAAACACTGGTGGAGTATAGAGGCAGCTTAGGAGACATAGAAAACATTTAAGCAACAAAAGAAACCCAAGTCAAGTTCCAAGGGTTGAGGTTTCTGGGTCGACATGAAATTTGTCAGGTTAATCTAAACTGTGGAAACTAAGTCATACTGCAAATATTTGCCTTGAGACTTACATTATCTAAACCTCCTATCTTTGTTCACTCCAAATTGGATAATTTCCAGATAGTCCTTTCACTTAATACTGCATAGACTCAGCTTGAGCAATTCATTTCCAGAAGAAATTTTAAAAATTCAATTATGGGGGCGCCTGGGTGGCTCAGTGGGTTAAGCCGCTGCCTTCGGCTCAGGTCATGATCTCAGGGTCCTGGGATCGAGTCCTGCATGGGGCTCTCTGCTCAGCAGGGAGCCTGCTTCCTCCTCTCTCTCTTTCTGCCTGCCTCTCTGCCTACTTGTGATCTCTCTCTGTCAAATAAATAAATAAAATCTTAAAGAAAAAAAAAATTCAATTATGGCTTCACCATAGCAGAGTTAAAGAGAATCCTTCCCAAGGTTAATGTCAAAGAAACCCGAAGCTCCTACACTGTGACATTATGGAAATAATCCCAACCTTGCAAATATAGCTTAAGTAGACAAGAATACTATTAGAAATCAAAAGTGTTATAGAAAACAGAGGAATTACATTTACAAATTGCTATTTGTAATCAGAAAATATAACATCTATTGGAAAGATAACCCATGCATTATTTACATGATTTGAGACCACTTTTTCATACGAATGATTTCAGTACTAACTCCCGCACCACATAGCAATTTAAAACCTTTTTATCCTATACTTTGTAAAATATCTTTGGTCATTTTCATATATTAAATGTTAGTGATAATGGCAAAAATCCATCTGAATGAGTTGCTATCTGATTTTTACTTTATTCCTGTATACTACCTAATTTTCAATTAAAAAATTTAAAATAGGGGCACCTGGGTGGCTCAGTCCGTTAAGTGTCTGCCTTCAGCTCAGGTCATGATCCCAGGGTCCTGAGATTGAGCCCTGCTTCGGGCTCCCTACTCAGTGGGGAGCCTGCTTCTCCCTCTACTATCTACCCCCCGCCCCCGCTTGTGTTCTCTTTGTCATCACTCTCCGTCAAATAAATAAATAAAATATTTTTAAAAAATAAAAAATATTTGACCCGAGGCTACCAGTTAATGTCATTAAACTTTTCTATAAATTGGTGCTAAGTTACACAGTAAGTTCATTGGAAATTTAATTCTATTTTAAGTGTGTTGAAAATTAGGCATATTTATTTCCTCTAGAAAAGAACTCTTTGTCAAAACACCCTTTAATAGTATTGACTCATTTTTAATTTTGAAACAAGGTTAATTATGACTATATCAGGATATTGTGGAAAGTAAGTTTTATTGTTTGGACTTTTTTTTTCCTAGATCAAATCTTTTGTTTCTCCATAAGTTGCATTTCTGATTGTGATTTCTGAGCTCCTATAAAATTTGTTCATCTCTTTTTGATATTCTAATTATTATTATTCCTTTTCATTTTGACTTATTAATTTTCATTCCCATTTTTTTTCTTAAGAATCAAAAACTGCATGGCTGACACATCTTTAAATATTATGCTATGAGTCAATAATAGTAAATTTTTACTATTTTTGCTGAACAAAGATGTTGGTGTAGAACCAATACCCAAATCTATGCACATTGTTTCAATTTTCTTCCTGAAAATCATGACAAATTTAAGTACTAGTTTACTAAAAGGGGTTTGTTACTGGAATAGGATTTGCATTCTTTTAATAGAGATACAAAAGGAAAAACCAGTCAAATGTCAGGGATGCATTGAATGTTGAATGAACACACACACGCGTGCACACACACACACATGCCAACAGAAGCATATGTACATGAGAAAGT
Source organism: Mustela lutreola (assembly GCF_030435805.1). Taxonomy (NCBI): domain Eukaryota; kingdom Metazoa; phylum Chordata; class Mammalia; order Carnivora; family Mustelidae; genus Mustela; species Mustela lutreola. Next base: position 80,727,077 of record NC_081292.1, read on the forward strand.
CTGAAACCAATGGGTATTTGCTTAGAGCCAGAAATGCCAGAAGATCTATACCACACATTCATTATTCAGATCTCCTCTGGCAGCTCTGAACTGGTACTATTTAAATTGCATTTTGTTAACTCACTTTGATAATAGGATTAAGTAGCTGAATACTGTTTGCTCACCCCAGAAGCAAGTACTTTCATCATTCACAGCAGCTTCAACTTGAAGACTACAGTGATTCCAGGCCCTGACTATGTATTTCACAAAGACTGTGGATATATTTATTTTATTATTTGAGATAATTCATAATAATGCATTTTAATACATAAATAATGTAAAAAGACTATCTAATGAAAAACAACAATTTGGTTTTAAGAGATTCTGGAGCTTATTCTGAAAAACCTAGGAAATCATAATTGATCACCGTCCCAATGTGATATTTTTGTGTCCATCTTCTTATCACCACTGTGATAAACATAAATGCTTTTAAGGAAAAATTTTCTTGGCTATTCCTCACAAATTTAATATAGACTGCTGTGTCACAATCCCAGTGGATCTCTAGGGGAGCCAAATAAACAGGTTGAAAACAACACAGTCCACTGCCTGGTCTGATTGATGAAGACTCTTCAAATAATTTATTAGTATCTTGGTAGTTGAAAGACTGTCCTGCTCTATATACACTTGCAGCTATTTTTACAAATATGGCATCTCTCTCTTTAAAGCCTCTCTTCCCAGACTTACAGTAGCTGGTGTATAGTAGATGCTCAATAAATATTTGTTGAATAAAAGTTTCTACACTAATAAAGTGGGGGAGCTGAAAGTTAAGACTGACTCCAGGCAGTTAGAAAATGCCATGAACATTTTGCATGCACCTTACCTTCTCTTAACATTAAATTCTACTTGATAATTATAGGTAAGGCTAAGTATATATTCACCAACATGATGATGGACTATGCATCACCCCTGCCAGAAGTACACATTGCTCAAAAGAAATAGAGAGATAATGGACAATGGACAGATGGAAACACATCATTAAAGAAGTCTGAGAATGGCAGAGGTAATTGTCCAAACGGTGAGCCTAATGGATGAAATTCCCTCCTTGTTTGGCTGAAGACATATTACTGAGCTAGCCCACTGCATTAAAGCATATGGCATAGAACTAGATGTAGAAGAACTCTGGAAATGCAGAAGACAATTGGATGCCAATGGGAGCTTGCAGATGGGTAGTTCATTTTCTCAAGTCAGAAAACTATACCTGGACCTCCTGTCAGGTAGGCCACCTAGATCAAGTTTTTTCTGGGTCCCAAAAAACTGAGCTTTCTTTCCTTCCTTTCTGCCTATTGCTTTTCTCAAGAAGCATTCTTTCTCTCTTTTCTAAAAATTGGCTTAGGGACTGTTCTTATGTTTCCAGTTCCCATTTTCCTTGCTTTCTTGGGAAAGAAAAACACACTGTGTTATTTGGGCTTTTACTACTCTTTTACCGAAAGACAAGAGACTTGGAAAGTAGCAAGCATGGGGGAAGTTTCAAAGGCTCAGGAAACCCCCTGAAAATAACTGGCATGAGTTTAGAGCCCAGCCTTGCTCTAAGCACTTTACATGTACTAGCACATTCGTTGTCATGGCAACCCAAATAGATAGGTGCTATCATGATTAGTCCTATTCTTACAATGAGGAAACCAAAATTTGCACAGTAGTTATTCCATTACCTGTGTTGTAATGTAAAATAATCTGGGCCTTATTTCTCACTGTCTTTTCTTTGACTCCTTTCTAAAAATTCTGGAAGTTTCTCTGCCATAAAACTTTTCTCCCTTGATTCCTGGAGTTCATCATATCTACCCTCACCAACCCCATGAAACATTCTCTTAATGAGTTATAACTTCATTGTGTGAAATAGGAAATGGCCCTTACTATTGACCATTGTGCTAGTTGCTTTATATACATTTCTTTATTGCACCCTCATAGAAATTGTAGGAAGCATTTTCCCCAGTTCATAGAAGACAATGATACTTAAACATTAACAGTTTCTGTAGGTCAGGGAGCTGGCACTCATAGTGAGGATCAAACCCACGTTGTGGCTGATGCAGCCCACAATGAAAGCCTGGCAGAGAAGAAGGACAACAGCCCTCATAAATTGAGAAATTGAAGCCAGTTGCCCAGGGATCAAAGTCTGGAGGGCTGGACTGAGCAGAAAGAGGTAAGATCCAGGAAGAAAACAGATGTTGCAGGTGTCACAGGTGTCACTGTCCTGATTCCTAAGCTGGGGACCTTGCACCTGAGAGGCAAGCCTCAGGTCAAGGGTTGGGGTTGGTAGCAGTCCATCGTTTTCCACACTGTCTTGCAGATAACTTCCCTGTGCTCCGTCCAGTGCTTCTTCTCCGCCCTTCCCCCAGCCCTGCCCTTCATCTCAGAGCTCCTGAGTCCTAGCCGGAGATCAGAGGAAGGGAAAACCAGCAGAATTTTTATTACTGGATCTTCCCCAGCCTGAGAGTGGGATCTTCCCTTAGATCCCAGGTCTCCGTAACACTACTGGCTGTGCACAACGTTCCCTCCAGTCTGGGAACAGCCCTGCTGGTTGCTTACACCCAGCCCATTCCGTAGGAAGTAGCCCTCTATTAAATGTTCCTAAAATGGTCTTCACTGGAACATGTCACTGACCGCTGCAGGTTCTAGGACTGATACACACATATGACTACAGAACCAGTTTGAAGAATATTTTTATCACAGATTCCTAATTTAAGAAATTATATAAAACATAGGAGATACGGAAAAAAATATTTTAAAAAATATGAGAAGTTATACCTTTACTGAAACATATCTATTTAAAATGGATTTTTGAACCACTGAAGTGAGGCATTTACAAATTAAAATATCCAGTCTTTGACCCCTCCTGTCCTCACCCCTGGTATCTTTCTCAGAGCCTCCCACATTCAATTCATTTAACTATTTCCTCAACACTTACCCCTATATTTCCAGTTTTAGAGATTATCTAAAGCTCCTTTTTTATTAGGTTTGCTATGTCTGCTGATATCAGACTGTGAAGCATGGAGGCTTTGTCTCTATCTGGCTACCCCTATTCTTCTCCTGCTTTCATCCCAATATAAACACATTGCAATGTTTCATCATCAACATTGTGTGTAAATACTTTTATTGACCTTCTGTGACTGTTGTTTCTCTGCTGAGCCAATCAGCATATTATAAATACATTTTCTTTTCTGTACATTTTTATTAATTGACTGATTTTTTCCAGCAGCTCAATTTTTCTAGATCCCTGTTATTAATTATTAATTCTTAAGCTTCCCAACAGTATCATTTAAACATTTTGAACATGATTTTCCATGTAGTCCAGCACATCTGGTAGTTTATCAGTTAGCTTTCTTGTTCCCAGGGAGGGCCCTGTTCTTAGTCTCCAAGAGGAACTGGACCCCCTGCTCTGCTGCTCAGCTCTCTTTCTGTCACTTTCATTGCCCTCTCCCCTGTGTCACATCACCTGTTCTCCAGAACCTGAATCGTATTCTGTTCTGACTTATACCTTCATATCGAGAGAAGACTTCTCTTTTCTTTGGGAGTGTGTGACTGGTAAGCTTTCCAAGAACTCCCTCCTATGGGCTCGTCTGCTGTGCCGTCAAGGGTTAGAATTATTATCCTTTGTAATTAAAAGGTATGTCTCCATTGTCTTTCTCAATTCCAGTGTGATCTTCAGAAGTACCAGAGCATTCCCACCTTTCACCTTTGCTTTAAACGTTTATTTTAATTCCACTGTACATTTAGATTCTTTCCTTTACTGTGCATTCTCTTCGGGAGTTAGGTTATTGGGAGGAGAGGCTAGACTAACCCCGAAAATAATTTTCTTCAGTTTTGAAAAAAATAAAGAAAAAGAAAAGAAAAGAAAAGAAAAACTTGCTTTTTAAAAAAGATTTTTCTCTCTTTTGGAGAAAGATTTTGTTTTAAAGAAATTCTTTAAAAATCACTGGAGCTCACAGACTACTTTTCTTATTTTCTTATCTTTCCTTATCCCAGTTTTCACTGTTTTACCATTTATTTTCATTTCTTCTGGTTGACTTTCTCCACCGTATCTTCTGAATCTTCAACTGAGTTTTTCGTTTGAGTTCTCACATATTGTTTTATCCAGAGTTCTTTCTTGTTCCCTCTTTCTTCCTTCTAATATTTTTATGTGAATAAAACATCATGTCTTCTTTCTCTGAGAGCATTAAGTATAACTTTACTGTTTTATTCTAATATCCTTATTATTATTTTCCCACTGAGTTCCTTTGTTTTTTTTTCCCATTTTGTTTTTTTTTTTTTTCCTTTTTTTAATTCATCAACTTTATGTCTTCGTTGCTGGTATTGGCTCTTAATTCATATTAAAGAATGAGACACTGAAAAGCTCTTGCTGCAGGTCAGGGCTTGGAAGGAGTGGGCTCCCCTGAGGATGAATCAATATGGGAGGGGGGCGGCTCTGAAGTCCCTCATCTCAGGCATTTCCCTGAGGCTGATTTGTTTCTCCAGAGAAGAGTCCCGCAAAGCTCCACCTGGAAGGGAATGCCGGGAGCCGATGGGGAGCTGAGTATGAGTGTCTCTGCGTGCACCTGTGGACTCTCTCCGTTCGTTCCCCAGACTTCTTTAATTCCTCCTCATACCACCCTGTGCTGATCCTGGTGAGTTTGAGCCCAGGTGACTCATTCTCATCAGAAAATAAACGTCTAATGCCATTGTGGGAAAGGATGCTTGCGGAACATGATGTGGGAAACAAAGGCAGAAGAAAATTATTAAATTTCCTTACTACCTACGGTCCATTGGGAAGTCCTTGAAACGGGCAGAGTAACATTGCTCTAGCGCTCCACTGCCTAGATGTTAATACTTTGCTAACGGCAAAAGGCAATCCTAGCCTGAACCCTGCCTCCCCATTCAGGATCCTGTAAGTCTACTTCAACATATAAAAATACCTTTGGAAACTTCCTTTATCTCTAACCCCCCTTAACATCTGTGTTGGTCATCTTCCCCCCAAGTATATGTCCTACCCATACACATCTGAAGGGTCTCATGACTAGGGTTTTATTAGACAGTAATAAATGACCTTTTCTCAACAACAGCTAGCCCCCTCAAGGTCCTAGAAACCTTGCTTCTCAAATTCTTTAGAGACTTATGCTATCCCTCACCCCCTCCCTACTTGAAAGTATAGAATGGGCCACTCCTCATGACCCCAGGGCAACTCCTTCTGCCCAGGGGTCCTGTCCCATGCTTTAATAAAATCACATTTTTGAACCAAAGACATCTCAAGAATTCTTTCTTTGAGGTGCCTGGATGGCTCAGTTGGCTAAATGTCTGCCTTTTGCTTAGGTCATGATCACATGACCGAACCTTGCTTTGGGCTCTTTCCTCAGCAGGTAACCTGCTTCTGCCTCTCTCTCTGCCCCTTCCCCTGCTTGTGCACTTTTGTGTTCTCTCTCTCTGTGTAAAATAGATAAATAAAATCTTAAAAAAAAATTATTATTATTTCTTGGCCATGGGCTTCGAACTCTAGCATCCTTTCCTACATCAGAACAGAGCAGAGGAGGGGGAGAATCTAGGCTCCTGCTCCTATTCCTGTTCCAGATGCTCCTCCTGTTCTCAGCCCCAGCCTTCCTCTACACCTGCTGGCTCTCGTTCGGAGGTCTTTCCTGAGACTGCAGGCAGCACCAGCCTCCGCTTCACCAGCCATCCCTCCACAGACACTTGCAGTTCTGCATCTGTTCTGCAACCTTCCCTTAGTCACCATCGGCTCCATGGCCACTCCTCACTCCTCCTCCTCACAAAGGACAGACTAAAAGTATCCTGCATTCACTTAGAGTTTGTGGGTTTATGCCTGTCTACGTTTTTAACCTTCATTTTGGTGGTGAAAGAGCCCAATAGTGAAAGTTCACAAGGTAAGGGCTGCCTTGACCCCTGATGTGACCTGGACTGTGAGCGAGTGTTCAAGAAAGAATTCTTGAGACATCTTTGGTGCAAAAAGTTCCTTTTTATTATAGCATGGGGACAGGACCCAAGGGCAAAAGAGCTGCACTGGGATTGCAAGGAGCAATTGATTATATACTTTTAAGCTGGGAGGGGCAGAGATAAAAGTCATTTCCAAAAGGATTTGCATACTTGAAAGAAGACTTACAGGATCCTGGAGGCCTGGCTATTGTCCAGCTAAGGTGGTTTTGTTTAATCTAGCAAAGCATTAACATTAACATAGTTTGCAGTTCCTGGAGGAATGTCTCACTCTTTGTCAATGGGCTGCAAATTGTAAGGAAATTTAATTTTATGTCCATTTCCTCTTGCTTTTGTTCTCTTGCTTTTGTTCTCCACATCAGCACCTCTATCTCCAGTGAGCTTGCCTTCATGCAAAGGTTTTGTCCTTCCATTTCAAACTTTTCCGTTTATTTCCAGGAGGGAAAGAGGAATTTACGAATCTTATCTTCAATTCAAAAGGAAATATTAGAACTTAACGTGATTTATGTGAAGTTTTTTTAAAAAAGATTTTATTTATTTATTTGACAGAGAGAGAGATCACAAGTAAACAGAGAGAGAGGGGGAAGCAGACTCCCTGCCGAGCAGAGAGCCCAATGCGGGGCTCCATGCAGGGCTTGATCCCAGGACACTGAGGTCATGATCTGAGCTGAAGGCAGAGGCTTAACCCACTGAGCTACCTAGGTGCCCCCCATTTTTAAAGATTTTATTTATTTGAAGATACTTTTTGTATTTTTTTAAAATTATTCTCAGGAGTTAAGTAATTATTTTTCCTTTTTTGTTTTATAGAACATTTACAGTGGAGGAAAAACATCCAGAGAGGAAGCTGTGCTTAGCCAAAGACTTATCATCAATACGCTTAGAAGAGACTCTGTAGGGTTATTACAAAGGAGATCCAAAAGTTGACAGTCATAGTGAATGAAACTTTTGTGTTTATGTCTGAATATGAATAACATACTCATGGAATTAAATGGAATGAAAACAACCCTATGAGTGATGATATACTAGTTACTTTTTTTTAAATATTTTATTTATTTGACAGAGAGAGAGATCACAAATAGGCAGAGAGGCAGGCAGAGAGAGGGGGGGAAGCAGGCTCCCTGCTGAGCAGAGAGCCCGATGTGGGGCTCCATCCCAGGACCCTGAGATCATGACCTGAGCCAAAGGCTGAGTCTTAACCCACTGAGCCACCCAGGCGCCCCTATGCTGGTTACTTTTACTTATCAACTTTACAGGGTGCCCAGATATTTGCTGAAACATAATTCTGGGTATGTCTGTGCGGGTGTTTTAGGATGAGATTAATATTTAAATTGGTAGACTGAGTAAAGCAGCTTGCCTTCCCCCATGTGGATGGGCACCATTCAATCAGCGAAGGCCTATCGAGAACAAAAGTGACCCTCCCCCAAGTAAGAGGGAGTCCTCCCTTCTGACAGTCTTCAGTCTGGAATAGGGACTCTTCCTGGTTCTGCAGCAACTTCCAGGCTTTGGACTTGAATTGGGACATCAGCCATTAGTCTACGTATTTTGGACTTACCAGCCTCCATAATCATGTGAATCAATTCCCTATGATGAATCTCTTTTTATCTCTCCATCAGTTGACCAACTGATTGATTGATAGATATGTGTGTGTATATGTATATACACATCCTGTTGGTTCTATTTCTCTGAAGAACACTGACGAATACACACTGTTAGTATTGTGCTGATGACCCCCACGCTCCCTTCCTTTGTGCCTGACCACTGTCAACTGACAGCTCCACCACAAGGGTAGTGTGGGTAAACGACTGTTTTGGGGGCCTTGACCGCAGTGGCACACTGAAATCCCTGAGACAGTATCACAGAATACACATATTTTGGTCCTTCAGACATTATGGGGGTCAGCCTGAGCAGCCTGGAGGTTGAGAATTTGGGTTATAGAACATGACCTGCAAAAATTTCACAGGACAACACAATCTAGCAAACGTGGGGTACTCAGCAAGTGTTGGAGGACATGCACACAGTTATGTACCTTACTCTTTCATTTAGCAAATCAGTTATCTCCTTTGTGGCAGTCCCCATCCTCCATTATAGAGAAATAACATCTGCCTAAAGACAGAGCCCCTTCTCTCATGGGGTTTACACCGTCTGGAGCACAGAAGTCCATGGTGATCAATGGGAAAGGGGGTCTGGTTAGGGAGGGTGGTCTGGGAAAACTTACCAATAAGCTGGCATTCCATCGTCCTCTAAAAGAAAGAAAAGAACCAATCAGGCAAAGGTTGGGAGGACAGCAAAGGAGCTAGCAAGCACCAAGACCTTGGGGTGGGAACATGTTTGGGGCATTCAAGAAATAAGGAGGAGTCCAAGGTGGCTGAAAAAGAGGCATCAGAGAAAAGATTGGCAGAGAGTCATCCAAGCAGCAGTCCTTACCATAAGAAAGCAATAATTGCAGATGGATAAATGCTACCCTATGGTTTGAGAGTGCTCAACACTTCAGAAAGAATTCAATATTCTCATTTGATTTTTGCAACATAAGCTGAATTAGGTTTATTTGGCAAATGAGGGAAAGTGTAGAAAGATAAACCAGTTTTCTAAAGACAAAAAAATAATGAAAGGTAATGCCTGGACTGGGATTCAGGTGCCCTGGTTAATAATCACATGTGTTTTCCCGTCCATCCCTGCATCTCTAGAATGAAAACAATGAGGATGGCTGTTACTTTACAGCATGAGAAGTGGAGGGCCTTGGGACGCCTGGGTGGCTCAGGCAGTCAAGCATCTGCCTTCGACTCAGGTCATGATCCCAGGGTCCTGGGATCAAGTCTTACACTGGGCTCTCGACTCAGTGGGGAGTTCTGCTTCTCCCTTCCCCGCTGCTTGTGCTCTCTCTCAAATAAATAAATAAATCTTAAAAAAAAAAGAAAAAGAAGATGAATAACAGAAGAAGGAGGAGGAGGAGGGGGAGGAACGGGCAGGGGAGGGGGAGGAAGGGGCAGGGGAGGGGGAGGAAGGGGCAGGGGTGGGGGAGGAGAAAGTGAAAGGCCAACTGGAATTGCTAATCAGTACTATCAGTTACAATTCCATTTTTTTCCATACAATTCTATTTTATTCTTCCTCAATAACCTCCCTTAAAATATGTCTTCAACATATTATTATGTGGACTTATTGAAATGAAGTAACAGGAATACTGGAGGTTATTGCAAACCAAAATAAAGCAAGGAGCTATTGTACCTGCTTGGGATATTATCAATGTTCCGCCACATAGATTGCACACCTTAGAAAAGAACTGTTTCCTTCAAATATACACTATGAAAACCAAAATTACCCCCATGGTAAAAATATTACTTTGTAGGTAATGTGTGTTTAAAAAAAATAAATAGATGAGGCAAATAAATGCCTTACTTTATAGAGTGCTTTGTGATTTAAAAAAACACTTTCTTTCCTTTTTCTTTTAATTTGCCCTCACAGAAGAGCTATAGAAAAAATATATCTAGTTGCTTTATCATTATCGTTTTACAGATGAGAAAGTCAAGTCTCATAAGGGCTGCCCAATCCACTCACAGTCACATAGGATCCTTGCTATCATTCATTATTGTGCAGTGGATTGATATAGGTACTCCACAATGATTAAGATGATTCTGAGATTAAAATATTTGCCCTTAAATGCAAGTTTTCTTAAATGTATTACTTAAGATTCTCTGGTTGTAAAAGGAGCTCACTCCATGAAACAAGTATAAAATGGCCCTCAGGCAGTCCCCAGAGTGGAAAGCAAACTTCAGAACTTAGCTTTGGGCTAATTAGAACCAGGGACAGCTCTGGAAACTGGAAGCCATGGACACCTGGACATCTGGGAACAGAGTGTAAGATGGATAAGGAGCCCAGAGGGTCACCACTGATTGCACAGAGTGGGAAACGTCTTGATTTACAGTTCTAGCAAGATAAGACAGTGTGGGGAAGTCAAATCCCCACTCTAAATGTGGGTACTGTGCCCTAAGAAGAAACACACACTGGGCAGGCAAAATGACATCTGTCCACTGTTCTTGGTTCACAGCTCTGGCTTATTTTTGGTGACGCTAAATGCAGAGTAGTCCAAACTAACCTGTGCAATTTTCCAATGCACCTTATTCTTAGCAAGTGGAAAAATATGGTTTAATAAATGCAGAGTTGGGTAAAATCCCAAAGAAGTTGAAATTTCCAAGCCAACAGGAATAACTCTTTTATTGTTGCAGATTTTTTCAAGAGAATAGAGCTATCAGAGCTGAATAGAACATTAGAAGCTCTGTAATTAATGGTCTGAATTAGGTTTGATTTTGTATTTAACCAAATTTTGAATGATTGAGGACCTCTGAGTTAAAAATTCTGAGTTGAAAGGATAGAAACCAGTTGTTTCATCCAGGAAATTATTTTGTACAAGTAAATCAAGGCAGTAGAATTTAGGTTTCTGGTTTCTCTTTCCTTTCTTTCTTTTTTTTTTTTTTTTTTTTTTAAGATTTTATTTATTTATTTATTTGACAGACAAAGATCACAAGTAGGCAGAGAGGCAGGCAGAGAGAGAGGAGGAAACAGGCTCCCCACTGAGCAGAGAGCCCGATGTGGGGCTCAATCCCACGACCCTAGGATCATGACCTGAGCCGAAGGCAGAGGCTTTAACCCACTGAGCCACCCAGGCACCACTGGTTTCTCTTTCTAAGCAGAAGTTAAACTGACAAGATGATATTTTTCTCACTGCTTTAGCTGTATCTCGTGTCCTGCTAGAGTTTATGTAATTGTTATTAATAGAGTACACAGTACATATGTTTAGTTGCATTCTTGCCAACTCCTAGGTTTAATCTCTGTGTCTGTATTCTATCATACATTCAATAAATATTTTAGGGTATGTTATAGCCAGACTTTGTGCTAGGTACTGGGATACAAAGACACAGACATGAGTAGACCTTTGTAGGGATCATAATGTAGCCATTGTGGATGGGGAACAATGTGTCTATTGATTGTCTTTTTTCTAATATCATCCAAATGTAAACATGATTTTTCTCACTGCATAGAAGAGTTATACCTAGCCTCTACAGAGCTGAAGCGCCAGAATTCCAGCCCTGTGCTCCAAAGCCTGTGCTGTTTTAACAAGACAAGGCTTCTTTGGAGGAGCTAACTATGTACGTGCCTGTGTGCACTTTGATAAATGCTAAAGAGGTTGTGTACTCCACAATGAAACCCCAGAAGACTGCACTGTTCAATCTACCTGGAGAGATGGTGACATTTGACTTGAGCCTCGAAGCACGTGTAACATTGTGCCAAGCAAAAAGGGAAGAATAGACATCTCATGTAGGAAAAAAAGAGAAAGAGAGAGCAGAGATTTAACAGGTACAGAGTTTCCATGGAATGGTAAACAGCCACGTAATACAATATACCCTAACAGGGAAGCCTGAATTTGATGCTGAAAAGACTGGCCAGACCCCCACATCATGAAAGTCATAAAAGCTATCAAAATTAGCTTTGTTTCTCCAAATACTGATGACTGGGGGTGAATGTGGCCGTTTGACAGGAATCATCACCTGATTTTTCCATTTTCCCAACTGTGAACCTATAGCTAGGTTGTCCTAAAAGGTGTAGCCCTCTTGATAGACAGACAGGTAGGTAGATAGACAGACAGATAGAGAAAGAAATAAATTCTTGAGAATTAATTCTTTTAATTCAGAATACAAAGTGAGTACATTCTCAATATAGCGAAAAATATCAATCAACAAATAGAAAATTCCGTAACCACACAAAAAGATCACAGCGGCCCTAACCAACAATAATACCCCAACTTTACAACTTTATTTTCAAGTCTCATTTTCAGATGTAATCTTAAGTTTTAAGGAAAAAATATATATACAGTGTGTATATCTAGACAGTTTGTGTCTATATAGATGGTGTGTATATGTAGATTTTATACAGAATCATATTTAATTTAGTTTTTACTAAATTACTATCTTACTTACTTGGACAACTTACTATCTCACTGAATCTTAGAACCGACTTACTTGATGAACAGAATGCTGAAGGAAGATGGCATTGCTCATAGAAGCGTCCAGGACTATCTGAGAACAGAGAAAGCAGGAGCCAAGGAAGAAAAAGGAGGATGATAAATATGAAAAGGATGCATTTTAGAAATACATGTTTAGCCCTCTGCTCTTTCAGAAATCTTTCCATGAAGTATGTTTTTCACTTTGGGAACGTGTTTTATTAAATTACTCTCATGGTAGCTAGCCCAAATCACAAGTCCTGTGGGTCAGTGCCAGAATCTTCTGATGACACTGATGTGGAAAATAGGGGGGATATTTCCATGTCACTAACCGTGTTTAAGTTAGACTGGCACATTCCATTCATTTGCCACCAGATAGACTCTTTCTCTTCCCACTTCCTGTCAGCAAAATCACAACTCTAAACCTGTGATTCTCTAAGAAAATATCTGAGGGTATTTTTTCTTTTGGAAATATATTGACATCTGTTAATTATAGGTGGTAGTTTCCTGTTATGCTTTGTACTGTGATTTTTTAAAAATATTTTAAGTATGTCATCATCACTCTTTAAATGGTAACTATTAAAAAGGAGTATTTGTCGGTGCTGAATGATTTACAAATTTTAGAGTAAGAAGTTGTCAGAAGAGGATCATTACATTGGTCTGACTCGTGCCCTTCCCCTGGATTGGCATGACGCTGTAAGAGGGCAGCCTGGAATAAACCAAATTTCTCTAAACACTCCTTCGGTTCCAGAAAGGAGGGCAAGCCTCATTAAGCCTTGAGACTCCTAACTTCTGAGATGCTTTTCTATTTGTTTGCTTGAATCTGTAGCACTGGGCATTCTGAGTGAGAACTTTAAACTTCTACGAAAATTTAGTGATGACTAAGCAAATACAAATTTCTCTTTTACTTCCACAGTCTAAAATCAAATACCTTATCAGGGTAATTCTTTCTTTCTTTTTCTTTTTCTAGTCAACCTAAAATGATTAGGTTTATTGATGATGTCTGAGAGAGCTGAGTAGAACTATTTTAAAAGGGTGTGTTTTGGGTGTGCGGGTATCTCAGTCATTAAGTATCTGCCTTCACTCAGGTCATGATCCCGGTGTCCTGGGATTGAGTCCCACATCAGGCTCCCTGCTCTGCAGGGATCTTACTTCTCCCTCTCTCACTCCCTGTGCTTGTGTTCCCTCTTTTGCTGTCTTTCTGTCAAATAAATAAATAAAATCATTTAAAAGGGGGGGTGGGTGGGGGAATGCATTTTGTTTTCTGAACTTTGGCTAATTATTTAATAGAATGAACATTAATCATATACAGAAGGCAGAGTTGTTATTCTTCAGGATGTATTCTGTCATATTCATTAAGAAATGCAATGCAAGATGCCGTATCAAAATCTGACTGGCAGAAAGAAACAGGATTTGAAACCATTTTGTGAAAGATTCATGCATAACTTTGTCTTCCTGAAGTATATGAAAGTACTCTATTGTAAAATAAATTATCCACCTATCATCCCAGGTAGTCTTTTTTAAACAAAAGACAGATATGGTATCAAGCCATATCTGCTCAAGCTCTGAAATGGCTTCCTTTCTCCTCCGACAAAGTTCTTAGAAACATTCCCCTGATATCCAGGAGCCAGCAGGGCACTCACAGAAAACTCTTGGAACAAATGAATGTTCTCCTGTTGAACACAAACCATTTCACACCAACATCAGACAAGGCCATTCTTTGGCCATGATGGACCAAAACAAAAAGCAACACCACCATGTCCAGGGTCCTCTGGTCTGAACAAAACATCAACATGTTCAATCCACAAAATGACCAAACATCGCCCTCTCCTGGCTAGGATAAGTCACTGCGCTTTCCTTACAGCAGTAGCCTTGCTTCTTATCATATAAGTGAGATTTAGTAAGGCATCTTACGGCTTCCTGACAATATCGTTCTTTGGCAGTTGTTTGAATCCCCTCCAAAATCACCTAATACAAACCCAGATCCTGTCATCATTTCTTTCCAACACCTTCCTGAGACAGCCATGGATCCCCCCCACCCCAACGGTGTGCACTCTCCCAGACTGAACAGCAGTAAACTCAATTTTAACCACATTTGTGCTTTTGGTGGGCTCTGGTATTACCCCTGTGATGTGGCTTTTTGCCTTTTTCTATTAAATCCAGAAACTCAAAAAATGGCTTCTAGTCACTTTTTCACCTAATTTAATGAAATTTTGTGAAGTATTAAATTGAATATTGTTAAATGGAAGACCACAGACTTCGCATTAAAATTTACACTGTCAATGATTAAGAACTACTTTGCAAGATGAAAGGGAAATCATGACACTGTAGGATCATAACCCTGTTTTTCTAACATATAAACAGTGAGTGTTCTTACTGACTAAGACCAGCTTCCAGGATTGCAAGGACAAAGGGCTTCTGAACCTTAGGAGGGAGGAGAGGGCATGTCTCATAAACACAGAAAAGGCTGTCTAGAAAAAAATCATAATGTTTGTCTGGAAAACATAATATTGAAGATTTTCTCTTTTTTATGGGGCTTCTAAATTTCTTTTTCTAACAACGAACAAGCAGCACTGAGTGACTGTGACAGAGATTCCATCTTTACTGACAGCGACACAGATGTAGGGATTTGTCTTCACGTATGGATGCCTGCTTTGTAAAGACTGTACTCTCACGATGCCTCTGTGCTATCACTAATATATCTGTCAAGATACTAAGCTGAGGCTCATTATTACATTGTAAATACATTTTTCAACTTTTTTTCTTCATAACCTCCGTTGTTGTGTGATTCATTGTCAGACGTCATTTTGTCTTTTTTTTAAAATTTTTTGCCTTGTAATATGACTGATAAAGAGCTTTTTTTAGTTATGAAAGTAACTTCTCTGCCACTTTTTAGTTTTTAGTGTGTGTTCGTGTTGGTGCCATTATTTTAATTTTTGATTTCTTTGCAGGAATATTTTTAGTCTCTTGCTCATTCTGCAGTGGTGGTTTAGTTAATAACGGAGAATGTAGTCTGCAAATACATTTAACTAGGCCCAACTAAACGATACAACACTGCAATATGCTGAAAGCAAACAGAGATAACATGACACTCTTGGCCATGTGGATTATGGCTCCCTGGTTATTCTCCCAGGAGGCTTTGCAAGTGTGCTTGAAAAGGGACCAGACACAGAAAACTCACGAGAACACAGTCTTCATTGGAACTTAATACTGTTGTGGCCCAGTTGCAGTACTTACTCATGATACATTTAAAAAAAAAAAAAAAGTGCAAAGTTCTAGTTTTTTCTTCTTGCATGAAATAGAGCAGAGCATTGCTTCCCACCCTATCTTTAGTGAAGGACTAGCGTTCTTTCCCCCTTCTCTTTGACAAATACATTTGCAAAATATAATAAGAATAAATTACTAGGAATTTTTTAAAATACATTTTTAAGAAATACATTCAAAATACAAAATAATTTTTATTATTATATTCACAAAATATAAAATTACTATTATACTACCATACCTGTTTCTACATGATTGCTCTCAATTCCCAGGCTGATCTCCTCACAGACCAAGAGTCTATGGGTTGGCACCAGCCATGCACCTTCCTTAAGGCAACACAGCCCAGAATACTGAATGGAGAGGTTAGTTCCTTGAAGACAGAAGTGGAGGAAATATCATTTACTACTCTACATCCAGCACCTGGCACGATGTCTGGAACATAGAGGGTCCTCGATAAATATTTGTCAAACCAATGAACAAATGAAAGCTGGAATGATGGAAAAGGAGCACCATTCATTCATTTGTAAACATTTATTGGCATTATTTTGTGTCCGGCATTGTTCTAGATGTTGGAATTGAAACACTGAATGAAACAGACTTAATGCTCATGTTGCTTGTAAGAGTAGAACATTTATTAATACCGAATGTGCATTTTAAGTGTTGAAAAACAGGAATATGTAGCAAGTGAATGTCTTTAAAAAGTTCATATTCTTTGATCTCATAATTTAATCTGGAGGAATTATTATATGTTATATAAACATATAAAATGATATTTTACATGCAATATGTACATATTACTATATATGTATGTGATATATATGTATCACTATATACATATATATGGTAAGAAATAGAGTGAAAAGTTTAAAATTTACCACCTAAAAATCTAGCAGGCTAGACAAAGAAAGTTTAAATAAGGATTTGTTTAAAAGTCTACCAGGTGGGGGCGCCTGGATGGCTCAGTCATTAAGCATCTGCCTTCTGCTCAGGTCATGATTCCAGTGTCCTGGGATCATGGAGCCCCACATCAGGCTCCCTGCTCAGCGAGTGGTCTGCTTCTCCCTCTCCCCCTGCTTGTCTTCTCTCTCTGGCTGTGTCTCTCTCTCTCTCTGTCAAATAAATAAAGTCTTTTAAAATAAATAAATAAATAAAGTCTACTGGGTGAAATACTCCACAGCTGTTCAATTGTATATTAGATATACTGGTATTATATATATAATGCAATATTTGTGGATGAAATGATGTAATGTCTCCTGTTTTCTTCAGAACACTCCAGGAGAAACCAGGAAAGAGTGACAGTGAGTGGACGCATAGATGCGCCAGTGGCCTCTGCCCAAACTCTGTATCTCTACCTTTGCCAATATTGTGATAACACATAAGAGATTGGCAAATAGCTCTGTGGTGTTCACTGTGTGCCCAAGAACTGTGATAAGTACTTTAGCCACTTCAATTAATCCTCACAAAACCCAAAGTACACACCTACTGAGAGACCGGGAGAGGACTGCCCCTCAGGCTGCCAAATACCTACTCTGAACCACTACACTCCATAAATACAACTACAGAACCCACACGAGTGGATTTTCCAGAATAAACTTGGCTTCACCCTAAAAGGAATGAAAGTCTAACTTCCGGCGAAAGATTGAACAAGAGGCAGCTTTGAAATGACCTTCTCATCTGCTTTTACCCTCCCATCAACTTCATTTCAAACTCTAACAGGCGACCCTTGCCCTCAGCTCTAACACGGGTATCCCTTTCATCCCTATCAAATATCTCTGCTAGAAAAACTCTTCTCCCAAGTCCTTGTTTTAGGAATGGGACTTAGCCCAGTGTTGGTGATGAAAAAAGTCTTCTTTCCTCTTTTACATTTAGCTTCCAGAATCATACATCCTCTCCCCCTTTCTAGACGTACATGGAGGGAACTGCTTTTAGCAGAAACATAACGTATCTACAAAGATGTAGAGACTTGTCTTTGTCATGTCTTTGTTCTGGTCAAGGCCTCAGGTGGTTTGGCATGGCTAAAGCATGAAGCACACAGGAAGGAATGATGGCAAGAGATGGGCTCAGACGTTGAACACCTTATAGGCATACCGTGCCGAAGAGTCTAGATTTTTCCACAGGCTGTGGAGGAACCCCTGAAGGAACCCCTGAAGCAAGACAGTAACTATCATATTCAGGCTTTAGAGTGATGCAGTGTTGGCGTAACATGGAGGCAGTGAAGGCAAGGAGAACACGTAAGCAGCCCTTGCAACAGTCTATGAGAGTTCATAAGGGTTTGAATTAGAATAGTGCTTTCTACACATGAATGATTAGCTCCCATCTTTGCAATTTTTATGGAGAGAGTAAATACAGGCTTTAACATTTTTTAGTAACTCATTTTTAAAAGAAACTTATTAATGGCATGACAGTATTACTTGTCATAAATAGAATATAGGTAGAAAAATACATTCAAGGGAACAAAAATCACACTCTTGAATCCTAGGTAGGCATCCTTGCCAAGTAAGGACCCCAGCCTGAGGATGCTGATTTTCATAGGTCCAGATCGAGATCTTTCCTTTATATAATTGGAAGGATTGAAAGGGAGTAACTTTTTCTGCATAAGTCAGTAACAATTAAAACCACGTTTAAGAAGCATGTAAAATAACCTCATCATGCTGCTGTGCATCTCACTTCATAGGAATCCCTGAACAAGAACATGGCCTTAGCAGTGAGGAGGTGGACCCAAGATCCATTTAGGAAGCTCAAACCATAAAACCAGGGGTCAGATTAGAATGGCTGCTAATTTCTCATGTCAAGCTCCCTTTCCTTTTTCAGATGTTGGAGTCAACCCAGTTAAAGAAAACTTTTCAGCAAAACAATATAAAAATTGAAACCTATGAAAGAATAATAGTCATACACATATTATGTAATGCATAAAGGACTTTTCTGTACCTTATCTACAGAAATGGCAAGGAAACAGTTTTCTTAAATAAATACATTGTAATGGCTAAGGATCTAAAAAAAGGTGATGATGATGATTATGGGCCCCAAATTCTCTGACTCAGCCTTGATTTTAATCATAGTTAAAACTAAGAATCCCAAGTTCGCATTTGAAAACCTTGACAAATGTGCTTTTAGTAATACACAGAGGTAAACTGACCATTACTTTTTGTTTAGAGAGAAAAGAAGGAAAGTTGTTTACAATTTATTCGTTATTATTAAAAAATAGGTTAAATCTCTAGCTTGTCTATGTGTATCTCTTTCCTTCTGTTAGCTCATTAAAAGGACAAAAAAATTTAAGATTTAGTTATTTATTTATTTGAGAGCGTGAGAGAGCATGAGTGGGAAGGGCCAAGGAAAGAGGAGAGAGAATCTCAAGCAGACTCCAGCATGAGCATGGAGCCCCATGCGGGACTTAATCTCACGACCCTGAGATCATGACCTACCTGAGCAAAATCCAAGAGCTGAACACTCAACTGACTGAGCCACCCAGGTGCCCCAGCCAAAAAAAAAAAAAAAGAATTTCATAAAATAAAAGGTTCCCCATAGGGCTTCTGGGTGGCTCAGTCTGTTAACTGTCTGCCTTTGGCTCAGGTCATGATCCCAGGGTCCTAGGATGGAGCCCTGAGTCCAAGCTCAGCAAAAGCTTGGCAGGGAGACTGCTTTTCCCTTTCCACCTGCTTGTGTTCTCACTCTCTCTCTCTGTCAAATAAATAAATACAACCTATAAAAAAGTAAAAAAATAAAAGGTTCAACTTAATAATTTCAAGGGTTTATAACCTTAAGATTCTGATTGTTATAAGAAACTACATTTTATGCACATTGGTTGTACAAAGTTGTGTTTGTTTAAAGTTATAAACAATATTTTTCTCAGGACATTAATTTTCATTGACTACCTTGTCATGATGAACTACAAAAGTCTCAAAGATTTTAAGAAGGATATTAATCATATAGGAAACAGCATTTTTTTATGCGTTAGAAACATCTAAAAGTATTTGTTCTGCCTTATAAAAACTACAGCTTGAGTAAAATATATAAAAATGTTAATAAATTACTTGAATACCCAATGAAAAAAATTCCCAATCTTTCACAAACTATAAGAGAACAAAATGTAAAGAGGTACATCATCTCAATAATTTAAACTGAAATTTATTCAACCCACTTTTCCTTCCTAACAAGGAAATGCACTGCAGGAGGCTCTGGTTTCAGCTGGTTGTGTAGGTAATGACAAGGGAGAACTGGGTCCTGACCTGGCCCAGGAGCCCATGATTTCTGGTGCTGCTGTGGACGGAGTTTGGAAGGCAGGTGACTGAGCCATGCAGAAGGGCTGTGCGGGTAAGGCAGCCCTGTGGGGAGGAAGTCTGGTTGCTTCCAATCCAGCACATGAAGTAGGGTCTCAGGCCACCCAATTGTGGGGGTTATGTTTTTTAGGAAACTGAAGGGCAGAAAATTTCTACAACAGTGAAAGTGAACCAATTAAGCTCATATATCTCAAGTCATGCCAAGACAATGTTTGCAGGAATTAGAACTCATTTGCTCAATGAGAGCCTAAGTACTTGTCAATTTCTTTTTTTTCTCTTTTAAGATTTTGTTTATTTGAGAGAGTGCACATGAGCGGGGGGAGGGGCAGAGGGAGAGGGAGAAGAAGACCCCACTGAGCAGGGAGGGAGCCTGATGCTGAGCTCCATCCCACGAACCCGGCATCACAACCTGAGCTGAAGACAGACCGAACTGATGAGCCATCCAGGTGCCCTTGTCAGTTTATTTCTGAAGCAGACTAAACTGAATGCATCCCCATCACTAGATCCAGGTGAAAAGGACTCAGACCCTGGCCTCCTTTGAGCCCCTCAACCCCACAATCTAAGCATGAGAACAGAATTCCTTTCCCAATGCGCCTGCTCCTTTTCAGAGACTTGCGCTTCTTTTCCTTGGGTCTACTCTCCAGAGGGTAGGCCCAGACATCAGTCTGTGTCCTTAGGCCTGAAGGGTGTTCTGTTGCCAGGTCATGGACTCCAGGGTGACAGAGAAGAGGAGAGGCCACTCATTCCACCACCATATTCCAGAAGGCATTTGGGTGAGTCCCAGATCTGGAACATCACACCTGGCCTTATCCATCACCATTTGGAAAGGTCTGAGGATGGGACATTCATCATTTAACAGTTTTTAGCTTGATTTATCATTTTTAACTCTTTATATATTTCTACTATTTCCTCTGGCCACACAAAAATAATGAAAATCACGACAGAGTAAGTTGTTTAATTGGGTGTGATAATGAAGGTATGAAAGGAATCCAGAAAAGTTAAATCCAAATTTAAAAAAAAAAAATGTGTCACCAGGTCAGACTGATCCAAAATGGAGGCATTTGAGTCCAGTGACCCTCAATCTAGAGAGAAACCCAGAAAAACAGATGTGAGTGATTCAGCGTCCACCCTGGAGGTAACAAACTTAGGACAGAGGTAACAAAGTTCCACACACTGGGTGGCACGAACAACAGAGCTTTGTTTTCTCACAGTCTGGAGGCTGGAAGTCTGAGATCAAGGTGTCAGTGGGGTTGGCGTCTCTCGAGGCCTCTCTCCTTGTTTCTCAGACAGTTGACTTCTCCCTACGTCCTCACATGGTCTTCCGTCCATATGTACCTGTGTCCCAATCTCCTCCTTTTATACAGTCCCCAGTCATTCTGGAGTAGAAAAACCCATATGTTTTCATTTTACTTTAATTTCCACTTTTAAAGACCTTGCCTCCAAATATAGACACATTCTGAGGTACAGGAGGCTAGGACTTCAACATGAGAAGGAGGGAACACAATTCAACCTACAACACCTAGCTTGGGGAGATTTTACCCTCAGCATATGAAACAACTTCTATTTTCATTCTCTACTCAGTATGAAACTTCTGTAATGCAGACTTCATCCCTCAGAAGGAAAGAGCACCATGTGCAAATGACAGTTATCAACCCACCATTAAAAAATAATCAACTGGTATTTGGGTATCCTTCAGATGGTCTCTGAATTTCAAAGGGATTCCTATATCTCAAAGACCCTGAATAAAATTACATATATATGTGTGTGTGTATGTGTGTGTACATATATACACATGCACATATATATATATATATATATATATATATATATATATAAAACAAAATAATTCCCAAAACTGCCCTGTGGAAGACAGAACCCTAATCCCACTGCCCTCAGGTTGTGTTCAAGGGGAGGGCCTCACACAGACTGTTCCACAAACATCCCCACCCTGCACCCCCAAATGGGCCAGGGTGCCCACCTGCCCACCCTGTTGGCCATGTGAATGCCCCCCTGAGCTGGCCAGCCCCTTCCCTTACACCGATTCTCACCATTCTGTGATCCCTGGTGTCGTCAACTGCCCTCCCATGCAGAAATCAGTTCCAGTGATCAGGCCAGAAGGGAAGGAAGACAAAGGAAGGAAAAGCCAGCTCTGTCAAGGTGGGCTTAGGGAACACTGGGGTGCATTGATCAAGTTGAGGCCCCTCATCCCCCAGAGCGATAAGGCTGCCTCTGGAGAGAAGAGTAGAAGGGACACCAACATTGGCATCACCAGACCTGGGTTCAAAACCCATTCTGCTTCTCACCAGCTGTACAACTTCAGGTGTGTCCAAGCACGTTTACAGCCATGACTTTACCATCTATAGACATGGTTTTCAACACAGCGGGTGGTGTTGAGCACTTGAAATGGTTTTCAACACAGTGGGTGGTGTTGAGCACTTGAAATGTGGCTAGTCCAAAGAGAAAGAAACTCTAACTATAAATACACCCCAGATTTCAAAGACAGGACAAGAAAAGAAAAATACAGAATACCTCATGAATGATTTTATGTCGATTACCTTTAAAATATAATATTTTGGAGATACTGAATAAAAGATAATTTCATCTGTTTCTGTGTCTTTTTAAAAATGTGACTACTAGAAAATTTTAAGTCACCTATCTAATATGTTTTATATTTCTATTGGAGAGCACTGATCTATAACATGAGTTGGATGGCCATCTATCCTGGTCTGCCCAGAACAGTCTTAAATTATGCTTGGTGTCCTTATGGAAAGATCCAGTTTGGCACTTCTCTTGGATTTTTTTTTTTTTTAACAAAGTGGTACTAATAGTTGCATTAAAATAAGCTGGAATGAGCTTTGCAAATCTGCACGATAGAACTCCAGCTTCTGTTGTGTTCTCATTTAGTGGTAAAGGAGACACATTTCACGGGGAACAGAGGCTGACGTGTGGGAAACTCTTTCAATAACTCATGTCTTTTCCTTACCCTTTCCAGAAGCAATTTTACTTCACCTCCCTTCCAAGGACATATGCAGGCATGTGTGGATTAAATAAAATGCACTCAGAAACAGGTCTATTTACAAATTCTTGCACATTTGGACAGCTGCAGCTTCTCTTCATGTCAGAACACCACCACAGCTGGTGTGGACACATTGTGGTCTGCATCATAACAGAATTCAAAGGCTTCTCTGCCTCACAGTTTTCTTAACTTAATAAGATCAACATTGTTTCCAGGTCTCCACTCCACCCCGAAAGTTCTGTTTTATCATCCCCAAACTAGTATCTTCCACATGGCAGAATTTACTCTGCTATTGCTAAACACTTCCATGTCTGTGGAGAGTTTCTTCAATTAAAAGTCCATAGAAAGAAGTCAACGGAAAATGCCAATCATTCCCACTTATTAACTCCAAATGGAACTTTGAAAAAGACTGCAGGTTATTTTATTTTTAACAATTTTAAATAATAACTGTATTGAAAAAAAATTTTTTCAGAAAAATACCAGCACTATGGTTTTAAAAAACAGATATATCTTAAAAGTTGATTAAAGTATTTTAAATATAGAAGATTCTATTATTTTAATGACCAGATAATCAGTATAAAGTCTTTTAAAATTTTTCAATACATGCTATTTTCATTTTTTAGAAAAAATAGGTATTTGCAAAATGATTTTTCAATGTAATTATTTTATAGACCTGCTGCTATAATAAATCAATGTGTCAGTCAACATACTGATAATTTAAAAAAATTTTTTTTAATTTAGGGACTCCTTTTTATTCTCAGGAATGTCCTGAGCTAGGTTGTCTACCATTTGGTCACCCAAGCCCAGAGACAATCATTACCCCTGCCCCCAGGGCTGTGCCCCAGGTCTGCAGGCTTCTGTGTGAAATGTTTTGCACATAAATCCTTCCAGATGCATCCTTACCTGTGGCTTCCAGGTATCCTAAGCCTCCCTATGATATTCCTATTTCTCTCCTTTCCAACCTCACCATCTTCAAAAGCCTCAACAATCAGTGGTGGTATTATTACAAAAAGTAGCCTTTAGCTAACAACTGAATTACTAGCGTATAAAACTTCCCATGCAATGTACCTATTTTGAATAACTCTTTTTTTGGAGACTTTATGATATAGTATAGGACCAAAGAAAGTGTCCTTTTCTTTGAAATGATTAAATGATCTCAATCTAGAATTTTTATTACCTAACAACTATACCTTTCAAGTTAAGAGAATACTAATTAAATCAGGGATTTAGTGGTATAACTTTTTTAATCATTATATACCTAACTCACAAATATAAGTTTTGGTGTTAAACAAAATATAAAGATTAATTTGTTAGGTTATAAATATATTAATTATGCTAATTCACTGTATTAATTATTAAGACATCATCATACCTCAGATGGCTTAAGAGTGAGTATGTAAAAGAAAAAGAAGACAACATGCCCAGGAAGGTTTAAATCAAATGTCTTTTATCATTTTGGTTTAGATTTACATTTTCTAACATGTGGTCTACCCAGATTTTTTATTTCCACACTATTATTTACAATATAAAATAAATGCTAATAAATCAGTAAAAAAAAAAAAAAAAAGAAAAAAGAAAAGAAAAAGAAAGAAATCTACCCTTCCTCAAAGTCTAAAGGACACAGGTGACTTCCGAGGAAAAGAATTATCACGGTACTTCTTCCGTTTCCTTCAGTTGTGCTTTCTAAGCCTCCTGCTCGGAAGACTTTGCACAGTGCACAGCCACCCGGCAAGGGAGCGCGGGGGCATCGAGGTCCTCGACAGCAGTCATAGGGCTGCCCTGGCTGGTCTATGCCAGATGCAGCAGGATCTGGAAAAGCGCGGGATTTCTGGACCTTTTTACAGCTGCATTCTTTTGTGAACTACAATCATTGCAAGCTAGTGAAGACGAAACTTACAGCTGAGGTGAAAGCAGAGGTTCTAGTTAAAAATGAAACGCAATCTGTGATCGGGAAAATGATGGTTCAGACTTGCAAGAAAAACTGTCTCGGAGGGACATCAGCTTCGTGGCCACGTGAGTCCTTCTTTTTGTGCCTCCCCTTTCATTGCCAACTAGCCCGACATCCACCCGGACACCTGGGAGATCCATCTGTGCAGGTGGGCGGATTGGACCTCATGGAGGCTACAGAGACAGAGGAATCTGGATGGCAACGGTGGGGGGGGGGGGGGGGCGCGGAGGAGGCGGGCGCGGTGGTGGCAGCAGTGGTGACAATGGCGGTAGCACCAGAGGTGGCAGAGGCAGCAGCAGCAATGGTAAACCCCCGCAAAGAAGGTGGAGGGTAAAGATGGTGAGTGGACGTTTGTAGTGGACACCTGCAGCCTGTAGCTCAGGCTGCAGCTGGAGGGTCTGGCTGCTCATCGATAGTGCCCAGATTTCTGAGGGGAGGTCTCCATGGCAGGAGAAAGGAGGGGAAAGAGGAAGGCCCACCAAGCGTTCTGCAGGAACACATTGCCTGCTGCTGTCAGCCCTGGGGTTCAGCAAGAGGCCCTACCAGGACCTCTGGGACTCCCCTGCTTGAGGATTCCCCCACTAGGTGGTGGGCACACCCAAAGCCCCAAGGGCTAAGCACATGCCTCCCCCAACTCTTCAAACAGCCTTTCTTTTTTGTTGTTGTTCAAATATTCTTTTTTAAAAACAATTTTATCAGTTTTTCTTTTCCTTATGCCAGCTCAGAAATTCAGAGGCCACGCAGCTCAAATAAGAGAAACTAAAAACTGGTGCTAAAGCGCCACCTACTGGAAAACAAAAGAAAGGCTTCTAATTGTCAACCTGTTGAACAGTCAGAATTCGAGCGAAGAAAATCTTACCTAAATAAGAAAAGTGTTCACTATTTCAAGCTCAGCGGCAGAGACCCTTCCCATCAAACGCCAGGAAAAATCAAAGTAATACAGTATCACAAAAACAAAACGAAGAAAAATTTTCAGCAACCAAACAGAGACATGGAATATTCTGAACTCATATTCAACAGCTGTTATGAAAAAATTCAAAACACTAAAATAAAACTCAGGCAATTCACTGAACTCGGGAAAAAAAAATTAGTGAACAGGAGAACTTTACCAAGGAGACTAAAATGCTAAAAGAGAACCAAACAAATCCTGGAGCTAACGAACTCAATAAACAAGATGAAGAATGCATTAGAAAGCATTGGAAACAGAGCTGATCAGATGGAAGAGAGAATTAGTAATCTGGAACGTAGGAATCTAGAAATGATTCAGGTGCAAGAGACAGAAGAAAAATTTTTAAGAAGTGAATAAATCCCCTGAGAACTATCAGACTCATTAGGAGAGTCAACAAAAGACTAATGGGTATACCAGAAGGAGAAGAAGAAGAGAACGGATCAGAGAGGTTATTTAAAGAAATAATGGCTGATAATTTCCCCAACCTAAGGGAGAAACTGGGTATCTATGTCCATAAAGCTAATAGAATGCCTTATTACCTCAATGCAAAAATACCTTCTCCTAGACATGTTACAATGAAGCAGTGAAAAGTCAATAATAAAGAATTTTAATGGCAGTCAAGGAAAGAAAGAAAGTAACTGACAAAAAAGCTCTCATCAGGCCATCAGCAGGTATTCATCAGAAACTCTACAGGCCAGGAGAGAGTAAAATGATGTATTAAACTCTACAGGCCAGGAGAGAGTAAAATGATGTATTTAAACTATTGAAAGATAAAAACTATTCATCAAAAATATTCTAATTTTAAAAATTTCTTTTAAGAATGATTCAACCAGTTAAGTTATCCTTCAGATATGATGGAAAAGTAAAGGCTTTCTGAGGCAATTGAAAGTTAAGGGAGTTCACCACCACTGGGTCTGCCGTACAAGAAATGTTGGAAGGAGCTCTTCAAACTTACATGAAAAAACATAAGTGCACAAACTTTAATTAAGGTGATAAATAGGCAGTCAAGCTTTTAAAACTGTAACCGTATTTTAGAATAGTTTGTTAATCATAGCATAAAGGTTGAAGGAAAAGGACATTAAAAATAACTATAGCTACTACAATTTGGTAACAAAATCACAGCATAAAAAGATAATTTATGACATTAAAATATAAAAAGAGATGAAAAGGATGTCTGTCAGCAGAAAAAGGACTATTTTATTTGTGAGATCTTTTATACAAACCTTATGGCAACCACAAGACGAAAATCTAGACCAGAGACATGAAACATGAAACAATGGGAGACTGAGAAAATTACCATGGAAAACCACCAACTCGCAAAGGCAGAAGCAGAAGAAAAAAGAAACAATGGAGCTATTAATAATCACCCTAAATGTAAAGGGATCAAACGCCACTAATAAAAAAGGCACAGAGAAACTGGATGGGTTAAAAAGCAAGATTCAACTTTCTGCTGCCTTCAGGAGACTCATTTCAGCACTAATGACACACATAGGCCCAAAGTGAAGGGATGGAAGACAATATTCCATGCAAGCAGAAAACAAAAGAGGACAGGTAAAGCCATGCTTTTATCAGACAAAATAGGCTTCAACCCAAAAAATGTAACAAGAGACAAAGAAAGTCATCATATAATGATAAAAGGATCAATATGTCAAGAAGATATAACAATTGTAAATACATACATTCCCAGCGTCTGAGCACTGAAATATATTACGCAAATGGTAGCAGATCTTAAGGGAGAAGTAAGACAACAAGACAATAATAGCAGAAGACTTCAATAGCCCACTATCAGCAGGGATAGATGATCCAGACAGGAAGTCCACAAGGAAATATTGGACTTGAACCATGCCTTAAAACAAATGGACTTAACAGGCACATCCAACAGCAGAACATCCATCCAACAGCAGCAGAACACACATTCTTACATGCACACAGAACATTCTCCAGAATAGATCATATGATAGGACACAAAAAAAAGTTTTAGCCAATTTAAGAAGATTGAAATCCAATATGTAACTGTATCAAAGTAAAACACTGTTTTAAATTTATCTGTTATTTAAAATTTTATTGTGATTTTAAATTTACCTGTTTATTTAAAATGAAAAAAAAAAACTGTCTTACCTTGCTTTGAACCTAATATACAGTAACATTTTTTTATTAGTTTAAGTACCATAAAGTATGCTAAAGTTGTAGCAAGTGAACTGAGTCAATGAAATGATATGAATTGGTATAAATATAGTATGTATTACTATACATTATTGCATAATACTTTATTACAAACAGAAAAAGACTATATCTTAGATTTGTATCCTGGCTCTACTACTTACAAATTGCATGTTTTGAGGCAATTTATTTAATCTTTCTGGAATTCTATATCCATAAAGTATTTTAGATTATGCTCAGCTACATACATATAAAGGAAATCCAAAATGATTAGCTTAAACAAGATGGACATATATTTCTATCACACATAAACTCCCACAGTCATTTGGGATTCCTGAAACTTTCTCTTTCTGCTCTTTCATTCTCAAATTCAGAGTCCATGGCTTCTTTCTAAGATCACCTCATAATCCAATACAGTGGCCAGAGCCCCAGCCATCACTTTCGTAGTCCAGGAGGAAGCAGAATGAAAAGGAGAGGGTCAGAAGCCCAACCAAGTTAGGTTCCTTTAATGAACTTCCCAGAATTCCCACACAACACTTCCAATTACATCTCAGGAAATAGAATGTAGTCTCATGGTTTCACCTATTATTAAGAAAGTATAGAAATTTAAGCCTTTAAGTAGGTACACTGATAGTCGCAAATGTAGTAAGAATTATATTTCTTAGAAAGAAGATGAGATGGATATTGGAAGACAATTACCTCTAACACTGTATTGATATATAAAATGGGGTAAATAATGCCTTAACCAAATGGTGGGAATCCATTTCATGTGTGAAGCCCTGAGAATCAGCAGCACCAAGGGCAGGAGAAGATTGAAGTTAGGGCTCCGAAGACAGGCAGAGTTCGTTCAACCTTTCTCTGCCTTTTTGATCTATCTAGGTCCTCAGTGGGTTGAACGATGCCCACTCACATGGGGGAAGACAATCTGCTTTACTGACTTCACTGATTCGAATGCTAATCTCTTTCATAAACACCCTCACAGAAACACCCCAAAATAATGTTGGGACAGATATCTGGGCATCCTGTGGCCCAGCTGAATTGATGCATAAAATTAAGCATCATTCTGGCCGAAACTGCTTGCCCTCCAGAACATGAATCAAGTAAAGCCTTCCTTTATAAAAGATGCATAAGCTCATCTAGGATAGTTTCCACATGAGGGAGGCCTATTTTCCTTAAGATCCAACTCAGCTATCTATTGTTGCCACAAGATCCAAAGCTGATGTCATATATCAGCATCTCAAGGGGGAGAAAAACAAAATCTGACTGGAGGAAATAGTTCATGCACCAAACTAATTGCAAGGTTTTGGTAATTTTTGTCATCAGAAAACTGAGGAATCTGTATGAGAATGGAGTCTCTTGGTCTTATATCAAGGAAAATATATTAAAATACCATACAGAGCCAGAATTATTAAAACAGTGCACCTGCCAGAGATTTGGGATTTAATGTGCTAGCTGATGCTGTTGTAGATAGCTCTGATAGTTTATTGGGTTTGTTGTTGTTGTTGTTGTTGTTGTTGTTGTTGTATTTGAACATAGTTGACACATGATATTATATTAGTTTCAGGCAAACAACATAGTGGTTCAACAACTGTGTGTGTTATGCTATATGCTCACCATCAGTTATTTGGCTGAACCCTGGACGTAATGGTAGCTTAGAGAAACAAATATATTAGTGTGAATTTATCACTCCATGACCTGGATACCCATCTATCCACTATATTCCCTGAGAGGAACCAGAGGACCTTCCCAATATTAAGACATTGAAAAATGTATTAAGGAGTGGGGCACCAGCATCTTTGCAAAGCTCTGTGGTGACTGCCCTCTGTACACCAGGTATCAAGGAAGAAAATGCCACCATTGAGGTGGACTCCCCAATTTCAAAGGGTGTAAGTGACAGAGTCCTAGAATTGCAGAGTTCAACTGACAGTACCTAACTTCCAAAGACAAAGAAGGTACATTAATCATAATGGGAAAGGGATGAGGTAGTCATGAACATGTTTTGGCCCACTGGAATCTTTGTCAGTGGCTAATTGACCATGGTGTCCCTACGATGAAAGAGGGTGACTACCTACTAAAATATTACTTGAACATAGTTGACACATGATATTATATTAGTTTCAGGCAAACAACATAGTGGTTCAACAACTGTATGTGTTATGCTATATGCTCATCATCAGTTATTTGGTTGAACCCTGGACGTAATGGTAGCTTAGAGAAACAAATATATTAGTGTGAATTTATTACTCCATGACCTGGATACCCATCTATCCACTAAATTCCCTGAGAGGAACCAGAGGACCTTCCCAATATTAAGACATTGAAAAATGTATTAAGGAGTGGGGCACCAGCATCTTTGCAAAGGAAATATTTTCAGGCTTGTGGCCAGGGATCTGGATTTAAGACACCACAATGGAGGTTCACCAACTTTTATCTCGGTTCCATATGTAAGCCATTCACAAACCCAGAGTTCCTTGACTAAAGTGTAGGTAGATCCCCTCAAAGAAGAGACCCTGCAGCACAAATACAAGTGTATAAATAAGTCCTTTTTTATACTCCCCCAAAGGTATCTGTGGCCATTTAATGAAGTTACTATATCCTGGAGAAAAGGGAAATACCCATATCTTTGGAGGATTACTAGGCATTGGTTCTGAAATACCACTATTTAGTGGGCACCCCCCCCAAAGAAAAACCATTATGGAATTCCAGTGAAAGTAGGGGCCATAGTGGTGAGATGATAAATGAAGTTTAAGCTAAAGTCTGAATCATAGTGTACCAATGGATTCATGAACCAAACTTATGGGTATTTGCCTGTTTTGCAGAATGTATGATTAGAATAGACATTCTGACTTTTGAAACAAGGTCCATTATGATAAGAAAGACAAAGGGGAAGCCCCAAAGACTTCCTCTATCAGTGTACAAACCAATGACAATACACTTGCAGGGGATTTGCTGAGATTTGTGCCATCATCAAAGACTTAAAAAATGTAGGGTACATGCCTACATCTAATTTGCCTCTTTTTTTCTATGCAAAAGATGAAAAAAAAATGTTCAAGAATGACTTGGGTTGTCATAAACATAATTAGATGAGGGCTGTAACTATAGCATCCCCTCCTCACTGCTATCTCTACTAAAGCAAATAACGCAGCCCTGGATATGTAAGTATTGATTTGTCAAATGTTCCTTTATCTACACTAGTTAATAAGGACCACCAGAAGAGGTTTGCTTTTTCCAGGTAGGACCAAGAAAACAACATCTCAGTCATATTTCTGGGCCTTATCAACTTTCTTGCTTTCTCCCCTAACACATCTCATTGAGAGATTGATCATCTTGACATTCTACAAAGTATCCCACTGGGCCACTGCATTGATGATTTTGTGATAATTTACTGAAAGAACGGACATAAGAGGTATTTTGTATACCTTGGTAAGATAACTTGTGAACCAGAATATAAGAGATATACTCCATGAAAATTTCGGACCCTAACATTTCAGTGATGTTCTGGCACCTGGTGACCTAAAGCATGTCAATTTCATAAAAGAAAATGACATGTTATTACGTCTTGCAATGGCTACCACTGAAATAGAAGCATAAGGCCTGGTAGGCCTTTTGGATTTTGGTGGGTTGTTTGTAGTAACATTTGAATATTCTACTCTGACCCATTTATCAAGTGAATTAGATGCCTGTCATTTTTAAGGCAGGAATCAGAGCAAGAGGAGGTTGTGCAGCAAGTTTAGGCTATAGTGCAAGATGCTCTCCTACCTGGGCCTTTGACCAAGGAGATAGAATTGTACTTGCAGCATCTGTGGATGTACAAAGCCTCTGGAAAATACAAATAGGGAAGGCATTGCTCAGATCTCCGATATTTCATAGTAAATTAAAGTCTTCTGCAAGTAGTGATTTTCTTTTGAAGAAATAGCTTCTAGTTTACTCCTAAACCCTAATTGAAAGCTGAATATCTAATGATGCTTCATCAAGTGACTGTAAGAACTAAGGCACCTGTCATGAATCAGCACTATCTAACCCAACAAACCATGAGATTAGATATGGATAATCACAATTTATTATCAGGTTGAAAAGGACTTAATATGTTGCTTGATCTTTAAGTCATAAAGATACAAGCTATAGGGCCAGATAGATAAGATAACTTTCATCAACTCCTGTATTACCTCCTTCCCTTCAAACCATACCTGGAGCCTCAGCCCCCCGGGGGTGGGGGTGCATTCCTTATGACCTACTGAATGAGAAGGGGGAAACTTGGGCCTGGTTTCCCAATACTTTTACTGAATATTCTGGCTCCAGCTGAAAGTGAATGTTTACATAATTACAGGCCCACTCAAGAGTTGTCCTGCAGAAGAGTAGTAAAAAGAAATCTTTGCAATGGAAAATATGCTTAAGTCCATGGAATTAACTAATATCATAGATACCATCACTTAAATCAGTTAGACTAATATAACAAGAAAAGAGCCTACTGATAATACTGTTTTAGTGCCAACTGGGAGAAAACAACCCTGAAAGCATGGGCTCGTAGCTCACAGAATACAGTAAATCCTTTGAATCTATGACCAATAAATGATACAGTTTCTCCCATAAAATATATACTGGTTCAGGAATCAAGGGGGGATGAAGATGGCAATGCCCTTCTCCCTTTTATACTTAGTAACTCACTCATAAAATTTTCACTTCCCATTCCTGAAACTCTGAGCTTTGCTAGTCGAAGGTCTTGCTTCACAGAACTCTCTTGCCAGACCATGATAATAATTCCATTGAAGTGAAAGTTGTGACAACCATTTGGCCTTTAGGAATCCTCATGCCACTGAACCTAACAGGCAAAGAAAGGAATTACTCTCCTAGTGATTTGTTCCTAAGATTCTGGGGAAATTGTATTCTTCATGGGGCAAGCAAAGTGCATTGTGTCTGGGAAATGGGATTCACTCAGGGCCTCTTTGTACTTCCCTATCCTGTGAGAAAAAAATACAGGAAAACTCAAGCAACAACAGTGCAGAACCACTGATAATTCAGAGTGTTTAGCAATGAAGGTTTGGGTCATCCCAACCTGCTCAGGTCCTGTAAAGGAAACATAGACTGAGCGGAAGAAGAGGAAAGTCATAAGACTGTGGCAGCTATTGCCTTTTTTACATTTATGTATATATTAAGTAATTCCTCTTTTTTCTTTTTTTTTTAGATTTTTATTTGTTTATTTATTTACATATTGAGAGAGAGAGAGAGAGTGGGAAAGAGAATCTGAAGCAGACTCCATGCTAAGTGCAGAGCCCAATGTGGGGCTTGATCCCACAACTGCAAGATCATGACCTGAGCCAAAAGCAAGAGTCATATGCTTAACCAAATACCACCCAGGTCTCCCATATTAACTAATTTCTTACTTCTTCTCCTTTCCCTTAATTTGATACAAGATCTGTTGGTGATGGTTAGCATTCCAATTTGGTGTATAGATAACAGAGTATTCAGATAGATCTCCAATTTGGTGTATAGATAACAGAGTATTCAGATAGATCTGTGACAGAATTTAAAGAATGATTAATAGTACCTGGAAATATATAACATCACTGTTGGCACCTTGTGTGTCCCTGTTCTGGGGAAAGAGTGAGAAATTCTTTGTACAAAAGTTAACTGCAGTTCATTAGGAAGATGTATGGAGTTGTTTTGGATGGAGTATGGAAGTTCAAAAATGTATGGAAAGGGAATTATAAATTGACTGTATCAGTGATTAAATATACTTTTTCAACTTTGAACCCATCCTTCTAAACTCTGTTGGAACTCTGCAGACCACATATAGTTTGCCCACTGGCTCCATGTTAGGCTCCACCAATCAGAACACAAGCGGATGGCCAGAGGTTGAAGAAAGAGGAAGGGACACACTACTTCCTGTTTCCTATTTGTTTCAGCCTTTCCTTCGTGTCATGGTCACCAAGACAATGTTCCCTGACTCTGGTTGTACAAGTTTGTTCCAACAGCAGCAGTTGATTAACAGATCCAAACTCATCATGTCTCTTCAGAGATACTAGCCCCAGTTGCTGCCTCCTCTTTAGAACTCTGGGTCCAGCCCCCTGGAGCCTTCTATGAGCTCAGAGACACCAGCATGGTCAGGCAGCCTCCCTTTCTTAAGGTCTCCTCCGTTCTTTAGGGTCCCTTTCCCAAGTGTGTAAGCTGTTACACTCCCCTTTGTTCCCACAGCCCAACAAGTGGTAACTGCTTCCTGAAAAACCAAGGGTCCACCTTTCTGAATTTTTATTTCATGGAAACTAGTTAACAGTTGGTATGTAAATTCTCTGTTAAAATAAATGGTATGGTTTCTGTTTCCTGACTGTCCCTTGACCTAGTGGACAAAATAACTTTGAACTTGGGGGATTTGAGCACAAAACTGGGAACACAACCCATGAGCTATATAAGTCAGTAAAATCATCAGTCCAAGTGCTAGTTCCCATATCTATAAAAATGAGATGGTAGTATTGCTAAAGCTGTGAGGATTAAGTGATAAAATTCAAGTAGAACAGGTTTATTCATGAAAATCACAGTACAGATGTACAGGGAAAAAACTTTTCTATTATAGAAGTGAGCTTAGTTCTGAAACACCCATTTTCATTGGTGGTGGAAATAATCTTGCCAGAAAATATAGTTACTCCTGAGCTAACCCCATCACTTTCAGGTTTACTCCCTTTTCCCTTTTTCAGGTTTACTCCTCTTCCCTTTTCAAAGATTCTTTCTTCCTGTCATCTTTTTCATGGTCTGACTGGTTGGCTCTGGACTCTCAAGAAACTTAGGTAAAACATGGCACCAGGCCAGCACATCACATCCTGTCCTCATAGGCTCCTCAGAGGCTTTCCATTTGCCTTGTCCTCAGTGTATGATTCTGCCCTCGGTCCCCGCTGTGGAGTTCTAACTAGTTCACCCCATCTGGTTGACTCTCAGCCAATTGGGCCACCTGGTCCCCCAACCCCCTGAACACATGTGCCACCCAATACCCCAGTTCCTACCCTCCAGTCGTGGTTCTGCTTCCTGGGGTCTCCCATGTTTGCTAGGCTCTCTGCAACCTGGCCTAGGGCTCTGGATAGTCAGAGAACATGAGACAAATCCTGTTTCTTCATTCCCCATCATCCCAGGGATGTCTGTCCCTCCCTCCCCAGCTCCTCCTCCTGGAAGGACCTCAAAGACACTGTGGCTTTGTAGAAAGAGAATGAAGCAGAAACTAATAGAAAGGATTTATCTTCACTGTAAAACACATTGCACTATTGAACTTTCTACCATAAGTAGGTTGTCTCTATTTTGTTTTTAATCTGGTACAGAGATTACCTACCTGGGCAGTGGGTTATGAATTATTTTTGCTTTCTTATAATATTTTCTTCTAAAAATGAATAAATGCTTGATTAATTGGGGGGAGGAGGGCATTTAAAAAACTTTCCACAGCATTTGCAGATCTAAAGGGTCTGGTGACATGTCCTGTGTCCCATTCTGTAGTTACTCATCTCAGCCACTGGCCCACATGAAGCCAGGCAGCCTCAGCACCAGGATAGACAGACACCCATTTTGGGAAGAGCAGGGCCAATTCTCCGCTTCAGTAATTGTGGCTTTTAGTCACACAAGGAATATTGCAGGTTTATGCTAGATGAGGCTTGCTTCCAATTTATTATACATTATTCTGTGAAGCATTACTCATTATTCCACATTTGTGTGAAAGATAATGTCGTTAGTAGGCAAGAAGCAGAATATGGCTAGGGAGTTTACCAAAAAGAATTGATTCAAAACCATGCTTACTGATTATGATCCTTATTGGAGCAGGGACAGAAAAAGAACTGGTTATGTATTAGCAAAAATCAAATTGTGATTTAAAGGCAGTAATTTAGTTAACCAAATGTATGCAAGTGATTAAAATGCAATATTGCTGTGATTATAATGCAATCAGCAAATTATTAAACTGCAATCAAAATGTAAACAAGTCCTATGTGTCTGCCAGAAGTCTCCTCATCTCATTATTTTAACTCAATCTGTAAACTAGTTTTTAGTAAATAGACTCTTTCATATTTCTCAGCTGTCACATTTCATTTTTTTTCTTTTAATTTGTTAACTGAAAGAAAATATCAGAGGGACATTTTTGAAGAATGTAGTGTATCTTTACAAACATAATTTTTAAAAGTATAAAAATCAGGGTTTATCAGTATTATTGTGCAGAATTCGATTTGCTAAAAGAAAAAAATTAAACATCTTGTTTGCTTGTTTATAACACAAAAATTAAGCAACTTGTTAATGAATGATGAGCATAACACTACTTTTATGATTGATAGATTAGTTTACAAATTCAGTTTTAAAAGGTCACACTACATATATAATTGTACTCAACACTAGCAGTGGATATAGTTACACTTTTAAAATGTTTTAATGATTATTCAATGTTAAAATTATACCATTTTCAAAATATAACTATCAAAACAATGCATTTTATTTAAATTACACATGTTGACTACATCCCTAGCTTTCTTTGCTCTGCTTACATTCTTTAAAATATCTTACTGATTTTCTGACCATAAATCATATAAGAAAGAAAGAATCTCTCAAATATTTCACCCATCTTATCCCAGTACATGCCTCTAGAAAAAAACCTAAAATATTTTTCGTGAACAATATCCTAATTCTTATTTTAATTAACATTGTAATACCCATACCCATTTTTAAAGTATTTTATTTATTTATTTGACAGAGAGGGAGAGAGAGAGCAGCATAGGGAGAAGGAGAAGTAGACTCCCTGCTGAGCAGGAAGCACAATGTGGGATTTGATCTCAGGACCCCAGGATCATGTCCTGAGCTAAAGACAGATGCTGAACCGAATGAGCCACCCAGGCACCCAGTACCTCTTGTTTAATATGAACCATCATTTCCAGACTCCTTCAGATTCCTATAATGTAAATTTCAATGAAGCTTTGTCCTTCATTGGAAAACTTGTTAGAAATTCTGACTGTACTTATAATGTTGTCATGTAGGTGGGTTGGACTGCCTTCAAAGGTTCAGACACAAAGAGCTATTTCATTTAAGCAAAATAGAGTGTCTCAGAATTGTTTTCTTAAACTAGGGTGGGTCCCAGTGGCAATTATGGTATTTGAGGCTTTGCTTCCAGACAGCCTACATTGTCTCTGGAACTGGAACAGCTTAGAGGCATCTCAAAACTGACCTGGTTGTTAAAGGAATTTTAAATTTTCCTTTCTATATCTTCCTTAAAATAACAATGAACCAAGTTAAAACAAAGAAAGTAAAATATAATCTTTTCCGATTGCTATCTTTAAACCCAGAAAAGTTAAATACAGAATCAATGTATAAATGTATTTGGTATTCATTCAGGCTCTATTACAAAGCTGTCATCATCAAGACAGCATGGTACTGGCACAAAAACAGACACATAGATCAATGGAACAGAATAGAGAGCCCAGAAATAGACCCTCAAATCTATGGTCAACTAATCTTCGACAAAGTAGGAAAGAATGTCCAATGGAAAAAAGACAGCCTTTTCAATAAATGGTGCTGGGAAAATTGGACAGCCACATGCAGAAAAATGAAATTGGACCATTCCCTTACACCACACACAAAAATAGACTCAAAATGGATGAAGGACCTCAATGTACGAAAGGAATCCATCAAAATCCTTGAGGAGAACACGGGCAGCAACCTCTTCGACCTCTGCCACAGCAACATCTTCCTAGGAACAACGCAAAAGGCAAGGGAAGCAAGGGAAAAAATGAACTACTGGGATTTCATCAAGATCAAAAGCTTTTGCACAGCAAAGGAAACAGTTAACAAAATCAAAAGACAACTGACAGAATGGGAGAAGATATTTGCAAACGACATATCAGATAAAGGACTAGTGTCCAGAATCTATAAAGAACTTAGCAAACTCAACACCCAAAGAACAAATAATCCAATCAAGAAATGGGCAGAGGACATGAACAGACATTTCTGCAAAGAAGACATCCAGATGGCGAACAGACACATGAAAAAGTGCTCCATATCACTCGGCATCAGGGAAATACAAATCAAAACCACAATGAGATATCACCTCACACCAGTCAGAATGGCTAAAATCAACAAGTCAGGAAATGACAGATGCTGGCGAGGATGCGGAGAAAGGGGAACCCTCCTACACTGTTGGTGGGAATGCAAGCTGGTGCAGCCACTCTGGAAAACAGCATGGAGGTTCCTCAAAATGTTGAAAATAGAACTGCCCTATGACCCAGCAATTGCACTATTGGGTATTTACCCTAAAGATACAAATGTAGTGATCCAAAGGGGCACATGCACCTGAATGTTTATAGCAGCAATGTCCACAATAGCCAAACTATGGAAAGAACCTAGATGTCCATCAACAGATGAATGGATCAAGAAGATGTGGTATATATACACAATGGAATACTATGCAGCCATCAAAAGAAATGAAATCTTGCCATTTGCAACATCATGGATGGAACTAGAGCGTATCATGCTTAGCGAAATAAGTCAAGCAGAGAAAGACAACTATCATATGATCTCCCTGATATGAGGAAGTGGTGATACAACATGGAGGCTTAAGTGGGTAGAAGAAGAATAAATGAAACAAGATGGGATTGGGAGGGAGACAAACCATAAGTGACTCTTAATCTCACAAAACAAACTGAGGGTTGCCGGGGGGAGGGGGTTTGGGAGAAGGGGGTGGGATTATGGACATTGGGGAGGGTATGTGATTTGGTGAGTGCTGTGAAGTGTGTAAACCTGGTGATTCACAGACCTGTACCCCTGGGGATAAAAATATATGTTTATAAAAAATAAAAAATTTTAAAAAAAATGTATTTGGTATTCAATTTTTTCTTTTTCCATATAAAAAAATTTTATGAATCTACTTTTTCCATATGTTTGCCTTTTAAAAGCAAACATATTTTCAAGTTAAAATTCTGTGGTTTACTTATTCATTGTAAACATTTGAGTTGTTTCTAGTTATTATTAATACCTTATAAAACTATCTTTATATAAATAATGTTTTTCTTACCTTTGAAATAGAAAATAAAATTAGTTGGTGGTACAATCCATAAAACCAAAAAAATTGAAATCATAACATTAAAGAGAGAACTATATATAAAACAGTAATATGTGCTGGACAATGTTCTAAGTGACTTACACATATTCACTTCTAATCCTTCAGACAATTTCGTAGAAGTGAGATCATTTGTAATCACTAATATGGTTATATTTTATAGATAAGGAAACAGAAACACAGAAAAGCAAAGCAACCTGCCCAAGGTCACACAGATAGCATATGAAAGAGCTGATATTCCCAATCAGGCTGTCTGGTGTGAAAATACACTACTTCTTCCTTAATGACTATAAAAATAGAGGATCCAAAAGTAAGAAAGACTAAATTTAGATAATGGATTGAAAACAGAATTACAGTACACATGCAAAAAAGAAGGAAGTAAAGGAGGAAGAGAAGAAGGGAGAGAAGTAGGGAGCTTGGGAGAAAAAACGAAAAAGAAGGGACAGAAACACAAAACCTGTAACAGTGCTGGGAACAAGAAAGAGGCACCAGGGGAAGAGAACGGGTGAGGAATTCCCAGTCACTGGGGCCGTGAGAGTGAATGGAGCAGTGAATCAGCTGAGAGCTCCTGACCACACACACTCACAGACTGCAGGAGAGGTCAGCAGTTGGCCTACCGCAGAGCTTGAAACCTGGAACTTGTCCTATGAAGACAGTGAAGTAACTGCCTTTGGAAGATTCCAAGTGAGGAGTAAAAGGGAAGTATATCTCAAGTATATCTTGAGAAACTGTGGACCACCATAACAATCATAAAAGACAAAGAAATAAAAAAGAAGCTTCTACCCAGAATGGGAATACCATCCAGCCAAATAAGGATGCCTTGACTTGATTCTTCAGGATCCTTGTCCTGCCTGACTGTGTCATGCTCATGACCTTAATGTGAACCTGCCGTCTACGCCCTTTGTCCACCTTACTAACCTGCTCTCTCACTCAAGGGAAAAACCAGTAGAAATACCAACCTGCAAATTGCAGGGACACCAGCATCCTGCAGGGGGAGAGGGAGAATCACCAGATGGAACAATTGATCCTTAAAGTCCATATGATTCAGGAAGAAAAAAAAAAAAAAGTAGAAAAAATTAATTTAAAAGTTATTAAATGGCAGGAGCCTGGGTGGTCCAGTTGGTTAAGTGTCTGCCTTTGGCTCAGGTCATGATCTCAGGGTCCTGGGATTGAGTCCCACATCAGGCTCCCTGCCTAGGTGGGAACCAGCTTCTCCCTCTCCCCTCCTCCCATTAGCTTGTGCTCACATTCTCTCTTCTCTCAAATAAGTAAATATTTTTTTTTAAAGTTACTTAATGGATCAGAGAGAATAATGTACAAAAAAGAACAGATTCCGTGGGAAAAAGAATGGAAACAATATACTGGCATCTAAGGTAGTAGAACTGTTCCATATTTCCACTGTAGTTATAGTTATATAACTGTGTGCTTTAGTTTTTAGCCACTAAAAGGGATGCATATTACTCTATGCAAATTATATTCAATAAACATGACCTTAAAAACTTTCAAAATGTGATTGCAAAAAAAATTTTTTTTTAATTAAGACACCTAACTGGAAAAAAAATGGCATAAATTAGTAATCTAAAAGACAAAGTAGAAGGGCAAAGTCAAAACTTCTCTAAGAACACAAAATAAAAAGACAAAAAGAAGGACAATATAAGAAAACATTTTACAAAAAGAAATCACAAAATCCAGTATGCTTTTAGTAGGGGAGCTCCATAAGGATTTTAAAAGAGAGGGGGGGAGAAAAAAGAGAAAGGAAAAAGTCAAAAAAGTAATATTTCTCCCAGCTAAAGAGAAGAACAAATCCTCGAGTTTGCATGCCTAGTCCAAGACCAAATAGGATAGTAAGTCAAAGACTATGACTTATATGCACCCTGATGAAATAAAAGAACTCAAAAGACAAATAAAACTTCTAATAGCTGTAGTTAGGATAGAAGATGGGGGAACAAGAATCAGAGTGACATTAAAATTCTTTTTGGCAATTCTAATTCGTTACTATTAAATAATAAACATTTTGTCAAAGTTCTGAGGGAAGATGCCAGTTTTCTCCACTGGAAAGGTACTGTGTTTCCTTTTCCATACTCTGTTAGAAGCCAGTCACTACAACCAGCTCAATTCTGGAGAAAGAAGTATCAAGAACTGCATGGACAAATGTTACAATGTTTCTTCTGACAAGTTCAGGCTAAGCCTTCAGCTCTTCAAGTACCTCCAGTATATGCTGGCTCTGGAGGTGCATATGCCAAGATGGCAGCCTGCATGCTCCTCTCTTCATATTTCTGATCAGAGGCCCCTTCACAACCCTCTATAAACTAACAAATACCACCTTGAATCATCTGACCCACTGTCATTTTTCTTATTAGCATTAGCTCTCCTTATATCGTAATTACCTACTGTAGATTATTTCCCTACCACGACCATCATGTAAATTCCACAACAAAGGGATTTTGTTTATATCTTTCACTGTTTTATAGGATGTTTCCATGGAGACTGAAAACTGTTTGCTGAATAAAAAATTCAAATATCAATATTGTTTGGAACCAAAGGACTCTAAGACTATAATTTATATTTATGCTAAGTAATATTTCTTGTCTCTTCAAAACCTTAGCATAAGGGAAAGATAAGGCAACACATAGTTCTTTTCCTCTCTTTCTTTTCTCAGTCATCAGTAACCCAAGGAAGATAGCCATGGTGGAATGGGCAAGTATCAAGAATCAGTGGAAACGGTTGAGTTTGTTTGCTGTGGGGTTTCTGCTCTCCTCATAAGAATGAAGTGCATATGTATGCATAAGCCATGAAATACAAATTGTGTAACTTCAGTGATTGTGCATATGGGTTCAATGCTTTTATATCTGCATTTTAAACTGGAATTGCACCATATAAAGACAAAGGGTGAAAATCATGCTATTAATTAAAAATGAAGGGAGAAAAATCATGAGAGACTGCGGGCTCTGAGAAACAAACTGAGGGTTTTAGAGGGGAGGGGGCTGGGGCAGTTGGGTTGGCCCTGGTGATGGGTATTATTAAGGAGGGCACATATTGCATGGAGCACTGGGTATTATACATAAACAATGAATCTTAGAATAATACATCAAAAACTAATGATGTACTGTATGGTAACTAACAACATAATAAAAAATTCAAAAAAT
Source organism: Mustela lutreola (assembly GCF_030435805.1). NCBI lineage: Eukaryota > Metazoa > Chordata > Mammalia > Carnivora > Mustelidae > Mustela > Mustela lutreola. The sequence continues at coordinate 80,768,846 of NC_081292.1, forward strand.
TTTAGGAATATAAAAATTATTTGAAGAAATAATGATTGAAAATATTCATAACCTGGGGAAGCAAACACATTCAGCTCTAGAAAGCACACGGAGTTATGAAGTGGGAAAAATTATAAATGCCTATTTAAGGAAACAAGAAAAATCTCAAATATATAACCTAACTTCACATCTCAAGGCACTCAAAAAGGAGAACAAATGAAGCCCAAAGATTGTAGAAGGCAGAAAAAAACAAAATCAGGAGAGGATATTAGTGAACTAGAGACCAAAAAGACAAGATTGTATTTGGTTTGCTAAAATTTTGTTGAGGAATTTTTTATCAACAAAATTTTAGGAAACCAAATGGCGTAAGTAAATTAATAAGCAGTACATATATAAGTAAACAGTACATTAAAAAGATCTCACACTATGACCAAGTGGTGTTTATTCCAGGGATGCAAAAATGGTTAAACATCCACAAATCAATCAATGTGGTAGGCCACATTAACAGAATGAAACAAAAAAAATCATATAATCATCTCTATAGGTGCAATAAAACCATCTGACAAACTTCAATATCCATTTATGATTTTAAAACTATCAACAGAAGAGGTGTAGAGGGAATGTACCTTAACATTAAGGGCCACAAGTTCACAGCTAACATCATATTCAATGATAAAAGCTGAAAGCTTTTTTTCTTAGCTCAAGGATGTTCACTCTGGCCATTTTCATTAGACATAATAGTCCTAGCCATAGCAATTAGTCAATAAAAAGAAATAAAATGTATCTAAGTGGGAAAAGAAGAAGTAAAACTGTCACTACTTGTAAATGACATGACATCACATGTAGAAAATCCTGAAGACTTCACCAAGAAATTATTAAAACTAATACTTCAAAAAATAAAATCACGGGATATGAAATCAATATACAGAAATCTGTTGCATTTCTATATACTAATAACAAACTAAAAGAAAGATAAATTAAGAAATGTCCCATTTAAAATTTCATAAAAAATAATAAAATATCTAAGAATATATCTAACAAGAGTGAAAGATGGGGCGCCTGGGTGGCTCAGTGGGTTAAGCTGCTGCCTTCGGCTCGGGTCGTGATCTCAGGGTCCTGGGATTGAGTCCCGCATCGGGCTCTCTGCTCTGTAGGGAGCCTGCTTCCTCCTCTCTCTGCCTGCCTCTCTGCCTACTTGTAATCTCTCTCTGTCAAATAAATAAATAAAATCTTTAAAAAAAAAAAAAAGAGTGAAAGAAAGACCTGTATACAGAGAACTGTAAGACATTGATGAAAGAAATTAAAGGAGACATAAATAGATGGGAAGGTATTCGTGCTCATGGATTGGAAGAATTCATATTGTTAAAATGTTCATTTACCCAAAGAAATTTACATATTCAAAGCAATCCCTATCAAAATTCCAATGGTATTTTTCACAAAAATAGAACAAAAAATTGTGTGGAACCAAAAGATCCTGAATAGTCAAAGAAATTCTGAGAAAGAAAAACAAAGCTGGAGGCATCACACTGTCTGATTTCAAATTATACTACAAATCTGTGTCATCAAACAGTATGGTATTGGCATAAAAACACATAGATCAGTAGAACAGAATAAAGTAGCCAGAAACAAACACAATATCTGGGTTAATTAATTTATGACAAAGAAGAAAGAATATACGGTGGAGAAAAGACAATCTCTACAATACATGTCATTGAGAACAGGGGACACCACACAGAGAGGAGTGAAAATCAGATCAATATCTTACACCACACACAAAAAATTAACTCAAAGTGAATTAAAGACTTGCATATAAGACCTGAAACCATAAAACTTCTAGAAGAACACCTGGGTTGTAATCTTGACATTGGTCTTGGTAATGAGTTTTTGGATCTGACTTCAAAAGCAAAAGCAACAAAAGCAAAAATAAACAAGTGAGATTACATCAAGCTAAAAAGAACTTCTGTACAACAAAGGAAACAATCAACAAAATAGAAAGTCAACGTACTGAACTGAAGAAAATATTGTAAATCATATTCGTGATAAAGAATTAATTTCCAGGGCGCCTGGGTGGCTCAGTGGGTTGAGCCGCTGCCTTCGGCTCGGGTCATGATCTCGGGGTCCTGGGATCGAGTCCCGCATCGGGCTCTCTGCTCAGCGGGGAGCCTGCTTCCTCCTCTCTCTCTCTCTGCCTACTTGTGACCTCTCTCTGTCAAATAAATAAATAAAATCTTTAAAAAAAAAAAAAAAAAAAAAAAAAGAATTAATTTCCAAAAACATAAAGAACTTATACAACTCAATAGTCAAAAAAAAATCCAATTAAAAAATGGGCAGATGACCTGAATAGACATTTTTCCAAAGAAGACATATGGATGACCAACAGATACATGAAAAGTTGTTCAACATCACTAAGTGTCAGAGAAATGCAAATCAAAACCTCAATGAAATACCACTGTGCACTTCTTAGATTGACAGTTATGAAAAAGACAATAAATAACAAGTGTTGGTGAAAACGTAGAGCAAAGGGAATTCTTGTGAACTGTTGGTGGAAACATAAATTGGTGGAGCCACTACAGAAGATAGTGTGAAGTTTCCTCAAAAGGTTAAAAATAGAACTACCGTATCATCCAGCAATTCCACTTCTGGTTATCTAAAGAAACTGAAAACACTAATTTGAAAAGATATATGCATCCCTGTATTCATTGTAGCATTATTTTCACTATCCAGATATGGGAACAACCTAAGCGTCCATCAGTGGATGAATGGAAAAAGAAGATGTCACACACACAGACACACACACACACAGACACACACACACATGAATATTAGTCAGCCATAAAGAAGAATGAAATCTTTCCATTTGTGAAAACATGGATAGACTTGGAGAACATTATACTAAGTACAATAAGTCAAACAGAGCAATAAATACTATATGATCTCTTTTATATGTGGAGTCTAAACAACAGTGACAACAAAGCAAGCTCATAAATATGGAGAACAGATTGGTGGTTGTCAGAGGTGGTGGTGGGAGGGAGCCAAAAGTCACCAATTTCCATTCCTCAAATATATTAGTCATAGGGATGTACTGTACAGCATAATAACTATACATAATAATACTGCACTATATATAAGAAAGTTGCTAAGAAAGACTATCTTAAATGTCCTTGTCCGAAGAAAAGCAAAATTTTGTAAGTATGTTTGGTGATGGATGTTAACTAAGCTTATTGGGGTAATCATTCTATAGCATGTACAAATATTGAATCATTATGTTGTACACTTGAAACTAATATAATGTTACATGCTAATTATAACTCAACAAAATTTTTTCAAATTTTTCTTTACTTAGAAAATATTAAGAATCAAAAATATGGCAAGTCTGGAAATAGATGGCAGAAGAAAGAGAAAAAAATTGTTTATGTTTCAGTATTCTTAATGACAGTTTTATGTTACGCAAACAAGATTACCTGTGCTTTCATTTTGCACTGGACCCTGTCAAAAATAAACTATGCCTAGCATTAGTTAAAACCTTATGAACAGATATTAACCAGTAGTAACTATTGCAATAAAGAAAAGAGTCCAGCATGAACTGTACTCAAATTCCACTCACTAAGAGGTGACAGCACAATTTAAAGGGAATATGAGTAAATAGGGACTGGGTGAGTGGCACTCAGTGGAGTAAGGAAAGGGAATTACAAAAAGCAGAAAGCAGGTTTTTCATGTGACTAGTCGATCTGAGTCGATCTCATGCTAACCCTTATCAAAGTCAGGCTCCTACCCTCTCACAAACACCGGGAGGAGGGGCCCTATCTTCAGGTGTTGGTTGGAACAAACAGTCAATTCTCTGGACAGCCTTGACCTTTCCCAGGCAGGGTGAATGGGCTGGAGCAGTCATCCCAGAGATGCTGTCTTGAGCTGACACATATGCTAGGGTGTGTCCGGTCTCTTCGTGGGGGCTTCAGAGGGGGGTACACAATCATTTGTGTTAAGACTCTGCTGTGTGTGTAGGCTAGGACAGAGGCCTAGTCCAGAAGAGGGCCAGAGGAGCCTAACTAGAGATGGTCAGAGAGGGAACCTGTGTCAGCTTTGGGGATTACCTGGTGGGCACCTGCTCTTGAAGCAGGAAATGACTGGGATGGGGTCTGGAAAGAAGAGCTTAGGTCATACTATGTTGGGTTCACACATTCTAAAATGGATTTCTCATTCCAAATCAACATTATTTTGTAGGACATATTTTTTCCAGAGGGATGGCAGCAATATATTTAATACATTCCTATTAAAACTTATCCATAAATTCTATGGACTCCTTGCCTCATAGTGCCTGAAAGAACTTTAAAATCATTCCAACTTTTTATTTTAGGAAGGAGAAAACTAGGACCCTGACATGTTGATTAGTGAGAAGTAGTGTGGGGGGGGGGGAATGTGTCTACCAGCTTCTAATCCAATCAATTTGACAAAATGTATATTTATTTTGCTCATCTTCTTCTTTCCCCTTACTACCTAAAGTATATATATTCTTTGTTCGCCTAACCTTGGGCAGAAAGGGCAAAAACAAATCTAAGAATAAGTAGAACACTCTACTCCTGCACGAAGCTTTCCTGATTAAAAGCACTTCCACCAGTGTTTTACTTGGCCTTCACGATACCACAGAGAGTGGCATGCCAGATCACCCAATTTCTCTGCAACTGCTGGAGATTTGGGGGCTCAGAAGAGTGACAAGACCAGTAACACTTTCTTAGTGCTAAACAGCCAGGGGAAGAGCAGTCCCCTAGCCTTCTCAGAAATCTGTCTCATTAAGCTCTGGATGCTATAACAAAAATACCATAGACTGGATGGCTTAAATAAGAGACATTTATATCCCACAATTTGGAAGGTTGGGAATTCCAAGGTCAAGGTGCCATTCAATTTGGTTCCTGGTGAAAACCCTCCTGGCTGCCTTTACACTCTGTTTGCATGGCAGAGGGAGAGAGATCATTTCTTTGGTGTTTACTCTTTTAAGGCACTAATCCCATTCATGAAGGCCCCACGCCCTGAGCTAATTGCTTCCAAAGACCCCACCATCACCCTGGCGGTTATGGCTTTAACATATGAATTTGAGGAGATTCAAATATTCACTCCATGGCAAAATCCTGGCACCACGTGCACATTAAGTTAAAAAGTAAGATGACCGGTAATATCCCCAACTCCTCTCTAGCACACAGTTATAGAGAAAGGACAAATAAGATTTCCTTTGAAGGCTGTCAAACTGTAATGCTTTCAAACTATTCATGTGATATGAAGAGTAACAACCATCTTTGTCTGAATATTTTTTTAGTGTCTTAAACCTGATTCCTAGCAAACTAAAACTATTTAAGACTTATTCCTTTCAGTTTCTGTATTTTGATTCTTTAAAATATCAACTTCAGTATTGTATTGCTTCATGGTACAGAAAATAAGCTACTTTAAACATATACTTATATATTTAAGACAACACATGGTATGTAAAGTCTGATTCTGAATTAAAAAGGTTTTCTCTAAATTCAGCAGTGGAGAAAATTAGCTTCATAAAAATGGTTTAGAACTAGATGTAAATGTTTTATTTCCGTGTTTCAAGAAAGAAAATTAATGAGTCTCTGGGATCATTAAACTCTAAATAAAAAGTTCCTCTGCTGAAACATTATTTTTTTAAAAAGAGTGAAAACATCTTTCGAGCCAATAAAATGCTATGTAGGTTTGGAAAAAATGACTCATTTGGGGAGTGTGAATGTGACTAAAATATTTAGTGAGCTTCATTCACTACCTAATATGGACCAGTTCAGACAAGCCTGCATGTTTGTTGAAGTAGATAAGCAATATGGAATCTAACTTGCAGCATTTTTAGAAATCTCCTATATTACTCTGGGGCTCCTATGGGATATCTTTCATTCAGTCACACATTTATTCACTTCACAAAAATCTGTTGAAAGTGAGATCAATCAAAGACAAAGCCTCTGCCAGCCAGTCTGGTGAGAAAGACCACCACATCAAGGACCCCACGGGTCAGTGCTGGAGTGAGTGGTAACAGTTGGACCACAATTCACAGGGCGCAAAGAAATTTCAAAATAAGTGCTCTCTTAACATAGGTTTTCCCAGAACCCAACTCTAAAACAAGGGAATGCATATGATTTGGGAGTTGATTCCAGGAAACATCACTGGTAAAGTGTAGAAGTGAAACAGAAAGGGAGAGAAGCCAACAATGGATGTTGTATAGTGTTGCACCTCCCCTGGGACTCTTGGAGGCCAGTGCTGTGGGGACACTAGATGTGGTGCTGGAGTCAGGGGTCAGGCCAATTTGCTGCATGGTGAAAGCTAGGGACAGCAGTTTTGGTAGGGTCCCAACTGTGTGCTCCGTGGACTCGTCAAACACTCAAACACGTGGGTTTCTCAAACACTCTAGGTGATCAGGAGACCCTCCTAATATTTCTTACATGGCCCTCTCCGTCCCCAGAAAAAAAAGCTTCTTTCGACTCCTAGCTTCTTCATCTTTTGGTACTACTATCCCTTCCAACTCTGGTTTGGAAGAACCTGAAAGGCTTGGAAACAGTCTTAAATTATCAGTTTTTGTCTCTAATTTTGTTTAATCCAATAATTGCGATGCCAGAGGTACTGGGGTGTTGTCAGGAGCACAAGGAGGGGAGTGGCAGCCTCTGCTCAGGACAGCTGTAAAACGGTTCTCAACAGGGAGGTTTAAAAGAGACAAGGAGTTTGCAAGGTGGGGATGAGAGTAAAGCCATTTCCAGGACAGGAAAGAACACATGGAAGGCTCCAGGGTGCCCTAGAAAGAAGAAAATGCGCTTTGTGCCTGGAGGACAGGGTGCAAAGGATATTAGAAAAGAGGTGTAAGGTTAGGTACAGCCAGATAGCATACTGGAGGATTGGGAAAGACAGCTGCCAAAGACAAATGCTCTCCTCCAAATTTGCTAGTAACACTGAAGATTTACATAGCCCAAAGTGAAGTATAATGACATATTAGAAAGAAAGTTGGGGGAAGGGGGGAACATAGCCAATCCTTCATTTTTTCCGTAATGGAAATAATAAATACTAAGTAACTAAGCAATACTAGAAATAAGAAGCAAAGAAGAATTTAAAATGGTGGTAAAATGTTATCTACATGTAAGACCATTAGACATTGCTAAACAGGCTAAAAATTATTACACTTTGGAGTGGGGCTTGAGATGAGAGAGAGTAAGCTGATGGAGGATAATTTGATTTTAAAATAAGAATATGAAATGTGTTATTTCCATAAGAGTAAGGATGATTTTATTACAACTTCACAGTTCAATACCTAAATGAACGTAGTAAATCAAGAAACATTATTTGAATGAAACTCTGTAAGACGTGTTTAGTTGTCATCTATATCTCCTGCTAAAAGAACCACTGAATATTCTGACTGGGGAGCTCTGAAAAGTTTTCTTGCTTCCTTTAAATTTGTTAGAATTCTAGTCAGTAAAGGCTCATAACTCTTTAGTGTGTTAAAAGTTTGCCCCATTCTCGGTTTAAGTAATTTTTCCATAAATACAGTCATTTTGAAGATCAAAAGGCTGCATTAGGATAATAGAAAAATTTTTTTTCACCATTTTCTTCCCAGAATTCATAATCTCTTTAAAGCCATGTTAAATGTTTAATCTAATTCAAATTAGCAAGACGAGGTGCTAAAACTTTGAGGGAGAGAGACCACTAAAAGTATTTTCTCGCTTTTTGGGTTTTACACTGGAAAAAGTTAAATATTAGTGTTTTCTGCTAAACAATCATTAGCCAACAGCTCTTTTGTATAATTACTTTTCTAATTGCATAATTTTATTATGCATAGGTGAATGTTATTAATCCTTTATCTTGGTCCCCTCAACAGAACATTTGCTTGCCAGGTGACTGTCTACAAAGTCAGACAGGCTTAACAGAAGGATAGGATGTGCTTATAATACTCTGCTTCAGTTTTGTGTCTATGTGTTTGCGTGGGTGTGTGCATGGCCTGAAGGGCTTTCCTGTAATGTTAATGACTGGAAAATAATTGGTGTTTTAAAGTCTTTGTAAGGGGCACCCGGGTGGCTCAGGCGTTAAGCATCTGCCTTTAGCTCAAGTCATGATCCCAGGGTCCTGGAATCGAGCCCCACATCGGGTCCCTGCTCAGCAGGAAGCCTGCTTCTCCCTCTCCCACTCCTCCTGCTTGTTTTCCCTCTCGCTGTGTCTCTCTCTATCAAATAAATAAATAAAAATATTTTAAAAAATAAAAAGTCTTTGTAAAATGTCAGATGCAAAAAGAATGGATGACTTTCTCCTAAAAGTTCCTGTCAGTGGCATTGTATTACATACCACTTAACATTGGTAATTCAATATGCATAGGAATGTGTATAACTTGTACTGTCATACATAATAAATAGCCCATCAGTACAATGTTACATAGTATTAGTTACCTTAGATTTAGAATGACAATGCTAATCACTTACAAAAGGGGATAGTTGCGGGATGCCTGGGTGGCTCAGTTGGTTAAGCAGCTGCCTTCGGCTCAGGTCATGATCCCAGCGTCCTGGGATTGAGTCTCACATCGGGCTCCTTGCTCCACAGGGAGCCTGCTTCTCCCTCTGACTCTTCCTTCCACTCTGTCTACCTGTGCTTGCTCTCACTCACTCTCTCTCTGACAAATAAATAAATAAAATCTTAAAAAAAAAAAAGAGGATAGTTGCTTGTAACAGTTTTTTTTCCCCCCTGTGGTGTTGGTGGATTTCTACCAGGATAACCTTGATAACATTTGATGCATATTTTTACAATGGATTGTTAGAGCTGGTTAAATTCACACACTGTGGCTATGAAATAATGCAAAGCTAAGTGACCCATATAGAAAGTAACAGAGTTCCCTACTATGGCATTGGCTTCATTCGCTGCTTACAACCTTAACCTCACTGCACAGCCAGGTCAAAAAACACAGATCATGTTACAAACTCTGGTAGATTAAGCATCCAGCTGCTCTTGATTGCCACCACGAGGGGGAAAGAAAAGAATAAACAAAAAGGGTGGCATGAGGCAATATATTTTTCAATAAAACTAATTGGCAATTTAGGCAAGGAAGAGATTTATCAACGATTTCATGTTATAAAAATCTGCCTTGTAAGTAGTAAATTTGTCAACTCATTTTTAGGACTGTTGGGCAGTATTTTGAAATCTACTCCAGAAATATTGTGTAATAACTTTATAATTGGTACAAGTTACTTTTGACTTAATTTTATAAATGTCATCTACCCCCCCACCCCCCGGCAATAGACAATTCTTTTGACTTGGTGTGATTTGGTAATATGATCTCTATCATGGTTTATTAAAAGTAATGCTCAGTTTTTCTTTAGCCCTGAAATTTGCAGCCTTGCCACAAGATGGCAGTAGGTCTACTGCTTCAAGTAATGAAACACTTTGTTGAGGTCCAAATTTCCGCCAAAAATTTCATACAAATTCTTGTTGGTATGTAAATCTGGTGTATAAATCCATTAAAGCTACCAAACAACCGACATGGAGAGTACCTAAGGCATTTTATGGTCATGATGGTCATCCCCAAGGAGATTTGTGTCTATCTCCTCCCAGCTGTGTCCAGCCCCCAAGGAGAGTCTGACATCAAGTAACTATTCAATGAACACTTCTGGAGTGGACAAAGAATGATATAGAAAGCTTTATGAAATGGGTACTATTTGGTACTCATCTTAATAATCATAAGTTTATCATTCTGAGCAATAAATTGCTATATTCTATTCACATAGAGTCAAGCCCCTCAAAGGACGTGCATCTTTCTGTGAATCCTCAGCCTGACCTGTGTTCAAGAGACTTCCCCAGAGGGAAAATCTAGTCCTTCATGTTTGGCATAGTTCATAGTTCAAATTCTCCTTCAAGAATTATGAATCGAACTAAAAATGTTCCTTTGTATTTCTAGCAATCTTTAATATATCAGGGAAGGAAGCAGAAAGTTTAGGATTGGAAGGGCTCTCTCTGGTAACAAAAATATAAATGTCACCATCCAACAGGATGGAAGCAAACAATTGCTGACTTCTTCATGCATGCCAGATTGTGTGCTAAATGCTTACTATGTGATTCCATATTACCTTGCTGGGTAAGCCTCAACCTCCTTACTTCTAAGTGAGAATACTGTTACCTGCCTCCTGGAGTCATTCCATCAATGAGGTGACTCACGTAAACTGCTTAGCACAGTACTTGGCAACATTCATCAGCTTTAGCCAATATTCCAGATGTGCAAACTCAGCAATATACTTCAGGAGGTTGACTCACTTCATTTAAGCCACAATTCTAGCAAAAATGACAGAACTAGACTTTAAACCCAGGTCCACCCACCATTTCAAAGCCTGTGTCTTTGATTTCCTTGCAATAGTGTGTCTGCTCTGTATTAAGAAAATCCTTTTGAATTGTTTTGTCTTCAAAATATTACTTTTCCTTGGTCTGTTGTGTTCTTTTTATTTTTCTAATTTTTTTAAGATTTTATTTATTTATTTACTTTTGCGAGAGAGAGAGAGCGCGAGCCAGCACAGGCAGGGGGAGGGGCAGAAGGAGAAGCAGACTCCTCCATGAGCAAGGAGTCGGATGTGGGACTTGATCCCAGAACCCTGGGATCGTTACCTGAGCCAAAGGTAGATACATAACCAACTGAATCACCCAGGCTTGTTGTTGTGTTATTTTTTTTAGTGAAATTTCTCTATTTAACTGTTTCTTAATTTCTTTGAGGTCACATCTGATATAAGTTCTGCACTAGTTTCTACCCCCAAATCAAATGCAAAGACAGTCTTGCACATAATTTCAAGAAGATTACAAGCCACCAAAATTCTTTCATGGAACTTAGATTAAGAAAATCCACTCTGAATCTTTTTTACCTAAATATCTTATTTTTAAAACTATTTTTCAATATTCAGTTGGTGTCTATTATACTAAATGTTGGTTTGCCCTTTCATCCCCCAATTTATATGGTGAAACCCTAACCCCCAGTGTGGTTGTATTTGTAGCTGGGACCTCTAAGAAAGTAATTAAGTTAAATGAGGTCATAAGTTGGGGACTGACCTGATAGGATTAGTGTCCTTACAAGAAGAAATATGAAAAAGTGCTCCCTCTCTCTCTCCCACCTCTCCCTGTATGTAGGCATCAAGGGAAGGCCATGTGAGGACATGAAGGCAACTATCTCGAAACCAGGTAGAAAATCCTCACCAAAAACCAACTTGGCCAGAACATCTGGACTTCTAAAACTGTGAGAAAATAAATTTCTATTGTTTAGGCCACATAGTCTGTGGTATTTTGTTATGGCAGTCCAAGCTAACTTAAGGGGGCATCCCAATAAACCCACAACTATCAAACCCACAACTATTCACAAACTCTTTATGGAAGTTAATGTTTATGTCTTGTGTTTTTATTTAAGTTTTAATTTTTTTATAAATGCTAGAAAATTGAAATACACAGAAAAATAAAACGAAATTAGCAATTTTTCCTTTTCTACAGATTAAAGGTAACTACTATTAAAATTTTAGTATGCTTTCTAAAATAGTTTTGATTATGATACATATATAATTCTGTATACTATATATATAATTCTATATACTATTTTATATATATCAATAGTTTTGATTATGATACATATATAATTCTATAACACTATATGAAAACATATCTTAATTTGATTAAATAGCTGATGTAAATTTCTTCAAATATGAACATTTCTAGATTTAAGTTATTTTCAATTTTTTACATAAATGTTTAAATATATTTGTTGTTATTCATTGAATGAGTCATGATGTAAGATCAATTGACCCAATGTATGCTTTTTTATGTTTTTTGGATACATTCCAGTAAATAATTTTTCCAATGAAGTAAGATTTTTATTTTTATTAATTAAACAAATTAATCTCTCACACACACACACACACACACACACACATATATATATACTCAGTGAGTAAAATTATGGGTGTTGGGCTGAGCTGGACCCAGGTTTCCCTCTAGTCCATTTGCTTACTAACTGGATTCCTTAGCCAGTTATCTGACCACTCTTAGACCCACTTTCCTCATCTACATAATGGGGTTTATAAAAGTACCAATTATCTTAAGAGGATGTTGGAAGGATTAAGATGAAATCATCTTAATACATTTGACACAGCACCAAGTATATAGCAAGAGTTCAGTAAATGTTAGTTATATATGTTTACACAAGTGAGAGATATTTCCTAACTTTAGGATCTCTCTGAAACCTTCCCTCCACCTTGAATCATAGAATTTCCCCATAAGTCATTCTGTTTTTGCTTCTTCTGGAGAATAGTCCTCTTCCTTTGAGTATTCGCAAAAGTTGGTTAAATCAATTAGCGCCAGACTTAAAACTGCAGGTTTCTCAACACTTACTAAGCATAAGTATTAGATAAGGAACTTAAAAATATTAATGCAGATACTTGGGGCCCATTCACAGAGATTCCAATTTGATTCATTTGAGGTATATATCAGTTTTTTTTTTTTTAATTTTTCTTAGGTGATTCTAATGTATAGTCAGAAGAAAGAACCAATGCTCTACTTTATTATAAGCTCTATGATTTAAATTGGAGGCTTTATAATTAAAAGTCCCATTTTCAAGTTATCAGTGAATGCACAATTATTGTTTCCACTGTATCAGTTGGCTCCTCTATTATTTAAAAAAATTTTTTAAAGATTTTATTTATTTATCAGAGAGGGTGGGGGAGAGAGAGAGTGAGAGAGAGAGTGAGCACAGGCAGACAGAATGGCAGGCAGAGGCAGAGGGAGAAGCAGGTTCCCTGCTGAGCAAGGAGCCCGATGTGGGACTCAATCCCAGGATGCTGGGATCATAACCTGAGCTGAAGGCAGCTGCCCAACCAACTGAGCCACCCAGGCGTCCCTATTATTTAAAATTTTAGTGAGTGTTTAGTGCTCATGAACAAGTTAATAGAAACCTTGAAGCCACATAAATTCTCAGTTTTCATGGACAACTGACAGACACTAAAAGGGTTCTCCCTACATCATCACAACTGTTAAATGGGACTTTTTTTACATTGTCACAATGTGTATAATAAAGCAATGGTTAATCAAACTTTGTATAGTCAGCACTGTGTGTTAGGAAGTAGAATCCCCTTGAGGAAGATTTATCAACATTCAATCTGCAATTCAGCAAACAATGCTTTCAAAGTTCTCTGCTCTGCTTCCTTCACACACTAACCAAACACACCCCCTCAGGAGGTCACACAATCACCTCATCTAAACCCTCCCCCTCTCTCTAAACTTACTGGTTTTTTTTCTTCCCAGTGTTATTCCCACCTAAAATTATACTGACATTTTTCTTACTTGCTTGTTCCTTTCCTTGTCCCCTGTTAAATTCCACATGCAGAGACATTCTTGTTTATTACCTCCAGCATGAGAATAGCACCTGCACATAGCAAGTGCTCAGTAAGGTAAGTGATAGATGAATAAATAAAAATTCACTTCAGGCTATGACTACAAAATGTCATAAACTTTCCCAGCTCCCTAGTTTTACATAAATGTGAAAGTCAATGAATTTTGAGTCCTTCACCAGTCGGGAATTTTGGCTCTGTTGTATAGCCCTCAGGCAAACGTCTGTCCTCTGTTAGGGCTCACTGGTGAAAACCTCTGACTTTAACCTAGATGGTCAAGCTTATTAGGTTCAGCTATTCTGAAGCCTGGATGTGTGACATGGACCTTAGGAAGTCTTGGGTTCCAAGAGAAGATTTAATGCAAGTTGATTTATCCAAGCTGAGTGAACCAGAAAAATACAGAGGCATAATTGGTAGCCATTAACATTTGGTGAAAAGAGTGATAGATTGTATCTAAATGTTTGTGTTATTTTAAACCTCTCTCATAATTGCATGTTATTTTAATTCCTAGTGGTGAGTGACACTTGCTTGGTAAAATCCCATCTGCTTTCTTCTGCCTTCCGGAGCAGCTGCGTATTACTAGAGGAAATTACAAACCAAGCTGAATGGTTTCACTTTAAATTCATGACCACAAAACTGAAATGGGCCTTATCACAGTATAGGACTCCTACTATGCTTCTTTAGTTGAATAATATTCCCATGCCCCTAACCAACTGTCTCAAACATTTTTTCTCTTTTTATTTTCTTTTAAAGATTCTTTTATTTATTTGAGAGAGAGAGAGAGAAAGTGAGTAGAGGGAATGGCCAGAGGGAGACAATCTTCAAGCAGACTCCCTGCTGAGCATGCAGCCCAACCCATGGCTGGATCTCATGACCCATGAGATCATGACCTCATGACCTTGAGCCAGATGCTTAACCACCTGAGCCACTCAGGCACCTCTGTGTCCTCTTTTTAAATCTCTTCCCCATACATGTTTCACTGAGATTGTAGAAGCCATAAATTAGATACACTGTGCCTGCCCCTTCTTTTTCCCTTTCTGTTACAGGAGGAAAAAAAAATATTTTTCTTTGTTGTGGACTGAATTATGTGCACCTCCAAAATTCATATGTTGAAGTCCTAACCCCCAGTACCTCAGAATGTGACTGCTATAAAATGAATGTTTGTGTACCCCATCCCCCTACCCTACCTAATTCCCAATGTGATGACGCTTGGAGGTAGAGCATTCGGGAGGTAATTAAGTCATGAGGACAGAACCCTCATAATGGATTAGTGCCCTCAGAAAATTGGCCAAAGAGAACTCCCTTGCCCCTTTACCATGTGAGAACACAGTGTAAAGTTAACTGCCTGTGAACCAGAGAAGACGCTCTTACCAGACACAAGCTCTGCCTGTGCCTTGATCTTGGACTTTGATCATCCAGAACTATAAGAAACAGATGTTGTTTAAGCCACCTAGACTATGGTATTTTTTTCTTCAAATGAATAGGTTTTATTTCCATAAAATATTATTCCTTGTATTTGATGATAGTCCCTACAATATTTGGATCATTCATATTCAATGTACACTTGCTATTTTGAATTGTGAATGTGGGGTCAAAAATTCTGGTAAAGCTGAGATTTTTACTCATTATATTAAATAGGTAAAGTGTTTTATTCAACCTGTTGAAAATATGACTGGAGATAAGGGATAAGAAAGTCATAAGTTTTGAATTTCTCCAAATCAAGTTTAGTTTTTTCCTGAATCCCCATCCTTCTGGGCTGGGAACAGGTTCAACCAGAGGACCCAGAGGGGAGTTTCTTACCCTTCCTTCAGGACTGAAGGAAAGCTCATGTCTTCCTATACCTTCCAGAACACTGGTCACAGCTAACATATTCACTGTCCAAATCCAGAAATTATGGGACTCAAAAAATCTTGAGCTGAATTTGTAGACAGGGTCTTTAGCAAAACAAGTCCCCAGGATTTAAATCTCTCAGGGACACCACACTGTTGTTTCTCTCCGAGATGTTGCCTTTCCTAGAATTCTGTATGGAAATCTCCTCAGCTCCTTCTCCCTGTGGCTCCATGTCTGTGACATCTGCTTTTGCTCTCCTTCCATTTTTTAAAAAGATTTTATTTATTTATTTGAGAGAGAGAGAGGATGAGAGAGAAAGAGAGCATGAGAGAGAAGAGGTCAGAGGAAGAAGCAGACGCCCTGCCAAGCAGGGAGCCTGATGTGGGACTCGATCCTGGGACTCCAGGATCATGACCTGAGCCAAAGACAGTCGCCAAACCAACTGAGCCACCCAGGCGCCCCCCAGCTTTTTTAAAGATTTTATACTTCTTCCATTTTTATAAGACTAGGTAGAATCTACTGGACTTTCCTTTAGAAGCTTCTTTAAAAACAAAACCAAAAAAAGCCTCGAATTTGGCCAAGTTTTTTTTTGTTTGTTTTGGTTTGGTTTGGTTTTGGTTCTGTTTTTTTTTGTTTTGTTTTGTTTTTAAGTGAGATTGAGGCAAGACAAAGTTCTAGGTATAGATGAAAAAAGAAATTATCTACAATTTTATTTATTTATCCAATAAAAATGTATTAAGTTTCCAGTCTCTATCAGGCACATTTCTAGACATCAGGTACAGCAATAAACAAAACAATATTTCTGTCAGCACAGAGCTCATATTTTATGGAGAAGACAATGCATAAGAAAATTCATTTGTTTGCTTATTCAATCAATGATAGGTGCTTTGAAGAAAAGTACTGGAGAGTAAAGGAAGAAATAACAATGAAAGTAAAAGGTAGGTTGCAATGTCAGGAAAAACGTTGCATTACATGAAGACCTGAATAAAACGATGGGAGAAGACATGTAAATATAGAGGAAAAGAAATCATTCCGGGACAATGGAAAAAGCAAGCCTCAAGGTCGTCATCTTGGCATGCTCAAGGACCAGCAAGGGAGCCAGTGTGGCTAAAGGAGAACATGCAAGGCAAGAAGGCCAGAGAATTACTTGGGTCCTAATCATGGAGAGACTTTTAGGTCAAAAGGCGAGCTCTCAATGTATTCTGAGTGCAATGGAAGCCTTAAAAAGCACTCATTTCATTGTTGCTTCCAAGGTTTATACACAGATATGACTCAAGTTGACCAAAAACTGAATACTTGTCAATTTTTTATAGTATCCTAATCATTAAATTGTATAGCTTGGACCAGGAGAGGGAAACAAGGATGTGTTGATCATTGTGTAGTATGGATCCATTTTCATTTCTTTTGGTGGACAATTAGTACACCCTTCAAACCGACCAAATTTCTTGAAGTATCCTATTAAAATTTCCTTCCCTATATTTTTATCCTTATTGTTTTTTGGTTGTGGTGCATCTGAAACCCCTATTATTTTGATGTTGGATCTCCCATAATTATCTTCTAATTTTCATTTATTTTCACTCTTATTTTGCTTCTGTTTTTTAATTGAGGTATCACTGACCTATAACATTATATTAGCTTTAGGTGTACAAAATGATGTGATATATGTACATATTGTAAAATGATCACTACAATAAATTTAGCATCCATCACTTCATGCACACAGTAATAACTTTTATTCCTGTGATGAAGGCTTTTAAGATCTACTCTCCTAGCAATTAAAATATACAATACAGTATTGTTAACTATAGCACAATGTTGTACGTTACATGTCCTGGACTTATTTATCTTTTAAAAAAAAAATTTTTTTTAAGATTTTATTTATTTATTTGACAGAGAGAGATCACAAGCAGGCAGAGAGGCAGGCAGAGAGAGAGGGGGAAGCAGGCTCCCCGCTGAGCAGAGAGCCCGATGCGGGGCTCGATCCCAGGACCCTGAGATCATGACCTGAGCTGAAGGCAGAGGTTAACCCACTGAGCCACCCAGGCGCCCCCATATTCATCTTTTAACTAGAAGTTTGTACCCCCACCAATCTCAGCCTCCAGCAAATGCCAAGTTGTTATCTATATCTACAAGTTCAGTTTTTTGTTTGGGTTGGGTTTTGTTTTTTTTTGTTTTCTGTGTGTTTCTTTGTTTGTTGTTTTTAAGATTCCATATATAAGTAGGATCTATTGTATTTTTCTTACAGCAGCTTGAATGGACTTAGACAGTAACTACATTTGAACACAGGGTCTTTATGGAGATAATTAATTTAAAATGATTACATTACACTGGCCCCTAACCCAATATGACTGGTGTCCCAGAGACATGCATGCACAGAGTAAGACCACCTGAACACCCAAAGAAAAGACAGATGTACAGGCAAAGGAAAGAGGTCCATCTCTCACAACCCTCAGAAGGAACCAACCCTATTGACAACTTGATCTCAATTTCCAGTCTCTGGAACTGAGAAAATATGTTTCTGTTATTTCAACCACCTAGTCCATGGCACCTTGTTACGGCAGCCCTAGAACACTAATATGTTGCTCTCATCATAATATGTACCAGAAGACAATCTCTTCAACTGTGGTTTGGTGCACATGTCTTCGTCTTCTCTTGTGACTGCTTTCTGTTATCTACTCTCTCTTGAATCACCAATCTTTTCCTCTCTCCTGGATAATTCTTCATCAGTGTGGAAACCCTCATTTGATCCTCTGTCCAGCCACCATTTGATGTCTTGTATCTATACCTACACCATTGTGGCCCCTTCAATTCACTACTCTGAGCAAATCTAGTCTGGTTCTAGCCCTGCTCATGCCACACAGTCTTGTAAAGGTCACTTGTCTCCCTGCTACTCTATGCTGTGGAAAATTCTGTCTTCATCTCACAGAACCTCAGCATTATTCAGTAGAGTTGTTTTTTCCCCTTCCAGTAACACTTCCTTCCCTTAGCTCCCAGGACGCCACCCTCCTGTTTTTTCTTCCCACCTTTGTGGAGGAGTCACAATGTACTAGGGTAAGACAAATTGCCAGAGGTGACAGAAAGCCTCCACAAACTTGTTCTTCAATAATAATCAGTGCCCTGGAATGCATGAGATTAGTGTCCCCTATAACAATATCATAAAGTGCATGAAAAAAAAGAGGCCACTCCAGTTTCATGGCCTCAAAATTATGTATAATGTCTAATATGAAAATGTGATTAGTTTATTACAGAGGTAGATAAGTCCTAGACAGGTCAGTTGATGTTGCATTTTGTATGATGTCCTGTCTGATGAGATGAAAGTCAAAATTTAGCTTTGCAATAAAATGAATTTCAGATTTGTAAGAAACACCTTCTGAGCCCAGATCTTCTAGAAAGTGGAGTCAGAAGTAAGGTTTCAGTTCCTAATATTTGTATGAAAGGTGCACAGTCCGGACAGTGAGGTGAGGAAAAAGGTAAAACTAGGCAAGGAAATATATGACACACTGCTGCATGACACATGACAACACTTGCCATCAGCTGGAGAACAACCTGCGTGCCTGTCCACATGCAAGACTCGGGGTAGTCCACAGCAAAGGGTGAGTTTATTTGCTCAGCTCCCTCCTACATCCCATTTCTCGCTGTCCAAGGTTCTCCCTGCAGGCAGGTAACTCCCACACTCTGGCTCTTGTTGTATGGCCACACGGGAGCCAATCCCCACATCACCTAGTGTTCCTCCGAGTCTGAAAGTGGAAAGGCAATTCAGTATGAGTGAGTCATCCAGTGAAAGAGGGGGAGGAGTCAGAAAATCTGAGACAGGACAAACCTGCCTGCAATCTTTGCCTTTCTCTGTAACTTCCTTAAGATGGGTCATCCAGACTAAGATTTAGTACCTCCAGAATTAGTTACCTCATGTCGTTAGGAAGTTTTAACTTGAGTTAAAATCTGACTCCTAATGATCATGCTTTTATTGCTGCTGTCTATGATACTTGCCTTAAGTGCCAGGCAGTGGACTGAGCACATCACTGATGTTGTCTCATGTATGCCTTACACGAGCCCTGTGAGGTATGTATGGCTGTCTTTAGGAAACAGATGAGGGTAATCAAGCTTAAATACATCAACTAGCAGAGCCAGGTTTTCACAGCTATTGAAGGGTGAGCTAGCACATGAAACAGAGCTGCCTGAGTTTAGACTGAACTGCTGTGCTAGACTATTACCCTTCACAGCCCTATTGCTCAGGATTTCTTCCCCGAATGACACAGAGATTACCATCTCATCAAAAATACAACCCTTCAATATCAGAGGTAGCTCTCATGGCCTAAGCCATGACCCAATAGCCCATTCTTTATTTTCATGATTACCTCAGTCAAGCCATGTTAGTCCTTTAAAGGTTCTCGGAGATCATCTCTTCATATAGCCATTTCCCACCTTTGAGTACAAATGAGGAGAAAAAAAAAAAAGTCATCCTATTTTTTTTTTTTTTTATGTCTTTATTTGAGAGAGAGAGAGATCACAAGTAGGCAGAGAGGCAGGCAGAGAGATGGGAGAAGCAGGCTCCCTGCTGAGCAGAGAGCCCCATGCGGGGCTTGATCCCAGGACCCTGAGATCATGACCCGAGCTGACAGCAGAGGCTTAACCCACTGAGCCACCCAGGTTCCCCAAAAGTTCCTATTTTAATTTGGTCTTTCTGCAAATAACACCACACACATACACACACACACACACACATACACACACACTTCAGTGTTCTCCCATGGCACCGTACTAGAACCTGATACAGAGGAATTTACATCTGCACTTCACAGCTTGTTTTGTTTTGTTTTACAACATTTAGAATTGTTTTTGTGTTTCTAGCAGAACTATTGTTACTATATTAAATTCATTTACAATGCTCCTATTTTGTTTCCAGAAAATTCGGATTTTCCAAGGGTTGTGTCAAACTAATTGCCAAACCCCAGAACAAGAAAATTAATGTTAGAATAATATTTCCTGTGTATTTGAAAAGTTATAACTTCTACATGGTCACAATCTTCATTAGTTAAATCTCTGATAAGTACAGCACATTGAGTCATTCAAAGTAAAAGTTACATTTTAGAATGGAAAAACACAGGAAATAGGGGATAGAGCTCTGCAAACTTTGCTTCCAATCTCAGCTCCGTAACTTACTAGACGAGTGCTCTCAGTAAAAGTTACTCCAATTAGCTTACCTTTCTGTTGACCAATTGAGGGTAATGGTTTCCATCTCTCAGGATCTGGGGAAAGATGAACACAAGATACAATAGTTCTTTTTTTTTTTTTTTTTTTTTTTAAGATTTTATTTATTTATTTGAGAGAGACAGAGAGAGCAAGTGCATGAGAGGGGAGAAGTCAGAGGGAGGTGCAGACTCCCCATGGAGCTGGGAGCCCGATACGGGACTCGATACCAGGACTCTGGGATCATGACCTGAGCTGAAGGCAATCGCCCAACCAACTGGGCCACCCAGGCACCCCAACAATAGTTCTTGACTCAACTTTAATAGTCAAAATGGACTCTATTTTTGATGATAGCTATTCTTACTATATCTTCATAACATTTAAAGTAAGCAAGTTTTGTGGTCCTTAATATTACCATTAATATATTTAATATGAAAACATTCACCTTATCAAATTCAAATCTCAAGTTCTCCTCACCATACTTGGCAGCTTTATCCATTTTTTAGGCAAATTAATGCAAAATATATCTATATAGCTACATATTCAGAGATGTCCCCTGGAAATTAATAATGCCCCACATATATTGTTAGGTATTCCATGAGAAAAGTTCCAAAATCAATTGATGTGGGAAAACACATAATATTCCCTTTTGAAAATTCACATGTACAATGCCATAATAAAGGCTCAGAGATTCCTTATAGTAAAAAACTGACTTAAATTTGTGTTAATCCAATGTCTTTTGGAAATTATTTGGCCAGAAAATATTTTATTTTCATAGAACATCTATTACTAACTCTCTGGATATTATTGTTACATGGGACCCAATTTGGGAACATTTCATTAGAACATGTATAGATGGAGTGTCTGTAGGAACTACAGAAAAGCTGAATGGAAATAATTATTTGGAGTGTGCTTCCCTGATGTAGGGAACTCTTAGTCACAATGTAATTATATGGCACTAGCACAGTGTGTTTCTCAAGGAAGTCATTTTCATGCAGATTACTGGTGGAAAATACAACAGCATAGTATGCATAAGGCAATTCTATTGGCTCTGGCACTGTGAAAGCAATCTGTTCACTTTGGTAATGCCCATTCGAATTTTGCTACAGTTTGTTTTTAGTAATATTGGTTTAATTTGTGATTCTATATGTCAAATACTCCTTTGCCTTTTATTTTTTTAATATTATATTTATTTACTTGACAGAGAAACACAGTGAGAGAGGGAACACAAAAGGGGGGAGTGAAAAAGGGAAAAGCAGGCTTCCCACAGAGCAGGGAGACTGGTGTGGGGCCCAATCCCAGGACCCCAGGATCACGACCTGAGCCAAAGGCAGACACTTAACGACTGAGCCACCCAGGCACCCCCTGTTTTGCCTTTAATTTTTTTTTTAAGATTTCATTTATTTATTTGAGAGAGAGAGAGAGTGAAAGAATGAAAGAGAGCATGAGAGAGGAGAAGGTCAGAAGGAGAAGTAGACTCCCTGTGGAGCTGGGAGCCTGATGCGGGACTCGATCCCAGGACTCTGGGATCACAACTGAAGGCAGTGGCTTAACCAACTGAGCCACCCAGGCACCCCATGTTGCCTTTTAAAGATTTTTTATTTATTTATTTGACAGAGATCACAAGTAGGCAGAGAGGCAGGGAGAGAGGGCTGGGAAAGCAGGCTCCCCGCCGAGCAGAGAGCCTCCCAGAACCCTGAGATCATGACCTGAGCCGAAGGCAGAGGCTATGGTTTGCCTTTTAAAAGTACACAGTCACACCAGGAAATTTCATAAATTTTGTAAAGGTAGTTCCTACTTCCTAGCTGATCAGCAAAGGTGAGCAGGCAAAGACACAGACTTGGAGCCAGAGACCTAGCACAGGGTCAAGCTTTGTTACTCATGAGCTATCATACCCTTTGGAGATCAGTTTCCCATCTGTGAGTCTGGACAAGATAACCTACATGGTACCATTGCACATAGTGATAAATTCTATATACACATAAAGTGTTAGTATCAAAGTCAATATTGCTAGAAAACAGAGACTAAAGTTCTACATATGTGTATAAGCAAGAAATAACAATCGTTATATGTTTGAGAGGGATTCTGTTCCTCTTTGCTCATATTTCTTTTTTTTTTTAATATTTTATTTATTTATTTGACAGAGAGAGATCACAAGCAGGCAGAGAGACAGGCAGAGGGAGAGGAGGAAGCAGGCTCCCTGCTGAGCAGAGAGCCCGATGCGGGACTCGATCCCAGGACTCTGAGATCATGACCTGAGCCGAAGGCAGCGGCTTAACCTACTGAGCCACCCAGGCGCCCCTTTGCTCTACTCTATTCCTCAAAATGGATCTGTATCTGAGGATGAATTTCAGCCTTTCACATGGCTCATCACATAAAAATTGATCCACCTGATCAGGGAGAAGTCGGTGTCTGACATCCATTGGCCTCCGGTCATCTATTTGTTATGATTTCCCTGGGACTTCAGTGCCCATCTCCTTACTCTCTGCTCATGGCTTTCTGCACTCCCAGGTGGCTTCACTGGGCAGGCTGGGACTCTTGGGGGTAGGGGAAAGTGAAAGAAGCCTGCAGTTTGGGGCGGATAATTTCAATTCAGAGATGACATTATTAGCAACCCTATTTTCTTGCTCCAAATGCAAGCTACATTCTCCAGTCTAGCTCCACCACCAATAAAAATAACATCTTTCATTTTTTGGCATCCTACTTCCCACCCCCCATCCCCACCCAAGGAGAAAGAATGTGATTGGCTCTTCAGAGAGGAATCTAGTGACAAAGAGCATTACTTATAAAAACCACATATCAAGTCTATAACAAAAAAGACAGACCATACCAAGCATTGTTGAGGATGTGGAGAATATGGACCCTCATATGTGCTGGTGGGAATGTAAAACGGTATAGTTCCCTTGTTGTTTTGGGAAAGAATTCAGCTATTTCTGAAAATGTTAAACAGGAACTTACTGTTACCCAATAATTCCACCCCTGTAAATTCACCCAAGAAAAACAAAAGCATGTATCCACACAAAGATATGTATGTAAAAGTTCTTGGCATTCTTATCCATAATAGACCAAAATTGGAGACACTCCAAATGTCTGTCAAGAGATAAATGTGTTAGGATACGTTAGGGGCATCTGGTGGACCCCACCAGAGAAGCATGAGGCTCTTGATCTTGGGCTTGTGAGCTCAAGTCCCCAGTTGGATATGGAGATTACTTAAAAAAAAAAAAGCACTTTGAAATAAAAAGAGATAAATGCATTAAAATGTTATATTCATTATGGAATGCTATTTAGCTAATAAGCAATGAACTACTGATATGTGCTAAAACATGAATGAATCTCAAAAGTATTATGCCAAAGAAACTAGATGAGAAAGCCCACATATGTGATTCTATTGATGCCAAGTGATCAAAAAGGGCAAATTCATAGAGTTGGAGAGGTTCCATAGAGTTCTGTGGTTCCTAAGGCTGTGGAAGGGGTAGGAATTAACTGAAAATAGGCAAACGGGATTTTGGGGGGGCGGATAAAAATGTTCTAAAATTGAATTGTGGTGATAATTGCACAAACTCTGTATATTTACTAAAAATCACTGAATTATACTTATAATCAGTGAGTTTTATAGTATGTAAATGAAAACTGAACAAAGCTGCTAAAAATTAGCAAAGCCACATAATATTTTAAACTGGTGTGCTAAATATAACTATTGAAACTTAGGAATTTTATTTGAAAATATGCCTTCACCACATCTCCTTCTTTCTCCGGCACCTGCTGTCTGCGTGACGTTGCTTTGTTCCATCATCGAAAGGTCCTTGTGGGTGCCTGAGTCTGTAATGTTACGGCCCAGTTGGAACCTGGGGGTGGAAGCGAGCGAGGGAGGCAAGAACGACAGCTTCTGGGAAGCAAAATAAGCTACCGTCAGCTCCATGCTGGACCAGAGCACCTGCTGTCTAAACCGTCTGGAGGAGAAGAATGATCACGTCCATGCCTGCCCCCAGGAACTTCTTGAGTCCAACCTGCAGACACGCCATGAGTTGCAGCAGCAGCTCTGGAAGGCCCCTAGTGATCCCAGTCCTTAGGCTCTAGAAGCCCTTCAGTCAGCCCTAACCCTGCTTCCCTGGGCTTGGGGCTGTGGTCTGGGCACTCACCATCTAGCTTAGATATCTTCTCAAGGGCTGTCCCACAGGTCCTCGGGTGGGTTTGCCTGCTCGGGCCATCCTTCTCTTACTACCCTTGGTGTGACTGGGCTGGCCGCCACCACCCAGCGTCTCTTCTTGGGATCAGGTCTGGGACAGCCTACCTGGCCAGCTTACCCCATCCCAGGGCATTCCCCACTCCGCATCTACATTAAATGGGTTTCTAACACAAAACAAGGAAGAGAGGAAGCGAAAAAGGAAAAGAAGAGAGGAGAGCAGAGGAAGAAGGAAGGGAAGGGAAGAGAAGAGAAAAATGAAGAGGCTTTCAAGCAGTATTCGAGTTCTTTGGATGATTATTGTCTTGCGCCATTTAAAATATCATAATAATTGTACAAGAGGATCCAGGCAGGTGAAAATTTTGCTACCAGTAAAATACAGCCAGCTGGATTTTTGAACTCATCTACAGGCAGCTCCCATTTGCAGGTCCATTTTGTAGCCCCTTCACAGCTGAGTGAAAGGATCCAATGGTACTCCTTACCCCGGAAGCTCTTTCAACTTGGAGTTCCAGGAGAGTAGTAAATTTGGAGAAATCCTATTTTTTCAGAATTTTCTTAATTTTGATATGAAATGGGTATATACATCTCAGTAAAATAATAGTTTTATATCTACAACACCTTGAAGAGTGATACCTTACATTTTGCATGACTTACTTTTGTTTTTGAAATCAAGAAAATGGTTTATAAAGCTAGGCAGAGGTCTGATTCAATAAATCTATAATTTATTAAACAATACTTCTGAAGCATAAGGGCCATGCCCAGAATACTTATTTTCTCCAGGGCTCTCACTGGTAGATTTAGGCACATTAATAATAATGGAAGTATTTTTCATGTACTATAGGCTGCAATGACAGACTATGACCTAAATCTTATAGTCTGTAAGCTAGATGAGTAGATAGTCAACACCAAACCTGGAAAGCAGTTACTTAGGTTCAGTTGTTATTTTCCTCATGCTCCATGACTGCAAATGCAGACAGAAACTGACTATGAAGTTGTTAAAGTGAGTTTGAAAATGATCATCAGAAACAAGAAGTAAAACACTGACGGCTAATGAGCTACCAATAATTAAAACATTGTGGAGCAGGGACACCTGGGTGGCTCAGTTGGTTAAGCAGCTGCCTTTGGCTCAGGTCATGATCCCAGTGTCCTGGGATCGAGTCCCACATCGGGCTTGTTGCTCGGCAGGGAGCCTGCTTCTCCCTCTGTCTCTGCCTGCCATTCTGTCTGCCTGTGCTCGCTCTCGCTCCCTCTCTCTGTCAAATAAATAAAATCTTTTTTTTTAAAAAAAAAAAAAACCTCTATAAAAAAAAAACATTGTGGAGCAAAGTTCCCCAAAAAGAGAGATTCTAGAATTATTGAAGGAGAGAACCATGGGCAAGGATCTCCACCTCTGCACTGAAGCATCTCGTAAATCTTAAACTCCACCCCCGATGGTCAGACAGGTGAAAAATGATCTAGCAAGAGCTTTCCACTAGCAGCTAGTAAGTGTGTTCCATAAAACATTTTGAGGAATCAAGGCAGAACATTTATAGGCACAATGTGACTTTTTCTTTTTATTTATTTTTTTTAAAGATTTTATTTATTTATTTGACAGAGAGAGATTACAAGTAGGCAGAGAGGCAGGCAGAGATAGAGAGGAGGAAGCAGGCTCCCTGCTGAGCAGAGAGCCCGATGCGGGACTCAATCCCAGGACCCTGGGATCACGACCCGAGCCGAAGGCAGCGGCTTAACGCACTGAGCCACCCAGGCGCCCCACAATGTGACTTTTTAAAAGACTTCATGCTCCCCCCACCTTTTTTTTCTGTATTCTGGAAAATTAAAAGCTACTCCCTGAGTTGTACATGAAAATTACTTTTATACACACAGCAAAGTTGTCAGATCCATTCAGGATGGTTTTTTATGGGATGTATTTCTTTTTCTCCATGACATAATAAGGCCTAAGACTTCCTTGCTTAGAAATCCTTGAAGCTGTTTTATATCTTTAAAACTTTTAATGGTGGAATTACACCTCACATAAAATCTACCGTCCTATTTTTAAGCATACAGTTTAGTAGTGTTAACCCTGTGCACCCATTGTGCAACCCATCTCCAGAATTTTTTTCATCTTGTAAACCTTAAACTCTATCATCTTGTAAAACTGAACACTAACTCCTTATTTCTACCTCCCTACAGTCCCTGGCAGCACCATTCCACTTTCTGTCTCTACGAATATAACTACTCTAGGTACTTCATTAAAGAGAACCTTACAGTATCTGTCTTTGTGACGTTTATTTCATTTTGCATGTCTTCAAGCTTCAACCATGTCATAGCACACATCAGTACATCATTCCTTTTAAAGTTGAGTAATAGTCCAATGTATGTATATACTACATTTTGTTTATCCATTTATGTGTCAGTGGACCTTGGGCTGCTTCCACCTCTTGAATATTGTGGATAATAATCCTAGGAACATGGGTGTACAACTATCTCTTTGGTATTCTGCTTTCAGTTCTTTGGGATTTACCCAGAAGTAAAATTGCTGGTAATTTTATTTTTAATTTTTGGAGGAACCGCCATACTGTTATCCATAATGCTTGCACCATTTTACATTCCCACCAACAGTGTACATGGTTTCCAGTGTCTCCATACCCTCATCAACACTTGTTCTTTTCTGTTTGATTTTTTAATAGTAGTCATCTTAATGGATATGACATGTTATTGCATTGTGGTTTTGATTTATATTTTCTTAATGATTAGTGATATTGAGCCTCTTGTCATATGCTTGTTGGTTTTGAAACTTTAAAGTTAAAAAATATGGCCAATTGTTACAGGTCAACTATTTTGCCTGTAGATTCCCATTAACCATGCTATTTGTTCAGTGAACATCCTTTCTTTGGAAGCATTTTCAAGAAATAATGGCTTGGAACACACACACACATCTGCAATAAAAAGACATGTCAAAGTTTTGTGCTTTTTAAATATATTTTTTAAAGTATTTATTTATTTGACACAGAGAGAGAGCACAAGTAGGCAGAGCACTAGGCAGAGGGGAGAGGGGCTCCATCCCAGGGCCCTGGGATCATGACCTGAGCCAAAGTCACCGACTGAATCACTGAGACACACCAGTCCTGTGCTTTTAACAGGAAACACCACAATCATCTTAACAAGCACCTTTCATAAAAGAATCTGTTACAAATAAGCAAAGCCTGATGGCTGGAAGAGTAGGTAAAATTCTGTTCTCACACCTGGGTTGATGGTTGTGTTAATTTGCTACTGTTGCCATAATGAAGTTCTTTTTTTTTTTTTTTAAATATTTTATTTATTTATTTGACAGACAGAGATCACAAGTAGGCAGAGAGGCAGGCAGAGAGAGAAGTGGAAGCAGGCTCCCTGCTGAGCAGAGAGCCCGATGTGGGGCTTGATCCCAGGACCCTGGGATCATGACCTGAGCCGAAAGCAGAGGCTTTAACCCACTGAGCCACCCAGGCGCCCCGCCATAATGAAGTTCTATGGGGTGGCTTAAACAGTAGAAATTTACTTTCTCGTGGTTCTGGGCACTAGATGTCCAAGATCAAATTGTCACCAGGGTTGATTTTTTTCCAAGGCTTCGCTCCTTGGCTTGTAGATGGCCCTCTTCTCCCTGAATCTTCATCTGCTCTTCCTTGTGTGTATGTTGTGTCCTTATCTCTTCTTATAAAGGCACCAGTCATTGTGTTAAGGCCCACTCTAATGACCTCAATACCTTAACTATCCTTTTAAAGTCCTATCTCCACATACAGCTCTGAGGTACACATGGATAGGATTTCAACATATGAATTTTGGGGAGACATAACTAGCTGTAGCGGATGAAGAGAAGATAACACACGTCTGGCTGGAGTCCAGCTGAGAGACCAGACTCCAAATCCAGCTGGGAGGAAAGCCGTGGGGCAAAGTCTGTTAAGGAAAACTAATACCCTACTCAAAAGGTTAAAGATGGCCTTCATAACATTGTGTGGGATTGTGAATGAAGAGTCCCTAGGGTCAAGAAAAACAGAATCTGTCTTCTTGGAACAGCAAAAAGGGTGACCCTAGAGAGAAGAAGGAGTCACTCTCTTTTGTATTCCTATGGTGGTGTTTCTTCCAATGACTTACACCAACTACCAACAAAAGATTTGCTTCTAACCTGTTGTGGGTTGCCCTTCATGGCTTTGTCTCTTCCTCAGCCTTGCATCCTACTCATTTTGTTCTTTTTCTGTGTGGTTTACTTGGGTTACTACCTCAGAAGAGATGCATTTTCTTTTGGGGGATACATTAATATTTGTATTGTGGGTTAAACTGCCCATCAGGCAAAAACATGAATGTAACCCATTACCTAAGTAACAGAATCTTTCATGCATCATGGAATCCATTTCAGTCTTATTATCATAAAAGACCTCCATGGATTAGCTTTCTGAGCAGGTAGTACCTGTTGGAAGTTGAATTTATTTAAATAAATATGTATCTTCTACATAAATATTAGTAATAAATTTAACCAAAGAGGTGAAAGATCTCAACACTGAATATTATAAGACACAGATGAAAGAAACCAAAGCCACAAACAAATGGAAATATAATCCAGTCTCACAAACTGGTAGAATTAATAATGTTAAAATGTCCCTACTACCCAGAGAAATCTACAGATTCACTGCAATTCCTATCAGAACTCCCCAATGGCATCTTTTACAATCCTACTATTACCATGAAAGACCCCTAATAGCCAAAAGTAATCTTAAGAAAGCCAGCAGCATCACACTTTCTAACTTCAAGCTATCCTACACAGCTATAGCAATCAAAACAGTATGGTATTGGCATAAAAAACAGACACAAAGATCAGTGGAACAGAATAGAGCACCCAGAAGTAAACCCATGCATATATGGTTAATTAGTTTTTGACAAAGGAGCCAAAGAGGCACAGTGGGGAAAGAGCAGTTTCTTTAATAAATGGTGTTGGGAAAACTGGACAGTCATATGCAAAAGAATGAAATGGGACCACTCTTTTACACCATACACAAAAATCAACCTAAAATGGATGAAAAAGACTTGAATGTAAGATCTGAAACCATAAAGTTCCTAGAAGAAGACACAGGGTAAGCTCCTTGATATTGGGCTTGGCAATGATTTTTGGGTTTGACACCCAAGTAAACCACACAGAAAAAGAACAAATAAGCAAGAGGGACTACAAACTAAAAAGCTTCTGTACAGCAAAGGAGACCATCCACAAAATAAAAAGCAACCTGTGGAACAAGAAAAAATATTAGTAAATCACATATCCAATAAGGAGTTACTATACAAAATATATAAAGAACACAGATAGCTCAATAACAAAAAAACAAATTAACTCAAAAATTAAAAAAGGTCTTGATTAAACATTTTTCTGAAGAAGACACACAAATGGCCAACAGATACATGAAAAGATCCTCAACATCACTAATCCTTAGGGAATGGCAATCAAAACCACGGTGAGATATCACCTCATACCTGTTAGAATGGTTATTATCAAAAAAACAAAAGGTACGTGCTGATGAAGATGCGGATAAAAGGAAACCTTTTGCACTGTTGGGGGGAATGTAAATTGTTGCAGCAGCCACTTTGAAAAACATTATGGAGATTCCTTAAAAAATTAAAAATTGAACTACATTATGATCCCACAATCTCAATTCTCATTACATATCCAAAGGAAATGAAAGTAAGATATTGAAGAGATATGTGCACTCTCAGGTTTATTGCAGCATTATTCACAATAACCAAGATATGGAAACAACCTAAGTGTTTGTCGGTGAATCAAAAGATTGAATTATATATCTATATAGTATGGAATATTATATATAATATATAAATTATATAATTTTAATTATAAATATATATCATTATATTGTTACATAATATATATTTATTACATAAATTAAATATCATATACATAGTATGGAATATTATATAAAATATGGTATATTATTCACCCTGAGAAAAAGGAAATCCTGCTCTTTACAACAGCATAGATAGACTTTGAGGGCATTATGCTAAGTGAAAGGAGTCAGACAGAGAGACAACTACTGCATGGAATCACTTATACGTGGAATCTAAAGAAGAATTTGAAGTCACAGAAATAGCAGAAAAATGGCTCCAGTGGTAGAGGCTGGGAAATGAGGGAAATAGGGAAAAGTTGGTAAATTTGGTAAATTTCCAGCCGTAAGATGAATAAATTCTGGGGATCTAATGTCAAACATGGTGACTATGGTTGATAACATTGTATTGTATAAATAGAATTTGTTAGGAGAGTAGATTTAAATGTTCTCACCAAAAAGTAAAAAAGATAAAAATGTGAAGCAATGGATGTTATGAGTAACTAGATGGGCAGATTCCTTTTACAATGCATGTATTTATCAAATCATCACAATATGCGCTTTTAAATCTTACAATTTCTGGGCGCCTGGGTGGCTCAGTGGGTTGAGCCGCTGCCTTCAGCTCAGGTCATGATCTCAGGGTGCTGGGATCGAGTCCCGCATCGGGCTCTCTGCTCAGCGGGGAGCCTGCTTCCCTCTCTCTCTCTCTCCGCCTGCCTCTCTGTCTACTTGTGATTTCTCTCTGTCAAATAAATAAATAAAATCTTTAAAAAAAAAAAAATCTTACAATTTCATTTGTCAAGTATACCTCAATAAGATGAAAAAATGTATGTGTAATGTATGTATATCTGTGTGTGTGTGCGTGCGTGTGTGCGTGTGTGTGTGCAATTTAAGGACATGGGTCTGATTGACCTTTATTTCTAAAATTAAATATGTATTTAAGGGTGCCTGGGTCTCTCAGTTGATTAAGCTTCCGACTCTTGATTTCAGTTCAGGTTTTGTTTTTGTTTTTTCCCAAAGATTTTATTTATTTGAGAGAAAGAGAGTGAGAGTGTGAGAGAGAGCACGAACAGGGGTTTGAGGGAAGAAGAAGAAGAAGACTCCCTGCTCAGCAGGGAGCCCACCCCACTGGGGCTCGATCCTAGGACCCTGGAATCATGACCTGAGCCAAAGGCAAATGCTTAACAAACCGAACCAGCCATGTACCCCTCAGCTCAGGTCTTGATCTCAGGGTCATGAGTTCAAGCCCTGTCTTGGAGCCTACTTAAAAAATAATAAATAAGTTAAATAAACAAAAAAATAAATATGTATTTTATACCTGCTAAGCAGTTATGCATAAGAATTCTAACATTACTTGGGGCACCTGGGTGGCTCAGTGGGTTAAGGCTTCTGCCTTCAGCTCAGGTCATGATCCTAGGGTCCTGGGATCAAGCGCCACATTGGGCTCTCTGCTCAGCGGGGAGCCTGCTTCCTCCCCTCTCTCTGCCTGCCTCTCTGCCTACTTGTGATCTCTGTCTGTCAAATAAATAAATAAATTCTTAAAAAAAAAAAAGAAGCCTAATATTCCATTGTTGCTCAAATAAACACAAGTGGATATATTACTCCGGGACCCAGAAAATTGGAAAGATAGTCCATGCTCATGAATTGGAAAAGAATTAATGTTAAAATGTCCACACTACCCAAAGCATCCTACAGATTCTGTTTATATCGAAATGGCAAAGCAGGGCTTCCTGGGTAGCTCAGTCAGTTAAACATCCAACTCTTGATCTTAGCTCGGGTCTTGATCTCAGGGTCATGAATTCAAGCCATGCTGGGTGTGAAGCCTACTTTAAAAAAAAAAAAATGGCAAAACAGACACAAAAGTTTCGAACTGACCAGATGGGGGTGAGTCACTGTTTATGTTTTATTTGGTTCTACTACTTCCCCTCTGAAATTGTGTGGGAGAGTCTTAAGTAGTGGCCTGGAGAGTTTAATTTCTGCAAGGCCAGTCCTAGCCAGCCTTGACAGGCCCATCTCCTTATTCACATCCTTGAGGCATCTTGGCACACTCTGGAGCCCTGTGAAGCTTGGGTAAACTTCTGTTTATAACCAGGACTGTTTATAACCGGCTTCCCACGCATGGCCTGTGGCCCCCAAAGCAGGAAGTTCTAACCATAGCCTTCATATGCCCTTTCCTTTACTTACTGCTTGTGGCTCAGTTTCAGTTCTCAAGGATATGCTTCTGAATGAGAATAACAATTGCAGTCTCATTTTTAGACCAAAAAATGGGCTAATGAGGGATTAATTCAACTCAATGCAAGACCAAAGCTCTCCAGCCCTCATTCACCTTCTCATTATCTCAGGAGGAGGCTTAGTCCTGGCCCTATAGGCCCCTGCCCTGGGTGAGCTCCCCCAAGACACTCAGGGCCCAGAGTGTGGTGTCTTTCAACTCACAGATGAGCTCCTCTTCCAACACAATCTGAGGTCCGGACATTTTCTCCTTCCCCAAATTCTGGTCTGTGATCAGCAAAAGCAGTCTAAGGTAGCAGTGGGGCTCATAGTAGGGCAGTGTCGCTGTGGTACTTACTCAGGCTGCTAAGCACTACACAGATTTTGCACACAGCATGGTAGATATGAGGAAGGCAGAGGACAGAAATGGTGGGAGTCAGGCCAGCTCAGGAGCATCCCTGGCCACCCCATGGATAACATGATCCCTGGGTACATGTCTTCCTCCCTCAGGAGGAAGGGACACTGTACATGAGGCTGTCTGGGAAAGAGGGCAGTCATAGACTCCAGGTAGTCACAGAAACAAGCTCCAGTAGTAGGTTTTTGTCTGGGTTGGAAATACGGATGTGGACTGCAAAATGAAGAGAAAATGTAACTTCTTGATGTATACATTTTGTGGTATTTTTGAAAGTGATCTGATTATTCTATGATATGGCAATGCTTGATTCTGAGATCCTGGTATCAGAGGGAGGGAGAAAAGAAGGGAGAAAGGAGAAAGGGTTTTAAAAGGACATGCTAGGGGCGCCTGGGTGGCTCAGTGGGTTAAGCCTCTGCCTTTGGCCCAGGTCATGATCCCAGGGTCCTGGGATCGAGCCCCACACTGGGCTCTCTGCTCAGCAGGAAGCCTGCTTCCCTCTCTCTCTCTCTGCCTGCCTCTCTGCCTACTTGTGATCTCCATCTATCAAATAAATAAATAAAATCTTAAAAAAAAAAAGGACATGCTAATTAGAATTCTAATATCATACTATGCACTGCAATTAAGGAAAGGAGTCTGAACCCCAGACCTGCTTTAAATCACATTTCCCCTAATTAACCTTCAGTTTTGGGCACTATCTATTGTCTCTGTCAACTTCCTTTTTTATTAAACAGTCACCTCAGAAAACCTGGTCTAGCTTCTACTTTCCCTTACGGAGTAGAAAGGTTTTATTTAACTGACAGGTTAGGAGAAAGATCTTCATTGACACAGATTAGCCCTGGCTGAAACCTACTTTGAAGGACGATTGAGCAATATTGCCTAATCCCATGATGCCGGTGTTACATGAAGTCAACATTTTATTTACTCATTAACAACCATTTACTGAGCACCTACTTTTGCATGCAGTGTTCTGGATTGTGAGTCTACACCAATGAATGAGACCAACCAGGTGCCTGAGGTTATGCACTCACTATCCTTGTGAAAGAAGACAGTCCACTGACAAGTAATCAAATGAATAATAATAATAACAATAATGGGTACTATGAAACATTTTAAAGAGTGTCATGATTGAGAGTGTTGTAGGTGTTACATCATATGGGACAACCAGGAAAGGCCCTCTGATGAGGTGACATTTGAACAGACCGTGAATGGAAGAAGGAATGTGCCTGGTGTTTTCAGGCAGCAGGAAAAGCAAGCCCGTGTGGCTGGGGGTTAATGAGACATGGTCAGGGAGGTCTGAGAAGTCCTGTTTGCTGTCTTCTTCTGTTACCCAGGAGTCAAAAGAGCCACAGCTTGTGAATAGGTATGGGAGGTGCCCTGGGTAGAGAACAGCTCCAGGAGCAGCAGCAGAGCTGGGGAAGTGGAGATCACCCAGGCGGGTGATCTAACTGGGGTGAGGTGTGCGCCCAGCATCATGGAGCCCTGAGAATGCACATGGCACTTGAGTGTTCTGCACCAAGGAGAGGCTCCAGTCCTCCTATCCTACACCCTTCAACCCTGCCCTTCCTCTGCACTTAGAAGAGAACTTATGAATCACTTCGGCACTAGCCCCAGGTCCTAACCTGAGTTCATCTGCCATAGCAGTACCACTTTGTCTGCAGATTTTTGTCCTGTTTTTTCTAGATAGTATTCTCTTTACAACATGGAGAACATTGCCTATTATCTCTCTCTTCCCGTTTTCTTCACCGAGTAATAGGCACATGCAATAGACAATGTTGGAATGTGTTTTAAGAATTTTTAAATTGGGGCACGTGGCTGGCTCAGTTAGTGGAGCATACAATTCTTGATCTCAGGGTAGTGAGTTCGAGCCCCATGTTGGGAATAAAGATTACTTTTAAAAATCTTAAAAAAAAAAAAAAAAAAAAAAGGTGCCTGGGTGGCTCAGTCGTTAAGTGTCTGCTTTTGGCTCAGGTCATGATCCTAGGATCCTGGTATCAAGTCCCATACTGAGCTCCCTGCTTCTCCCTCTCCCATTTTTCCCAGCTCTTATTCCCTTTCCCTCTGTGCTCCTCTCTGTCAAATAAATAAATAAATCTTTTAAAAAATCTTTTAAAAAGTTTTTAATAGAAAAAAAGTTAGAAAAGCACTTTCTTTCTTTTTTTTTTTTTAATTTTTTATAAACATATATTTTTATCCCCAGGGGTACAGGTCTGTGAATCACCAGGTTTACAGAAAAGCACTTTCTTTTTTTTTTTTTTTTTTTTTAAAGATTTATTTATTTATTTATTTGACTATTTGACAGAGAGAAATCACAAGTAGATGGAGAGGCAGGCAGAGAGAGAGAGGGAAGCAGGCTCCCTGCCGAGCAGAGAGCCCGATGCGGGACTCGATCCCAGGACCCTGAGATCATGACCTGAGCCGAAGGCAGCGGCTTAACCCACTGAGCCACCCAGGCGCCCAGAAAAGCACTTTCTTAAAGAAAAAAAATGTAATATCTTTTTCTGATTTCTTGAACTTAGTTGTGTTTGGTACATGACATTTGCACAGAAACACAGGGGTGACACCCTCTGAACCTTCCAAAAGGCAAAACTTGGTCACTTGCTTCTTCCACCACAACCTGAAACTATAATTTAAGGCAAGTCGATCCAAGCCGCAAGTGTGTGAATGCCTGCTGATACTAGCAAACATTTTGTTTTTGAGTTCTTCAAAGATTTGACATTTCATTTTTAAACCTTTTTTATTTGAGTATAAGTGACACACAATGTTTCAGGTGTACAACATAGTGATTGAACTTCTTTATACCTTATGCTATGCTCACTGCAAGTGTAGCTAACACCTGTCCTCATACAACGCTATTAAAATCTCATTGACTATATTCCTTATGCTGTGCCTTTCATCCCCGTGACATACTCATTCCATACTTGGAAGCCCGTATCTCTTACTACCCTTCACTCATTTTACTTATCCCACAGCCGCCTTCCCTCTGGCAACCATCAGTTTTTTGTCTGTATTCATGGGTCTGATTCTGTTCTTTGTTTGTTCATTTGGTTTTAGATTCCATATGTGAGTGAAATCATGTGTTATTTGCCTTTCTCAGTCCGACTTACTTCACTTAGCATAATGAAGTCACCTCAAATATCATTCTTTTTTATGTCTGTGCAATATCCCATTGTGTATATATACCACATCATTATGCATTCATCTACCAAGGGACACTTAGGTTGCTTCCATATCTTGGCTATTTAAATAATGCTGCAATATATATAAGGGCTCATATATCTTTTTTAATTAGTGTTTTTGTTTCTTTGCGTAAATACCCAGTAGTGGAATTGTTGGATCATATGGTATTTCTATTTTCAATTTTTGGAGGAACCTCTATACTCTTTTCAGTGGCTGCACCAATTTACATTCCCACTAAGAGTCTATGAGGTTTCTTTCTCTTCACAACCTCATCAACATTTGTCATGTTTTTGTTATTTTTTCATCTTCTTGATTTTAGCCATTCTGGCATGTGTAAGGTGCTATCTCATTGTGGTTTTGATTTGCAACTCTCTCATGATGAGTGATGTTGAGCATCTTTTCATGCGTCTTTTGGACATGTGTATTTTTTCTTTGGAAAAATTCCTATTCAGGTCCTCTGATTTCTTGATTTTTTTTTTTTTTTTATGTTGAGTTGTACACATTCTTCTTATGTTTTGGATATTAACCTCTTATCAGATACATCATTTCCAAATATATTCTCCCATTCGGTAGATTGCCTTTTTGTTATGTTGGTGGTTTCCTTCACTGTGTAAAAGCTTTAGAGGACTTGACACTTCAAATGAGTTAACCGAAATGGAAAAGTGGAAAACAGAGGAATATATTTTAAACCAATGATGTACAAAAATAATGTGACCCATGGAGCGCCTGTGTGGCTCAGTCGGTTAAGTGTCTGCCTTCAGCTAAGGTGATGATCTCAGGGTCGAACCCTGCACCAGGCTCTCTGCTCATCAGAAAGCCTGATTCTCTCTCTCCCTCTGCCAATAGTCCCACCCCGATTTGTGCTGGCTCCTCTCCCTCTCTTGCTCTCTCTCAAATAAATAAAATCTTAAAAAAAAAAAATAATGTACCCTATGGAAATACCTAAAAGTCTTACACTTGACTGATGTATCCTGTGGCCATTGCGTGATAAGTAAATAAATAAACATTTAAAAATAAATAAGCAAATAAAATTGAATATGGAGTCCAAGGAAAAGCTGCAAAGTTGTATGTGACACAGCCCACCCAAGTAGAATATGAAAATGAAATGTTAAGCTCTTACCTGAGTTGCCTTGGCAGCTCTCAGTAGGCAGAGAAACTGCATGGGATCAGGGGTCATGTGGAATATGGCTGTACCCACTATCAAAATATTTACCAGAGGAGGGATCAAAGATCAAGGATGGTTCACATGCAGGTGCTAACAGCTGCAGAGACTTTGTGCTCAGTACGTCCCTGAACAATTTAG
This sequence comes from Mustela lutreola, assembly GCF_030435805.1. NCBI lineage: Eukaryota > Metazoa > Chordata > Mammalia > Carnivora > Mustelidae > Mustela > Mustela lutreola. Next base: position 80,806,341 of record NC_081292.1, read on the forward strand.
CACTTTGGCTAAATTAGTTCCCCTGGGCAGAAGTTCATCTTGCTTTTTAAAGAAGTCCGTTAATAATCAATATAGCCAGAGCTTTCCAACATCCTTTAATTCTAAGTAGCAATAACTGCTTGGAGACTTGTCAGGGACCTCAAACAGGAGAATATCAGCAACACAGAAGCCTGGAGACCTGTTTAGTAATGGTCCATAAATCCCAGGTTCTGAGTGTGCTGCCAGTCAGCAAAATAGGATTGACAGTAGTAATCCATTAATAGAAACCAGCTCCAAGAATGATCAATACTTTCTAAGCGAACTGACCTCTACAAACTCAAATCTGAACATGCCCTGTCTTAAATCTACCATCATTTATTTATATACCATAACATGAAACTTGTAGTGCTTTAAGACAGTATTGGTGGGCAGTGAAAAATAATTTGAACAAAGAGAAATTACAGTTCAAATATGGGTATCATAATGTTGAATGCTTATTAATTAAAACTGCCTTTGGAAATTATTGGCAATAAAATTTTAATAACTTATACAATGTTAATATTGGATAATTTTAAATTACTAATATAGTATATTGAGTGACCTTACATAAAAAAATGTAAAAAATTTAGTTGCAAAATATATTTATAGTAGCATATAATATTTTATGATTTTAAGAAAAAGTATGAGGCTGAAGAGAGAAAAAAAGGGTTAGGGAAAGTGATCAACGATTGAGTTTAAATCATTCTAAAAGCATGGTTCCTTTAACTACCTAAGTCATGATAGTATCTTCTCCAGATTATATTGGATTCTTTTGATGAAGTAAATTCTAAAAGTAGCCTATTTAATATTAAGAACAAAAATCACGAGTCCTAGTTGTGTAACCTAGCCAAAGAGCACAATAAAATTAAACGTGAGCTTTGGGATGAAAAAAATAAGGTCCCTGAGAGTGTGAATGACTTAGTGGAGGTCAAACAGAGAATCCTGCTGAGCAGAGTCTTGAAAACAAATCCTCAGACAGGTGCTAGTAAACCTTCAGTGGTGCCAGACCGTCTGCAATAAATTAAATCATTCCTCCTCCTCTCCATTTGGAAAATAAGAGCCTGCTTGACAAACAGCTAAGTGAAACCCTCGCTCTTAGGGTGAAAATCCACTTTTTAAATTCACCTATGTCATTTATTTTGCTTAGCTCTTCTGCCAAGTTGTGGAGTTGTTTTGATGAGAACTTGCAATATTCATACAAAACAAGACAGGAGATTGTTTTTAATCTTTGTTCATGAAGTTTTTTTCTTTTTAATTCCATTGTTTTTTAGTCTTAAATACAAAGAAAAAAATGGGGGACAGTATATTCACTCATATTTAAAAAGCACTGTTATCAGTGCGATCTAGATCTGTAAGTTCTCAGTTAAGATTTCACACTTATTGTTAGAATATTTTTTTGGTAGTAGACATCTGGGAACAAATGAAGACAATTATCTCTCCATTTTAAGGTACATGTGGTCAGTGTGAGTGTATTAAAGATTCATTAATAAGTTTATCTATGACCTTATCTTAAAAGAATAAAATAATCCTTCCTTTAAAAATTCTAAATTTTTATTTTAAAAATATGATAATATCCAAAAAGGGTCCTAATGCCTTGGTTATATACTAAATGTTTTTAGATTTTTTACAGTTAGTACCTTCCTGGGAAATCAGTTAGCCCATAGTCCATTCCAGTGTTTGTGATATGGATCACATTACAATATTCTTACTTTTAACTGAAATTTCTTACTTCAACCATAGATCACTTGCAGCTAGGGAATACGTGTTTATTTATTTACTTTTTTAAAGATTTTATTTATTCATTTGAGAGAGAGAGAAAGATGCAGAGAGAGCACAAGCAGGGGGAGAGGCAGAGGGAGAGGGAAAAGCAGACTCCCCGCTGAGTTGGGAGCCTGACCTAGGGGCTCCATCCTAGGACCTGGAGCTCATTACTGGAGAGGAAGGCAGACACTGAACCATCTGAACCACCCAGGTGCCCCAGGATAAATGTTTAGAAGTAACTACACAGTAATAGCATGTGCTCACATTCATTTTTAAAACTGTCTTAGTTCACAAACTGGCACAGAGTTTCTCTGTGGATATATAAAATTAACATTCAACTTCCAAATACTGAATAACACATAATTTTAAAATTGCATTTGAGACTTAAGTAGAATTTCTAAATAAGTAGATGTGCATGGGCTCCTTGGAGCAAGTGTTATCTCAAAGAGTGCTGACCTCACAGCAACAAGATGCCTGCCTCTTGCTCCCCTTGCAGTTGCTGACAGGATGTCTCTCCTGTGATCTCCTCTTCCTATGCTCCCCTTCCTCCCTACTCTTGTTGGGTGAATGGTTGATGGTGCCAAATGAGTTGGAAGATTACTTTATTTGAATGCATGTTTAGCTAATTTTCTTAAACATTTCAGAGCAGATGTTTTCAACTGATATGCAAAAACAGAAACCAAAAAGGCATCACAAATCCTGAATATGACATAAGATCAAAAAATATTTATAAATATTTAAAGCCATTATTAAACAATTTCAGGATTAGAAAGCTTCTTTAAGATTCTGCACCAGTTCCAAAGTGTGGGTATTTTTCCTATACCACCAACTCAGGTACCAATTCTCTGATATCAGTTGGGTGTCCTACAATTCAAGTCATTTCTGATACTACTTACTGGGAAACCGTGTCAGATCCTACAGGTTAAGGGCTCCATCCTACAAGACTGCCCCTCCCCCCAATTTCCATTGCCAATCACACCGTCCAGTCTTTCCCCTTGCCCCAGAGTTTAAGGGGTGGAACTGAAAGTTTCAACCCTCTAATCATGTTGGTGTCCGTAGCAACCACCTACCCCATATTTAGGGGATTTGCAAAAGTCACCTCAGGAACATAAACTCAGTTGTGGTTGAAACGTACTTGTTACGAGTAAAAAGACAAGCAAAAGCTTCAAAATGATTTCAGGAACTGAAGACGAGAGACCAAATATAGCAAAAGATGCTCCCATTGTTTTATTGCTTAGGAAATTTCAAGAGTTTTAGGAGCTCTGTGCCGGAATCAGGGACAAAGACCAAATACGTATTTATTATAAATTACAATAGCACAGTCCACTCCCTAGTCTCCAGGGAGGGAAGAGGGCCTAGAGGTTGAATCAATCACCAACGGCCAGTGACTTAATATTCATGCTTATGTAATAAAGCCTACACATAAACCCGAAAGGTTGGCGTTTGTGGAGATTTTAGGTTTATGAACATGCGGAGGCTCACAGAAAGTGGCAAGCTCAGAGAGGACATAGAAGCTCCATGCTTCTTCCCTGTGCCTTACCCTCTTCCATCTGGCTATTCCTGAGTTATATCCTTTATAATAAACTGGTGTTCTAGTAAGTAAAACCCTTCTCTGAGTTTTGTGAATCACTTTAGCATACTCTCAAACCTGAGGTCATCAATGGAACCTCTTATCTACAGCCCAGTTGGTCAGAAGCACAGGTAACAATCTGGACTTGCAACTGGCATCCAAACTGTGTGGGCAGGTAGCCTTGTTGGGACTGAGTCTTTAATCTGTGGGATCTGACATGTCTTCAGGTGCACAGTGCCAGAGGTTACTTGAATTTTAGAACACCAAACTGGTATCAGAAAATTGTTTGGCAGTGTGGGGAAAATAGCTCCCTCCAACCCCACACAAATAAACAAAAAAAGTAGTAGGTATGCCTGTGTGGCTCAGATGGTTAAATGTCTGCCTTTGGCTCAGGTTATGATCCTGGTATTCTGGGACTGAGCCCCACATTGGGCTCTGTGCTCAGCGGGGAGTCTGCTTCTCCCTCTGCCCCTCACCCAACTCTTGTGCTCTCTCTCTCTCAAATAAATGAAAATTTTAAAAAAAGCTTTTAGGGACGCCTGGGTGGCTCAGTTGGTTAAGCAGCTGCCTTCGGCTCAGGTCATGATCCCAGCGTCCTGGGATCGAGTCCCACATCGGGCTCCTTGCTCCACAGGGAGCCTGCTTCTCCCTCTGCCTCTGCCTGCCACTCTGTCTGCCTGTGCTTGCTTTCTCCCCCTCTCTCTCTGATAAATAAATAAAAAAAAAAATTAAAAAAAAAAAATAAAAAATAAAAAAAGCTTTTAGTGTACACACACACACACAAATAACATTTAGAAAAGTCTGGATCCTTTTAAAATGCACATATTAATTGAAATAAAGAGCAAAATGAAGGAATTCATGCAGAAATACCAAGAAGATTTTTGAAAGTTGGCAATATTAACAATATATATTATTAATTACACTTTGTTAATATATAAAAAAGTATATAGGAATGGTTTATGCTGTGTTGTATATATGCTGTATTGTCTATATATAATATATGCTAAGTAAATTATCTTTATTTTTATATGTACTTTTTTGTTTAGTTAAAGTGCAGATACCTAAGATCCTGATTCAACCACCCCGTGCATAGGGAGGTAAGAGCTTTATTTCTATGGCTGCTATTCAATATCTGTCATTGTGACAGTAATATCTTAAAAAATGATTCCGATAACCTGATAGAGACACCCAGATTCCAGGTGGCAGAGTGTATTTCACACCATTTTTTAACTGAAGCATAAATGACATATGATATTCTATTGGCTCCATGTGTACATCATGGTGATCCAATATTTTTGTACTTTACAAATGATGCCCATGGTAAGTCTCATTCCCATCTCTCACCACACGAACTTATTGCATTATTGACTATATTCCCTATGCTGTACATTATATCCCCACAGCTTATTTATTTTTTTAAATATTTTATTTATTTATTTGACAGAGAGAGAGAGAGAGAGAGATCACAAGTAGGCAGAGAGGCAGGCAGAGAGAGGGGGAACCAGGTTCCCCGCTGAGCAGAGAGCCCGATGCGGGGCTCAATCCCAGACCCCGAGATCATGACCTGAGCTGAAAGCAGAGGCCCAGCCCACTGAGCCACCCAGGCACCCCAGCTTATTTATTTTATAATTGGAAGTTTGTACCTCTTCATCCCCATCACCTCTCTCTCTCCTGACCCCCACCCCTCTGGCAGCCACCAGTCCCTTTCCTGTATCTATGAGTCCATTTCTGTTTCCTTTAGTTGACTTGTTTGTTTTTAGATTTCACATATAAGTGAAATGATAGGGTGTTTTTCTTTGTCTGACTCATTTTACTTGGCACAATATGTTTTAGGTCTGTTCATGTTCTCACAAATAGCAAGATATCATTCTTTTATTTATGGTTAATCTTCTGTTATATATACACCATAGTTTCATTATTCCTTCATCAGTGGGTTTGCTTCCATATGTTGGCTATTGTAAATAATGCTGTAATAAGCATAAAGTGCATATACCTCCTCAAATTGGTGTTTTTGTTTTCTTTGTATAAATACTCAAAATTGCCAGACATTATGGTAGTTCAATTTTTAATTTTCAGAGGAACCTCTATACTGCTTTCCACAGTGGCTGTAGCGGTTTACATCCCCATCAACAGGGTACAAGGTTCTCTTTCTCTACACCCTCACCAATATTTTTTTTGTCTTTTTGGTAATGGCTAATTTGACTGTGGTTTTGACTTGCACTTCTCTGATGATTAGTGATGTTGAGCATCTTTTTGTGTCTGTTGTCCCTCTGTATGTCTTCTTTAGAAAACTGCCGATTCAACTCCTTTGTACATTTTTTTAAATCATGTCATTTGTTTTGATATTGAGCTTTTTATATATTTTGGCTGTTAACACATTATAAGATATATAATTTGCAAGTATCTCTTCCCATTCAGTAGTTGTGTTATCATTTTTTTGATGGCTTCCTTTGCTCTGCAAAAACTTTTTGTGTTATATAATCCCTTTGCTTATTTTAGCTTTTGTTGGCCTTATCTGTGGAGACTGGTCCCTGCTGGTGACCCCACAAAGATATGTATATATACTTTTATATATATATACAGCTAAGACTGATGTTAAAGAGCATACTGCCTATGTTTGTCTCCTAGGAGTTTTATAGTTTCAGATGTTATTCAAATCTAATACATTTTGAATATATTTTTGCATATGGTATAAGATAGTGGTCCAATTTCATTCTTTTATATGTAGCTTCCCAGTTTTATCAACATCATTTATTGAAGAAACTGTCTTTTTCCCATTTTATGTTCTTGCCTGCTTTGTCATAAATTGATCATATCTGTGTGGATTTATTTCTGGGCTCTCTTTTCTGTTTCATTCATCTATGTGTCTATTTTCATGCCAATCTCATACTGTTTTGATTACTGCAGCTCTGTAGTATAGTTTGAAATCAGGGCACATGATACCCATGATGGCACATGCCATCAATTGAATCTTTAAATTTATTTGAAGACAGAGCATGAACACAGAACATATTTTCATTTATTTGTGTCATATTCAATTTCTTTCATCAGTGTCTTTTAGTTTTCAGAGTATTGGTCTTTCATGTCCTTGGTTAAATTTATTCCTAGGTATTTCATTCTTTTTGGTGCAACTATAAATGGGATTTTTTTTTCTTAATTTCTCTTTCTGATAGCCCAATAATTGGTCTATAAACACACAACTGATTTATGTATGTTAACTTTTGTATCCTGAGACTTTACTAGATTCTTTTGTTAGTTCTAACAGTTTTGGCAGAGCTTTAGGGTTTTCTATATATAGTATTATGTCATCTGCAAAAAGTGATAGTTTTCTTTCTTCTTTGGATACATTTATTTTTTCTTTCCTAATAATTGTTATGGCTATGTTGTATAAAAGTGGTAAGTGTGGACATCCTTGTCTCGTTCCTGATCTTAGAGAAATAGTTTTCATTCTTTTACTGTTGATTAAGATGCTAGCTATGGGTTTGTTGTAAATGGTTTTTATTATTTTGAGGTACATTCCTTCTACATCCATTTTCTTAGGTTTTTATTGTGAAAAGTTACTAAATTAATCAAATGCTTTTGCTGCACATATTGAGGTAATCATATATTTTTTATCCTTTGTTTTGTTAATGGGGTGTGTCACATTGATTGATTTGTGGATATTGAACCATCCTTGCAACCTTAGAATAAATCTCACTTGGTTGTGGTGTATGATCTTTCCCGTGTACTTCTGAATTCAGTTTTTTAATATTTTGTAGAGGATTTTTGCATCTATATACATAAGGAATATTGCCCTGTAAATGTTGGGGGTGTGTGGTGTTTTCTTCCATTTGGCATAAGGGTGGTTGCAGCCTTGTAAAGGGGTTTGGAAGCATTCCTCTATGGTTTTTTGTTTTTGTTTTGTTTTGTTTTGAATAATTTGAGAGGAGAGATACTAAATTGTTTTTTGAATGTTTGATAGAAGTCACCTATGAAACTATCTGGCCCTGGTCTTTTGTTTTTTGGGAGTTTATAAATTACTGTTTTAGTCTATTCAGATTTTCTATTTCCCCAAAATTCATTCTTGAAAGGTTGTGTGTTTTTAGGAATTAATCCATTTCTTGCAGGTTTTCCATTTTTTTGGCTTCTAATTGTTCATGGTAGTCTCTTATATTCCTTTGTATTTGTGTGGTTTCAACTGTGGCTTTTCGTTCATTTCTTATTTTATTTACTTGGGTCCTCTTTCTTTTTTCTTGATGAGTCTGGCAAGAAACTTATCAATTTTGTTTATCTTTTCAAAGAACCAGTTTTAGTTTGATTTTTTTCTATCAGATCTTAAGTCTCAATTTATTTCTGCTCTGATCTTTACTATTTCCTTCCTTCTAACATTGGGTTTGCTTATTTTTCTTTTTCTAGTTCCTTGAGGTGCCAGGTTAGATTATTTACTTGGGATTTTTCTTATTTCTTAAGTAAGCATGATCTACCCTCTTAGAATTGCTTTTGCCGTGTCCCATAGATTTCAAAAAGTTATGCTCCTTTTCATTTGCCTCAAGGTATTTTTTTTAATTTTTTCTTTGTTTTTTTAATTGACCCATTCGTTGTTTAATATTGTGTTGTTTAGTATCTATGTGTTTGTGTCTTTTCTAGTTTTTTTTTTTTCTTCATATAATTGATTTCCAATGTCATACCACAATGGTCAGAATAGATGCTTGAAATTATTTGTCTTCTTGTATTTATTGAGACTTCTTTTGTGGACTGACATGTGATCTCTCCTGGAGAATGTTCCATCCATACTTCACAACAATGTGTATTCTGCTGGTTTTAGATGGAATGTTCTGTATGTATCAATTAAGTCCAGCTGGTCTAATGTGTTGTTTAGGGCCAGTATTTCCATACTGATTTTCTGTCTAGATGACCTATCCATTGATGAAATTGAATAAGCTATTGAAACCCCCTACTATTATTATATTGCTGTCGACTTCTCCCTTTATGTGTTATTTTTGTTTTTATATATTTAGGTACTCCTATGTCAGGTGCATAAGCATTTACAAATGTTGTCTTCTCTTTGACCCCTTTATCATTACACAATGCCTTTATTTTTGTTTCAAAGTCCATTTTGTCCAATATGAGCTTTTCCAGCTTTTCCTTTATTACCATTTCCATGTAGTATCTTTTTCCATCCTTCCACTTTTGGTCTGTGCATGTTCTTACATATGAAGTAAGTCTCTTATAGGCAGCAAACCTGTTCTTCTATCCATTTAGCCACTCTATGCCTTTTGACTGGAATATTTAGTCCATTTATGTTTTTTAAAAGATTTTATTTACTTATTTGACAGAGGGGAGAGGGAGAGAGAGAGAGCTTATAAGAAGGGGGAGTGGGAGAGGGAGAAGGAGGCTCCCTGCTGAGCAGGGAGACCGATGCAGAGCTAGATCCTAGGACCTGGGGATCATGACCTGAGCAGATGCTTAACTGGCCGAGCCACCCAGGCACCCCTACCTCATTTACAAAGTAATTAGTCATAGATAATAATTTGTTAATTGTTGCCACTTTGTTAACTGCTTTGGGGTTGTTTTGTAACATCAATTTTAATTTTAGAAGAACTCATTATTGAGTTCTTTCTCCAAAGATTGATAAAACACTTAATTTTACAGAAGAATACTATGTTCAATTTAAAATTCACTCCTAAATTTACCTATAAAACAATACAAGATTCAAGGGATATCAAAGTTATTCTGAGGGTTATTTTTTAATATAGAGTAAATCGTGGCCCAGGGAAGTCAGGTGACTTACCCAAGACTATACAACTAACTGGAATATTTCATACAAAACCTCTGTTTATATGTTTTGTTTACGGAAGGATATTTGATCCTAACACTATAAAATGTTACTTGTTTTTCCCGTGGTGATGAAGCAGAGTACATGAGCCTGCTGCTGCCATATCTCCACCCACTTTGGCTAAAGTTGTGCTAAGCAAATAAAGAAATTCACAGCAATTTTATACTAACATTTAAAATGTGACTTAGAGAACTTTCTAAAAGATTATTATGAGTAAACTATGGTACCATCTGCTCAAACAAATGAGGTTTTCTTGCAAGGGTTTTGTCTTTATCAACCTTCATCAAATTTGAGTATGAATAAAGACACGAGATGTCCCAAGACCCAAGGGAAGAAATTAGCAGCAATGTAAATTGGGTTCTCTTTGTGTTTATACTTAGGGAGAAGGGAAAAGTTTTCTTTTTTATGATATAGCAGAATCATTAAGAACCAAATATTAAGGGGTGCCTGGGTGGCTCAGTCATTAAGCGTCTGCCTTTGGCTTGGGTCATGATCCCAGGGTCCTGGGATTAAACCCCACATGGGGCTCCTTGCTCCGCAGGAAGCCTGCTTCTCTCTCTCCCCCTGCTGCTCCCCTTGCTTGTGTTCCCTCTCTTGCTGTGTCTCTGTCAAAAACAAAAACAAAAAAACAAAAACAAATATTAAGGGCGCTTGGGTGACTCAGTGGGTTAAAGCCTCTGCCTTCAGCTCAGGTCATGATCCCAGAGACCTGGGATGGAGCCCCGCATCGGGCACTCTGCTCAGCAGGGAGCCTGCTTCCTCTTCTCTCTCTGCCTGCCTCCCTGCCTAATTGTGATCTCTGTCAAATAAATAAATAAAATCTTAAAAAAAAAAGTACCAAATATTAAAGTTTTTCCTTCCAAGACCATGCATAAACTGTAACTGAGAAACACCTATGTTGCAGAGATACAGAGGTGAACGAGACAGCCCATGCCCTGACCACACAGTTTATATTCGACCACAGGCATCAGAGAGGTGTGCACTGAGTAACACTTTGTTGTTTACTAGTTCAAGACTATATTTCACTGGGCTTCAACTTTCCTACATGTCTAATGAAATTAGTATTAGTTACGTGGAGACATGTAGTTTCGATCATGAAAAGAGATAAAGCATGAAAAGTGAATAATACAAAGTTAGAAATATGGTAAGCTATCAATAAAGATGATTTACTATTATAGATTTCCTTTGTTTTAGGGACCATCATATAGGGATTATCTTTTTTGCCCCCCTCAACCAGACTATATGATATTTTAAGAAAACATTTTATATTAGAATTTTCCTCTTAGTCAAAAACAGCATATGATTATAACTGAAGTAGGCACCAAATATCCAGTGATTAGCTGACTGACCAACTGACTCACTGAATGAAAAGCTATTATTATTGTACATTTTTTATTAGTAGTCAATATTTACTTTTCATCTTTACATTTTAAGTTTAATAGCCACATTAGTTGTGAACTAAAACAGTCTCTTCCCAAAAGATGATGTAGTCATTTAGCATTTTAAATGATACATTATCTTTAAAGAGCAAAATTTTTATAAATATAGAATAATGCCAAAATCACAGGAAATAAAAGAAAAATATAAATTGGAACTCACCAAAATTGAAAACTTTTCTGCACCTAAAGGCACTGTCAACAAAGTCCACAGAATAGGCAAAAATATTTGCCAATGATATATCTGACAAACAACTTATATCTATAATACATAAAACTAAAACTCAACAAGCAACAAAAAATAAACAACCTGACTAAAAATGGGCAAAGAAGACATACAAATGGCCAATAAATATATAAAAAGATGCTCAACATCACCAATCATTAGGGAAATGGAAATCAAAACCACAATGAAACACCAACCAACTGACACTCATTAGGATGGCTATCTTAAGAAAATAAAAACAAAAGCCACAAATGTTGGCAAGAATGTGGAGAAATTGGAACTGTTGTGCATTGCTGGTGTGACAGAAAATGATGCACTTGCTCCCAGTCCACACTCCCATCCTGGTAGAGAGCTGTTTCTTGGTTGCATTTAATTAAGGTATAGGCTTAGTTTTCTGTGACCAATCTATTTTACATTTAATTATAACTTGTTTTTTGATGTGTTATTTGCTTTAGGAATAAAAGATTTTAAGAATAGTAAAGTTGTGAAATTCAAATATACATATTTTTAAGTTTTCCTTTCGGAATGCTCAATTGCCAAGTATATCTACTAGAAGCAAATCAATATCTGATCAAATATTTGCATTATCTGGAAACTAATAAATATTTGGTGCAGAACTAGAGGCTGAGTTTTTCTTTTCTTATCTAATTCATCATTGCCTCAAGTAATTACATTAGACTAAAATTTACAAAAAGAAAAACATAAGGAAATCAATTATCTTGTTTGGATAACTTCATATTTTGATTCATGAAAGAGAATATAAAACTTCACAAATTTATCTTTTAGCAAGGGGGTAATTCTGTTAATATATGGATTATCCCCATCTGTTTTTCTTAGTGAAAATCATTATTTTGACCTTCATTTCTTTACTTCAATAAAAATTGACCTAAGAAATTAGAAATACTAGCCAAAATCTGTGAAAAATAAACTCGATGGTTCTGACAGAGGTGAAATTGCATCTTTGTCTACTGCCTTTAAATTTATGTAATAGGCTACGTGGTGTTTGAGTTTGAACAGAGCTTTGCAGTTTAGGTAAAGACAGACACACAGGCAGACATTAGCTGGGGACAGGGCTGGCCACTTCCCAGCCTTGTCACCTTGGATGTCAGCTCTACTGCATGGTGCTACATCTCCAAGAAAAGATAGTTATTTTTGTAACACTTCGGAAAGTTACATTGATTAAAGAGCAAGGGGTTGGATCACAGAATTAACTGAGAACTACTACAATTTAATCTTCCATTCATCCAGACACTGGACAAGGCACTGGGGGTAACAAAATACATAATAAAGTTAGGGTACCTGTTACTCACAGCTCCCCAGGAGCTTCCAAATCTGGGATCCTGAGCTGTGGCTTACCCTGAGCTCATCTTCCCTGGTACCCCCTCATCTCATATCCTAATGCCCCCGCCCCCAACCCCGCACTGGGCTCCATGTTCTTCTTTGCAAGTACTAAGCACACCTCTCCCTCAGGGCATTTGCACTGCTGTTTCCTTGACTAAAAAACCTACTTGCAGATATGATCTTCATTTCACTCGGGTCTCTGCTCAAATACCAACTCTCAGGTCTTCCAGGCAACAACTATCCGCATTTGGAGACTACACAGTCCAACCCTGAGCCTGCTTTATCTCTGTGGTATTTATCTCTACCTCACGTACCATAAATCTATTTGTTCACTCATTTATTGTCGGTCTTTCCCAGAGAACATAAGCTTTATGAGGGCAGGGACTTTGTTTTGTTCAATGCCATATTCCCACAGATTTAGAACAGTGTGTGAAACGTAGAAATAAGTCAGTCAGTCATTGTTTGGGGAATGAATGAATGCCTGAATGAAGACATAATTCCTGTGGGGAAGACAAATATGTCAAAGTAACTGGAGCACACAGTCCAAGTCCTGTTGGATGGGAGGCCAGAGAAAAGACTCCTCAGATAAGTGACATTTGAGAGGGATCTTGAAGATGAAGAGATAAGTGCTAGGGAGAAAAGGAGGAAAAAAAGAGCATTATATTGCAGGAGGGAAAACAGGAAGGCGCAGAGTTACAACACTGTTAGGTTCAAGGAAAGGTGGAACATCAAGTGTTTCATACACTATGTGGTGTCAAGTGGAGAAATTATAACAGCAGGCACCTAATTCATCACAGGAAGTCAGGCTGCTGGCACATTCAAGCTGGGTAATTTGAGAAGAGTTAACAGACTATTTACAAAGGTGGATCAGGGTTTAAAGACACCAAAAGGGGTAGCACCGCTCCCTGGGAATCCTCTGCTGGCCCTAGGCCTGAAGTGGAAATAGAAGAATGGTTAGATCCAGGGAGAGTTTTCAGAAGAGACACAGCCCACCCTGGGATCTGCCCAGATGCCACTGGGAAAGTTGCGCCTAGATGTTGCCTTCTCCCCAGTCTTCCACCATCTTCAGTGCCTGCCACTAGCTGAATCTAATTGGAAGCTTAAGATGGGAGACTTTTGTTGATGCAGTCCACAGGCTTGCTGGGCGGGCCATGGAACAGGTCAGAGAAAAATTATCAGGGACCATAAGAAGATATCCAGCACAGTAGAACTCTCTTACGGGGAAAAATTCTTCAGAGAGCACCTTTAGATGATTGGTGAGACTCCCAAGTGATGCTCAGGCAACCAAAAACATTATTAGTGCCTGCACAGGCAGCAATAATAGAAGTTTGTTTTACCTCAAAAGTGCATGGGAGAATGTGAGGAGACAGCAAAATCAGGCAGGCGAGAGAACCTTTGTGTCTACCGTAAACAGTATATATAGTTTCTCCCCAAGGATCACAGACCTTTAGCAGCCTGCACATTCCTGAGCAGATCCATGTTTATTTTTTGAGATTATTTTTACTATTATTTTGTGTGCATAATCTCATAAAGGAGCTAGGTTTCATACATGGCACAACTTTTTGTTGTCCTGGCAACCAGTGCAGAAACAGAAGTGTAGAGGCAGAATAGGCCCTAGAATCCCATAAATCTTTTAGGGCTATTAGTTTTCCACAGACTATAAAACTGCCAAGGTTTGTCCAATTTTACCAAGAGTTTTTGGTTCCAAGAGTTGAAACTTTGTAACTTTAAGTTGCAACTTAAAATTATTAAGAAGTGTAGGATTTTTTTTTTTTTCTCCAATGGCCAAAATACGGAGGAATTTATGTAGAAGGTTGTCCCAGTGGGCATGTGGAAGGTGAGCAGAGTGGCCACTTAAGAGGCTGTGAAAATAGATTAGGCAAGAAAGACAATGTCCCCACCTATGACAAAGCCACTGAGAATGCTCTGGGCTGTTCTTGAAAATGTCTGGTTCTACACTTAGGCCACAAATATCATCCTTAATAAATTACTCCAGGCCCGAGTTCACATATCCTTAGTCCCTACATTGTCTGATTTAACATCCGCCCTTTGTTCAACTGTTGCTAATCTCTTACTCTGCATTTTCTGAGGGATTTATTCCTTCTCTTTGAATTTATTTTAAATAGAAGTAATAACTTCTCATTTCTCTCCCATGCAGTGTGACACTGTGATTCTTCTACAGCCCCTGTCTTTCATATACATGCCTTACCATCTGTTATTTTCTTATAACAATTTTTTTATTATGTCAGTCACCATACAGTACATACAGTTTCTGATGTAGTGTTCTAGGATTCATTGTTTGCATATAACACCCAGTGCTCCATGTAATTTGTACCCTCCTTAATACCCAACACTGGGCTCACTCATCCCCCCACCTCCCCTCCCCTCCAAAACCGTCACTTTGATTTCCAGAGTCTGTGGTCTCTCATGGTTTGTCTTCCCCTCTGATCTGTTATTCTCATGAATTAATGATTCTAACTAGCAAATGATGGTTTCACCTTATTAGTTTAAAAGAAAATTTAAAGTTTCTGTCATGTTATATTGGAAGACAGAAAGATGATTTAAAAAAAAAAAAAAAAAAAAAAAAACCTAAATGGTGGGGCACCTGGGTGGCTCAGTCAGTTAAACATCTGCGTTTCACTCAGGTCACGATCCCAGAATTCTGGAATTGAGCCCCACATCGGGCTCCCAGCTCATCGGGGGTATGATTCTCCCTCTGATTCTGCCCCCTTTCCATGCTGACTTGTGCTCTCTGTCTCAAGTAAATAAATCTTAAAAACAAAAACAAACTATATGGCATTCTTTTTTTTTTAAGCAAAAAAGAATACTTCAGAAAACAAATGTTGATTTTTCATTAATTCCTTATTTTCAACTAAGAGCAAAGTAGGGTTCTGGGCTCAAACATGGTAATTTGAGCATTCTGAAAAGGCCAGAGCTTTCATAATACCATCAACATAACCAAAAATCATTGTATAGAACCACCTACTGTCCCACATGCTTATCTGAAAAGGCATGACTTCAAAGGAATGTTGAAATTTAAAAGACCATTGTCTTTTGTAGAGACACTAACTTCCTAGAATTCAATGGTCCTGTTTCCTGTAATTTTCATCTTTGGGAAAACCATGATTTCTATGAGATGTGACATTTATTTATGGCATTAAAAAAATTATCTAACGTGTGCCATTTTCTAATACTTATAAAGGAATAAAGTTATACACTGAGTCACAGATAAAATTCATCAAAGAAATAAAACACAGTTTCATGTACTTTAATATAGCCTATGCATATAAGAATAGTTATTTTAGTGACATGACCTTTCATCAATTTTTAAACATTTTTGATATAACTGGTTAAAACGTTGGACTTTGTGGTACACTGCAAAAGCACTCAACAAAATCCCAATGTACTAAACTTAAGTCATTGCATAGACAACATGCTCATACTCAAATAACATTATTTTTTTATAATATATGCACTTGGATTGCTTGAACCACTCAATTGCTTCTTAGTAGTTTAAAAGAATTGAGGACTCTAATGTGAGATTAAGGGTTAAGTGAGCAATGTTAAATAAAGGAAGGAACCTGTTTCTATTTGAAGAACAATATTTTGCATGTAAGAATCCAGAATAGCTGTGACTAGGTCTTTTATTTTCATTCCATCTAAAATGATAAAGAACAGAAAACCTCAGGTAGCTTATTCAACTCAATTACAATATATTTTTAAAGTTATGAATTTGACTAAAATTTAAAAAAGGAATTGATCTGTTTCTCCAAGAGTGATCCCCAAACCACCTGCATCAGAATTAACTGAGATGTGTATCAAAAATGCCATTTCCAGGCACACGTGAATTACACAGTTGGTTATACGTCTGCCTTTGGCTCAGCTCATGATTTCAGGGTCCAGGGATGGAGCCCCAGATCCAGTTCCCTGCTCAGCAAGGAGAGGCTTCTCCTGCCCTCTCTCTCTCTAAAAAATAAATAAATAAATACACAAATGAAATCTTAAAAAAAAGTCCATTTCCCAAGTGTTCCAGGAAACACTTAGGCACTCCTAAACCCCAGATTTTGGGCTCTTCTGCCATGTAACAACGTTTCTTTTACCTCTGCATATCTACTCTTGATAAACTGCCTTAAGGAACATGTGGTCATGCTATTTCAGTCTCATGAGATACACTTCAAAACAGAAAAGAGAACAAAAACATGAGATGTTCTTTGATCTTTACATCTTGCTCTAGAGTTTCTGTGTGCTTGAAACTTTGTTATATTTTTGTTACAACGCAAATACCTTTCTTCCCTCAGTGCGCTCAACTAAGAAAGTTAGAGTTGTGATTTAGTGCTATTAATAGTATAAGAAAGGGCTGCATGTATAGTCTTCACAAAGTTTGACCATGGGTTTTCTTAACAAACTGATACATTGCACTAATCATGTGCTAGGCAACTTTCTGAGTACTTTACCAGTAGTACTGAGTTACTACTGGTTACACAAACCAATAGTTACACAAACTTCTAGATAAATTTATCAGGTAGGTTATTGTTATCCCCATGACATATTACGAATGAACATTTTTCTGGTTACCTCTTCTGAGAGCATTGTGTCTTAAGCTCTCAGAACTTTGAAACACATCACCAAAACCCAAACAGAATGAATAGTTTTGCTAAGAAGATGGAGAAATTGGTGCCAAAAATTTATCTTGAAGTGCTATTTGGTGTGGAAAATAAATCGACTACTGAAATATCCTTTGCTGGGGGTCCCTTGGAGCTCTGATATAAATTTGGGACATAACAAAGGGAAAGGGATCTCTTTTACACTTCGATAAGAAGCCCCTAAAACTCTGGGTGTTGCCTGAGATCTTGCCACTGAATCTCTGGGGGAGGAGCACAGAATACATAGGTGGCCTGTCACTTCCTCCACACTGTCTAAACAAGCTGCATTCAAGGAATTCAAGGAGGCTGTTGGTCCTCTCTGGAGCCCCAATGACAAGCAAATATCAGGAAAGGAGAGAAGTTAATTTTTAATAAAAGAGGAAATATGTTGCCATGTGGTCATCTACAGAAGTTACACTTTACCTGTATAATAGTAAAATATAACCATGGTCTTTAAGTATTTATTTAAATTGTTCTGCAGGAGAGAGAAGGGAACTTCAAACTGGCAAAGGAAGGACAGGACACAGTTCACATGAAAGTCCCTTGAAGGAGGACGCAGCTTCAAACAACTATGCTTGTGATGGCTTTCCATTCTGGATGGATACAGAAGAGTTTATCTGAAAATTAAACATGTGTGGGACTTTTTCTTTTAACTCTTTGCAATATTCAAATTTAGTAGGAAAGTGGAGGAACATGACATATGGAAAGGAATCAACATCTACTAACAGAAATCAACATTTACTAATGGTTATAAATTATATATTCACCTCCCTCGTTAATGACTTAGGCAATTAAAAAGGATGAGTCAGTGTAGTTTTTCATAGCAGCTAATAAATATTTCAGTTAACTGATTTGATCTTATTTATGATCCCTAAATGATAAAACATAGTATATTAGTCAGGATTCTCCAGAAACAACAGAACAAATTAAAATATATATATGTATCTTTCTCTATATAAACATATATATAAACACTCTCTATATAACACATCTACAAACAGAGCTAGCTAGCTAGCTATTTATTGGAGGAGAGAGAAACAAAGAGATTTATTTTAAGGAACTGGCTCAAGTGACTGTGGGGCCTAGGTGGCCCAAACTTTGCAGGGAGTCTGTCAGACTGGAGACAAGGAAAGAAGTGATGTTGCAGTTCAAGTCCAAAGGCAGTCTGGAGCACAGTTCCTACTTTATCAGGTGGCCTCAATCTTTTTTTTTTTCCTTCCCCTAAGCCCTTCAACTGATTGGATAAGGCCCACTCACATAGTGGAAGATAATCTGCTTTACTCAAAATCTACTGATTTAAATGTCAATCTCCTCTAAAATATACCCTCATAGCAACATCTAGACTGGTGTTTGACCAAATATCTAGGACCATGGCCTACCTAGCCTAGTTGACACATAAAATTAACTATCACAGTAGGAAAATGATCAATAAGGTACTGACAGTTACTCTGTTATTTTAGTAATAGTTCCCTTTTTAATAGAATTTTGGAATTGGAAAGGTTTTTAGAGCTAAAATCAGAGATGTTTAAATTATGGCCCCCAAATCATGTCAGAATCATAAACATCTATGGGCCATAATTCACTGCTATATCCCCAGAGACAAAAACAATCCCTTGTACTTAAGAATGAATTAGTTATATTCCAACATATATCACAACCATGTGTTAGGCATTGTTCCTCACAATTATTATCATTAAATCCTTTTAACTATCTTGAGAAGTGGGTACTCTATTATTTCCATTTTACAGAAAAGTAAAGAGAGTCATAGAGATACAGCGCACATGGCTGTACTGAGCTGAGCTGACATTCAAACTCAGCCCATGTGACTCCGTACCCATATGTTGACAAATGAATCTAGTAGCAGTTTTGTTATTTCTCTGAGTTCTGGGAGACCAGAGCTCCTCAACTCTTCCCCAAAAAGTCTACTGGCTCTGCAATTCTACTCAGAATTCTTCACTATCCTTCATCCTGGCTGGGATGGGCAACAGGTGAAGGTCAGGAAAACTTATTTCACAACCTTATAACCTTCCTTGCAGAAGTGCTCTAGCTCTACATTACTTTTACAATACGACAATACTTGATGCTCATTTTGCAATTCTTACTCTTTTGAGTTCCCCACAAAAAGTCGATTTAATAGTAAAAGTTCTATCATCCTATATTAATAAGGTTTGTAAGATTGTAATTCAATCTTAAATTTATAGTTGTATGAAAAAAAGAAATTTCACCCTATTCATTTAATTTAAGCACAGAAAGGGAAATATTTCTTCTCATGTCTTACCAATTTAATTAGGGTCCCAACATCTACTCCCAGTCTGTGTTTATCCTGGTGTCTTCACAGGCCAGAGTGAGCAACCAAGAATCCTTACAGAATGAGATCCTACAAGACTCATATCAAAAAGGGCTTTGATCTCAGAGGTAATTCACCAGGCATGCTTAGAACTGAGATTAAGACTCTGATAAGAAGATGACACAGACTCCGCCTCTAATCATTTGCCATGTGCCCCTGGGTGGTGGGTAAATGCTTGTCCTCAGATAGGAGAAAGAGGACATGTCCCGGCTACATTTGAGACAAAAGGGAAAGTGGATTGGAGATGGACAAGGTGGACTTTGTTACTCAAATATGTCTTGACCTGGATACACTTGTTTCACATAAATTGAGAGAAGAGAATGCAATATGCCACGCTCCCTTTGGAGGAAATTATGTAAAAGTGTTAGATAGTATAACAAAACAAAACAACAACAAAAAACCCAAAACGTCTCAGTTCTTGCAGCCACAGATGTATTGGCACTAATCAGGAAAGACATATGGATTTTTCTTAGAACATTGTTTTCACAGTATGATCCTGTGAGCTCATTAGAAATGCAAATTCATGTGTCCCATTAGTATCTACTAAGTCAGAATCTTGGAGAACAGAACCCACCAATTGGTTTTAACAAGCTCTCCATCTGATTTTTTTTTCTTCATGTGATTCTTAAGCACAGTGGAGTTTGAGACCTACTGCCTTAGTGAACATTTTTTGTTATACCTCAAACTCAATCTAGAGGTAACATGTGTCCCCTTTCCCACCCATAGAAAACATGGAAAACATGCCATCAGTACAGTCCAAGCAGAAGTGTTAGAGCACTTCTGAGAGAGAGCATAGTGCAAAGCAGTGGTTCTCAAATAATGGATGTTGTTGCACTGAAGATTTGTAGCAAGGCTCTACTGTGGTTCTCAGGATACATCTGTGAGAGGGAGACCCTGCTCTCAGGGAGCTCACATTCTAGCAGGGCAGGACTCACGAGTGCATAAATGGCACAACTTCTCATAGGGATGAGTGCTATGAACAAAATAAAACAAGGGCCTAGGATACAGAGTACGCAGCTAGGACTGGGACAAGAGGGAAAACCTCACTGACGAACTGACTTTTCAGATGAGAAATAAGAGACAGTGAAAGAAAGACAGTAAAATGTAAACTGTGTAGTATGAGTTCTGTTATATACCACACGAACTGTGATTAGTAAGATTCAGGAAAGCATATACACATAATTAGAAAAAGAAGGCTTTCTGGATGATATAAAACCAGAATCAGGTATTTTACCTACAGTGCTGTGAAAGCATTAAATATTCTTAGAAATCAAATGGAATTTATTAATAGAAACTAAACCTGGAGCAACTAGAGGTACAGAAACCAAGAACGACATAAGTGACCACTTGAGGTTCAGCTACAAGGAAGCAGCAGCATTTGGTGCAGAAGAACATGAAACAAAAACTGGGAAGAGGGTCAAAAGAACCCACACAAGAGAAGAAAAATCTGCAATAGATAAATCCAGCGGGCTGAACTTTGTACTAAGTTCTAAGTGAGGAAATATTGAAAGCTAATTTGGAAACACCAATTTAAGAACATTAATATATGTTCTGCATAATTTGTTGTATAAAACTATGTATACTTGAACTTAACTATACAATTCTCATTTTGTAGTAGTCCTTCAATTACATCCTTTTTATAGTCTATATTTATCAAGTTGCATGTTGAACAACCCTTCTAATTTAATTATAATTTTATTACAAACAATAAAAGTGATATGACCTTGAGAGCTCACAGAGATTGGAAGTTGTGAAGGGAAGAAGAGAAAGTGGGGAAGTGAATGCCATTCTCTTACAAAGTGGAGAATCAAGAGGCTGTTTATGAATGATAATGCAAGCAGCATAGCCTTATACACGTTTCCAAAGATTAGAAGATATCATAGAAGCAGTAACTTTACAAGAATAAAATGAAAGCAGCAGCAGTGTAGTAAGGGAACAATTTCCATATTCATTATTGGAAAATGAAAAAGTCTAAATTAGATGATGATCAATAAACAGCAGTTCATGTGTAATTTTAGAATAAGGAAATGATCAGTACAAGAACTTAAAAGGGAATGATTAGAGGTGGTGTCCCGTAAGGAGAGTGGGGCAGAGGTAAGGCAGGCTGGGTAAAGGGACTGTTGGCTTTAAGTTCTTCAAGAAGATTTGTTTTTTATTAACCATGAACATGTCACTTTGATACAGTCTGAACATGGAAATTAAAAAAACACATGTTTTTAGAGATCAGTATAAATAAATATTTGGATTAGTGAACCTGGCAGTGAATTTTAAGTGCACACTGTTCTCATGCTTGGAATCTCACAACTAAGCAATAACCCCTTGTGACAATGATCATCAGTGTGCTGCCCAAGGACAGCAGGCATCAGAATCACCTGGGGCATGTGTCACACATTAAAATCCCTAAGCTCCACCCAGGACCACGAATTCTGAATCTAAGAGAGGGGAGGATGGTGACAATCAGTATTTTTAACATAAGAGGCCTCTGTGAGTATGAATGTCAAAAGACTAAGTCTTCTAGAGTATTTTAAATGTTAAATTCTATAGAATCTGAGGTGACAAGGCCCCTCAGTTTGAGATACAATGATACTTCTTAAATCAACAAATTTTTTCAAATGTAGGTGTAGGAGATAGAGTTAATGCTTGGCTCCATTGCTACTACCTGAATTGATAGCTACCAGAACCCCCGGATCTGCAGTGAAGTGAGAAACGGCACTCTGCATCATGTCGACAGTTATAAGGAGAAGTGGCCCATCTCTAGTCTGCAAGAGCTAGAGCAGCAGCAGTTAAGGTGAAGAGAGGACAGAACAGAGTGTCACCAGGGCCACAGCACATGGGCATCAGAGGCATCCATCCCACGACATCCCAGGACACAAGGGAAGGTGTGTATTTAAAATGAGGCAGGATCTCCAGTTACTGAACTCGTGCAATCTGGTGGCTAAGGACTATTTCTCCTACTACAGTTATTTTTCACTTAGAGTCTTTGATTATCCCTTGCTGGGGCTGGTGTTGCCTGAGAGAAAATGATGAAGAAAGGAGAAGAAGGAAGGGGAGGAGAAAACTGTCAGTGTTTTACTTTACATCAAGATACGGTAAATATTTTTTATCTATCTATCTATCTATATTTAGCAAGACTTAGCAAGCCCAGCTTGTGATTCACATAACATTGTTGACTCTTTTTTTTAAATACTTTGTTGACTCTACAATGGGTCTGATGTTGTTGTATGAAAGGTGAGGAAGAGGAAATGCTTGCCCTCCAAGATTCCATTCAGTTAAGAAAGTAAACAAGTAGACAATCATGAAAGTTATGGAAAGCTGGTGCGACTCTCCTTAGAAAAGTCAGAAATGGTAGTGCACTTTAAGTGGAAATCTCAAAGATTAAAATGAATCCACTAGCAGGCTGCAGCTATAAACGGTTTGAAAGAACTGGAAAGACTGTGGAGACAGATGACTGTGGAGAGGAAGACTGTGGCTACAGCGGTTCTTATCTGGACTGCTCATGAGAATCATCTTTTCAAAAATAATAAAAAAGACTTTAAAAAATAGTAAGAGGTCAGTGAAAATGAGGAAGTAGGCAACTGAAAGCACTCATTCCTCCACAGAAGCATTAAAAAATAAAAAATAAAAAAAAAATCAAAGGAAAACTATCACGGAACCACCTTTGCCAAAGCTCTGGAAAACAGCCACAACTAAATGATGAAAGAAGGACAACTGAAAAATGATAGAAAAGCTTCATGGCATTTTTACTACTGTTGCCACACTCCTTCCCCAGCTCAGCCGTAGTCCTGAAGATGGCCACGCATATTCCCAAAGTGGGACCCTGGTCTCCGGCTCTGGGAGGAACCGGGCAGAACTTATTTGCAAAGAATTGTGTCTCTGTGTTTTAACTTGTGTGGGGCTAACTGAAAGACAGACAGGAAGCACTTGTTTTTGTTTCACCTCAGAGCTCAGGTTGGAAAAGCAGCAGGCAGACCTGAAATCATTCTAAGATGAACTAGCAACCTGTAGTCTCCTGGGACAAAAGATTACAACTGAGGTGCATGACAGAGTGACAAAAAGAGAGAAAGCTGGTGAGAAAATTAGGGTATACAAAAGCACCTTTGTACACTATGGAATTTAGAGGGCCGTGCACATACCCAAGACAGGATATATTCACACAAGAACCAAGAAGGCCTTAAGTTATGACTTCTGGCTGATTTCTGGGCTCAGTGCAAGCAGAATGGGCACTGAGATGTATTTTTAATGACCTGGCTAAGTACTGATAGTACACCAGCATAGAGTCAATGTGCAAAGACTGGGAGAGGTTGTGTGTGTGTGTGTGTCTTTGGCCTTTTTGTTTCGCCTCTTCCCCTTCTCCTCTTCCTTGTTCTTCTCCTTTGTCTTTCCCCCCACCCAAGCTCCTGGTGTTCAAGGAACTTACTCTCAAAACTTCAGCTAGATACAAACTAAAGGAACAGAGGCTTCAGAGACCACACATGACAAAGAACACACACTTAACAAAAATAGTTAAGAAGGGTCACTAACAGGTGCCTGGGTGGCTTTGTTAATTGTCTGCCTTTGGCTCTCAGATCATCATCCCAAGGTCCCGAGATCAAGTGCCACATTGGACTCCCTCCTCAGTGGGGAGTCTGCTTCTCCCTCTACCCTTCCCCGCTGCTCGTGTTCTCTCTCTCTCTTTCTCACTTTTTCTCTCTCGGTCTCAAATAAATAAATAAAATCTATTTTTTTTTTTTTTTAAAGGAAGGGTCACTAAACAAAAAACACCCCACAGCACACAATAAAAACAAATATAAGGGGGAAAAGTCTGATTTCCATATTTACTACATTATACTATTTACAATGTCCAGTTTTTAATAGTGTAGGAGGGTTCCCCTTCCTCTGCATCCTCACCAGCATCTATCATTCCCTGACTTGTTAATTTTAGCCATTCTGACTGGTGTGAGGTGATTATCTTATTGTGGTTTTGATTTGTATTTCCCTGATGCCCAGAGATGTGGAGAACTTTTTCATGTGTCTGTTGGCCATCTGGATGTCTTCTTTGCAGAAATGACTGTTCATGTCCTCTGCCCATTTCTTGATTGGATTATTTTTTCTTTGGGTGTGGAGTTTGATAAGTTGTTTAGAGATTTTGGATACTAGCCCTTTATCTGATATGTCGATTGCAAGTTATCTTCTCCCATTCTGTCAGCTGTCTTTTGGTTTTGTTGACTGTTTCCTTTGCTGTGCAAAACCTGTTAATCTTGATGAAATCCCAATAGTTCATTTTTGTCATTGCATCCCTTGCCTTTGGCGCTGTTCCTAGGAAGAAGTTGCTGTGGCTGAGGTTGAAGAGGTTGCTGCCTGTGTTCTCCTCAAGGATTTGGACGGATTCCTTTCTCACATTGAGGTCCTTCATCCATTTGGAGTCTATTTTCATGTGTGGTATAAGGAAATGGTGCAATTTCATTTTTCTGCATGTGGCTGTCCAATTTTCCCAACACCATTTGTTGAACAGACTTTTTTCCATTGGACATTCTTTCTTGCTTTGTCGAAGATTAGTTGACCATAGAGTTGAGGGTCTATTTCTGGGCTCTCTATTCTGTTCCATTGATCTATGTGTCTGTTTTTTGTTTTTTTTTTAAAGATTTTATTTATTTATTTGACAGAGAGAAATCACAAGTAGATGGAGAGGCAGGCAGAGAGAGAGAGAGAGGGAAGCAGGCTCCCTGCTGAGCAGAGAGCCCAATGCGGGACTCGATCACAGGACCCTGAGATCATGACCTGAGCCGAAGGCAGCGGCTTAACCCACTGAGCCACCCAGGCGCCCTATGTGTCTGTTTTTGTGCCAGTACCATACAGTCTTGATGATGACAGCTTTGTAATAGAGCTTGAAGTCCAGAATTGTGATGCCACCAACTTTAGCTTTCTTTTTCAATACTCCTTTGGCTTAAAATATTAATCTTATGTTGGCCTCACCTCAATAAAAAAAGTAAAACAATAACAATAATAAAGCCTGGACATCAACCCATGTCAATTAAATCAGAATTTTTAAGTGTGGGTTCAGGAACTTTTAAGTTTTGAAAACTGCTCAGGTGATTCTAAGGAATATCCAGATTTGAGAAACACTGGGCTGGATTAGGAAGAATTTGTATTTTATGAATATTTTGTTTGAATGTTATTTTTTTTATACTTAGAGAGGGAAGCCCTTGAAGAGTTCTGAAAAGAACATGAGAAGACACACCTTTAAGATATATGGTAGCATAATAAAGATCACCTGAAGGGGGCTTAGATTGGAATCAGTGAGTTTGAGGGGACTGAGACTGAGGGGCCTAATGCAGTCAAAGCCAGAAAAGACTGAGAGGATCCAAGAAATAAAACACATGTGGAGGTGGAGCACGAGGATAGAGTTTTGACCTTCAGTTTTCTGACTTAGGTAATTGAATTAATAGTATTATCATTAACTAAAAGAAAAACTCCAGGAGATGGAAGTAAGAAGAAATGCTGGATTGCCTTAATTTAGGATGTACTGAGCTCTAGGTAATGTGCTCATAGGACATGCAAGTAGAACCAGGCAAGGGACAGTCAGAACAACTCATCTGAGAGTCCTGTTTATGATGTGCTTATTAGCTTTCCACAACATATCCTCTCTGATACTTAGGAGATTCACAAAAAGACTACAAGGTAACACCAAAAATAAGACTGGCAGCACACCTCACAATAACTTGGAAGGAATTTCTAAAAACAACATCTGAAGCATAAATGGAAATACAATCATAAGCAATAAATTTTTTTGTCACCAAAGCCTAAACTAAAACTTATTCCTTCCCCCAGTGCTTACCTTGTGACTCTGTACTGAGCCTCTTCTTTGAGGAAACATCTAGCCTTCTGTCTTAGTAGTTCTACATTAATTTCTACCACCACTGTGAGGCTCTGAATCCCAGAAATCAAAGAACAAGAATCATCAGAAGGGAAAGAAAGGAGAAGACTGACTCTGAGGTACACATAATTCTAGAAAGTGCCTCTGAAGGGCATCACGAAAAAGACACCAGAGAGAAAAAAGGATTCTCAAGTACTTGACACATCGGCTATGTGTGGAGGGCCTTTGAAGAGCCTAAAAAGATACAATATAGTCTCAAAAGATGAGAGAAGGTTTTTTTTTTTCCCACACTTCTTCTAAGTACAACTAAAAATCCCTGGGCATAACATATAAGAAAACACAAGATGACTCAAAGTTGGAGAGAACAGGCCAAACACGATAGGGGCCTTGGGACCTAAAGGAATGACTCAGCAGTGAGTTCCTGTGTTTTATTTTTACCTTATCCTCCCAGACTGGGTGCTGGAGAAGTTGGCAACCTAGAATAATAAATGAGTGCCAACAAAAAAAAAGTCCCAGGCTAAGCCTGCTCTAGTCAAAAGGTGAAGAGAGAGACAGCCTAACAATACAGAGAACTTTTAATAAACAACTGCTTTCCTGACAAGGTTTTCAGGAAGCCTCTGGGAGCTAGAAAAAGCAAGGAAGGGACTCCCATAGAGGCTCCAGAATGAATATCCTGCTGACACCTTGATTTTAGCCCACTGAGCCTCATTCTCAGAATCCTTACCTCCAGAACTAGACAGTAACAAATCTGTATTGTTTTAAGCCACTAAGATTATGGTAATTTTTTAGGGCATCGATTGGAAACTAATATAGATTTTGGTACCAAGAGTAGGGTGCTGCTATAAAACAATGCCTAAAAATGTAGAAGTTGCTTTAGAATTGGGTAAAGTGTAGAGGTTAGAAGAGTTTTTTTTTCTTTTCTTTTTTAAAGTAGGCTCCAGACCCAAATGGAGCCCACTGTGGGGCTTGAACTCATGACCCTGAGATTAGGAGTCTGATGCCCAACTGACTGAGGAGAATGATAGAAAAAAACTTAAGACTGTCTTGAACAGATTTTTAGTTGAAATACAGATATTAATGACTCTGTTCATAAGGACTCAGAATGAAGTGAAGGGCAAGGTTGAGAAACAAAACAAAACAAAACAAAAGACTGTTAATAGAAACAAAGACATTAAGGCCTTAAAGGAAGTGAGAAAAATATTACTGAGAATTGGAGGAAAAGGGATCTTTGTTACATAGTAGAGTAGCTGGCATAATTTACATTACATAGTGGCTTAGGTGACCTGTTTCCTATTTTTTTGTAGAAAGCAGATTTATAAGTTATGTACTTAAACACTGTTGAAGAAAAGTATATTTCAAGGCACTTGCTAAAGAGAATAAGTAATGCTGTGACTAAAGAGGGGGAAAGAGGTGATCAGAGCCTGAGCTAAACAGGAGACTGAGCTGTTACAAGGACCTGTGGAGATTTACAGCCAAGAACAGGGTGGGGTAAGTGGATGGAACATTCCTACCCAAAAAAACACTAGGGATAGGGGGATTCCGGTTAAACCAACTTGACAGGATTTTTGCTGAAGACAGGTTAACAAAGGTTGGGGATAATGAATTTGATCAGATTATCAAGGGTGGGGATTTTCACTAAACTGACCCAGCAGGATTCTTGCTAACACTAAACTAAATAGGCCAAGGACAGAGCTCAAGGGCAAGGCCTAGTTGAAAGAGGACTCAGAGGAGCCTGACCTAAAGTTTGGTCAAAGGAGAGAGAATTTGTCAATATTTAGCTGAGGTCTTCAAGTAGAGTACTGAAGGTGAAGCAGGCTTTTCTTGCTACCTATAAGTAAAATGTGAGAGGAAAGAGCTAAACTGAAGTAAGAAGTGTTGAGCAAAAAAGGAATTAGGGCTTGATGATTTAGGAAATTTTCATTCTATCCACACTGCCAAAGACGCTAAAATTTAAGAGATTCACTGTTAGGAAAGCATACTCAGAGAGAAAAGCTAAGAGTATGGTTGGATAACCTTTTGGTAGGTACCTCAGAAGGATAGAAAGGTTGTAGTACTCAGTCACACAGAAGCTCTCCCAAGAGTAGGAATTTGATGCATGGATCTCCTCAGCCACCTAAGCAAAAACCAGGAATAGATACAGCATTATGTGGGAATGATTTGTGGAGGAGCCTCTTGTTTAATAGAGTGAAGCTGAGACATACATGAGAGACCCACAAGGATCCTGGCAGAAACACTGAACTGAAATGGGTAAAGACAACAAAATGAAGAAAGGCTGCCCCATGGTCAGACTCCCACAGTTCTTCAGACAGGAAAGAGGCTGATGGATCTACTCAGATGCAGATAACTGCTACCTTTTATGAAAAAAGAAAGAGAATTCCAGGGGATGGAGCCAGGAGTCCAGAAGGCAAAATGAGAAACCAAGGTGAATCAGTGAACACAGATGATTATTTCCAGACTCTAAAACCCAAGGGAATTTGCCCAGTTGGATTTCTAAATTGCTACCAACCAGTAAGTACTTTTCACCTTCCATTTTCTCTTTGAAATGGGAACTTCAGTAACTAGTATCCCAAACTTGTCCTACTATTATATTTCTTGTTTTCTAGTTTCATAAACCTACAGATTGACAGGAATCTTGCCCCAAGATAGATTATGCAAGTTTTAAAAAAATTATACAGAGCATGTTCTTTGACTATAACAGAATGAAACCAGAATCTGATTACAAGAAGATAATAGAAAAAAATTTCAAATTTATAAATTAAACAGTATACTTCTAAATAGCCTACAGATTAAGAAGAAAATATGAAGGACAATTTAAAAAGCACATTAAAGTGAATGAAAATAAAAACATAATATATCAAAATTTGCAGGACACAGCTAAAGCAGCATTTAGAACAAAACTTATAGCACTAAAGTGCTTATATTAGAGGAAAGTCCTAAATATTCTAAGTTCTCACCTCTAAGTACTAGAGGAAGAATGAACTGAAACTGAAGCAGAAGGCAGTAATATAGGTAAGAACAGAAATCCATCAAACTGAAGGCAAAATACAACAGAAAAAAATCAGTAAAACCAAAGATTTTTTGGGTAAAGATTAATAAAACTGACATACCTCTAGGAAGACCAAAAAAGAAACAAAAGAAAGTACAAATTACTAGTATCAGGAATGAAACACAGGATATCACAACATATCCTGCATTCATCAGAATGGCAAAGAAGAAATACAAAGAAAACTCTGTGCACATAATTTGACAACTTAATTGAAATTACCATAACTCACCCAATATAAAATAGGCAATGTGAATTTGCCTGTAATTACTGGGTAAATTGAATTTTTATCTAAAACCCCCTGAGAAAGAAATCTCTAGGCTCAGACAGTTTCACCAAAGAATTCTACTAAACTTTGGTTTAATGAAAATTCCATCTCTTCCAGAAATTAGGAGAAACGCATTCTAACTCATTCAATGAAGGTAATATTGTGCTGCTATCAAAACAACACAAAACAGAAGAAAAGGAAAACTACAGATTAATATCGCCATGAACATAGATGCAAAAATTAGCAAACAGAATTCAGCAATATAGAAAAGGAATTATACACCATAACTAAATGTTACCAAGATGCAATGCTGATTCACTATTTGAAACCTGATCCATGTAATCCACCCTATCAAAATGCTAAAGAAAAAAAATCACATGATTTTATTCACAGAATCAGAAAGAGAGTAGAATAAAGGAGAAACATCTTTAATTTGATAAAGAACATCTGCAAAAAAAAAAAAAACAAACCTACAAATAACATTATGCTTAATGATGAAAACCTAAATCGTTTTCCCCTGCAATCAAGAAAAAGGAAGTATATGTACTCTAACCACCGATAATCAACTTAGTTGAGGAAGCACAAGAAGACAAGAAAGGAAATAAAGGCATACAACTTGGAAGAAGTAATACTGCTGTTCCTATTTGTGGATAATATGATAGTTTACCTATGAATCCCAAGATATCTATTCACACATACAGAAGTTGTATAATCAATGGGCTCATACATGGAAGTTATATAATCAATGAGTTCAGCAAGGTCACAAGATAGAAGGAAAACATACAAATAGCAATTGTATTTTATATACTAGCAATGAGTATGTAGAGGCCAAAATTTAAAATTTAATACCATTTACAACTGCTCAAAAAAGTGAAATAAATACTTTGTTGTATATTTAACAAAATATGTACAAGATTTGTATGCTGAAAACCAAAAAACAAACTAATAAACAAAAAAAGCCACTACTGAGAGATAATCTGCATCTATGAATGGGAACACTCAACACAGTATGTCAGTTCTCTCCATATTTTGAGATACAGGTTTAACAGAATTCCTACCCAAATCCCAGAAATGTTTTTGTAGATGTGGATGTGATTATTTTAACATTTATAGGGAAAGACAAGAGGATTAGAATTTCAAAACATTATATAGCTAGAATCATAAAAGACTATGTGATATTAGCAGTGGGATAAACTCATAAATCGATGAAAAATATAAAACCCAGAAATAGTTCCATATACATACTACCAACTGTTATTCTGAAAGAGTGCAAAAGCAATTTAACGAGGAAAGGATAATCTTTTTATAAATGGTGTTAGTGAAATTGAATATTATAGGAAAAAAAACTCAGCCTAAAATTCATACCTAATATAAAACATTAACTTGAAATGAATGATAAGACTTGAAATATAAAACTATAAAACTTTTAGAAGACAATATAAGAGAAAAACCTCTGGTACCCAGAGTTCCACGAGTAGTTCTTAGGTATGATCCCCAAAATAATAATTTACAATAGACAAAACTGATACAGCGGACTGTTAAAATTGAAAACTTTTATTCTGCAAAGCACCCTATTAAAGGATGAAAAGACAAGTGACAGACTGGGGAAAATATTTGCAAACCACAATTTTGACAAAGGACACATACTTTGAGTACGTTAAGAACTCTCAAGCATGACATTAGAAACAGAATAAATTCAATTCGAAAATGAGAAAAAGATATAAAGAGACATTTCACTAAAGAGAGTATACTAATGGCAAGTAAGCACATAAAAAGATGTTCAAGGTCACTATTATTAGAACAGCTAAAATTTAAAAAGAAATAGCAACAATATGGAAGACTGGTGAGGATGTGGAGAATCTAGTTCCCTTGCACATGGCTTGTGAGAATGTAAAATGGTACAACCATTGTGGAAAACAGTTTGGCAGACTCTTAAAAACACTAAGCAAACACTTACCATATGACCTAGTAATTGAACTTCTGCATATTTATCCCAAAGAAATGAAAGCTCATGTTTTCAGAAAAACCTGTACACAATTGTTCACAGCAGTTTTATTTGTAATAGTCCTAAACTAGAAATAACCATAGTGTCCCTTAATAGGTGAATGGTTCATTTGTAGTACATTTATACTACTCAGAAATAAGAAGGAAAAAGTACTTACTTATACATGCAACAACTTGGGTAAATATCAAAGACATTATCTTGAGTGAATAATGTCAGTCACAAAATGTAATATATTGTGTGATTCCATTTATGTAACTATCTTTGTATGAAAAAGTCAGACATGGAAGACAGATTAGTGGTTGTTATAAGTTATGGCTGGTTGGAAAGGATGGGTGTGATTACAAAGGGGGTAGAAGATGAGAGATCTTTGTGATGACAGAATAGTTTTATGTCTTGATTGCACTGGTGGTAGCAGGAATCTACACATGTAATAAAATTACATACAGTTATACATATAGAAGCAATGTCAGCAAGACTGTAGGTTAGGAGGTCCCATCCCCATTGCCTCCCCCCACAAAAACAATGGCTGAACAACTACCTATAGAAGAAAATAGCTTTGGGAAAGTTCCAGAGTACAATTAAGAAATTGCAGCCACTTGTTGGAGCATAAAAACTAAGAACAGCTGCATAGAAAAGTACAGGAAGGATTTTACCTGTGCTAGCCTCATTCTCTAGCCCAGTACAGTCTGGTGTGGAGAGGGATCCCCTCAGTTGTAACTTCCCTTGTGGTAGGCGGTGAGAGCTAGAAGACCCCAGCAGCCCTCACCACTGCAGCAGACACTCATTGCCTTTGCCAATGAGGACTCCCACAGTCTTTGCTGATGCCCACGAAACTGCCCGAAGACCATGCTGCTGAGCACCACACTTCCCTAACTGGAGCTGCCTCTGCACCCACTCCTCCCACCAGGCTGGAGCCAGCCCAGAGACCCTGTTGCCAGGGCTCAGTTACTGCATAACACACCTCCAGGCCTGGTGCACTGCACTCCCCCTGAAACAGTATCATTACAAGCCCCCAGAAAAAGAACCCCTATAGTGATCCCCACACCTCTCTATACTGATGCTGAGCCTGTGACTGCTGTGTACCCTATCTCCAGGCAGTCTTGTACCTACTACTGGTGAAGGTCTTTCTCTACCAGGCCAATACAAAAAGTCTGCAAGCGGTGACTGTTCTTTTTTTTTTTTTTCCTTTAAAAAATTTTTTATTTATCTATTTGAGAGAGAGAAAGCACAAACAGGGGGTTGAGGGAGAAGCAAGAAGCAGGGGGGTGAGGGAGAAGCAGGCTCCCCACAGAGTGTGCGTGTACACACACACACACATCAAAGAAACATGACAC